>NC_052352.1:42493082-42665783 GCF_009727055.1 Benincasa hispida
TACTTAGTATAATTTCTATTTAATTATTAGATTTCAAAATGTTACACAAGTTTGAATTTAGATTTTAGTTACTAGGTTTTAAAATGCTACAATTTTAGTCTTAACATTTTAGTTTTGCTTCAATTTGATCCTATATTTCCAAATTTACACTTTTATTATCGATTTTTTCACTAAGTACTCACTTTCCATTTTTAGAGTTAATTTATATCAATAAATTTAAAATTGTTGAAAGAATCATAATTAATTAACTTTCGATATTTTTATCACTTTTAAAATTAAATTTAAATTTTCATTTCATAATTATTTTTAATTAATAAATAAAAATTTAAGTCAATGATTACTTATAAGTGAGTATTTGATGAAAATTTGAAGTTAAAAATATAACTTCTTAAAACCCGGACATCAAATTGAAACAAAACTCAAATCTTAAGGGTAAAAATGTAACATTTTGAAAATTAGAGAATAAATTGGAAAAAAAAAAAACTCAAAGCTTAAAAGACTAAGGCCCCATTTGGTAACCATTTGATTTTTTATTTTTATTTTTAAAAATTAAGCCTATTTTGTCCACATTTTTACAATGATTTGCATCTTCATTGAGTACTATGTTTGAATTCTTAGTCAATTTTTTTTTAAAAAAAAAAAACTTTTTAAAAGTTATTTTTTTAGTTCTCAAAACCTGACTTGGTTCTTTAAATCATTAGTGAAAAGTAGATGGCGAAGAAAAAAAATTGGAGGTGAAAGTAGTATCCATAGGCCTAATTTTAAAAAATGAAAACTAAAAACAAAATAGTTACCAAACATGGCCTAAATGTGTAACATTTTAAAATCTAAGGACCAAACAAAAGCTAAAATCAAAATCTAGGGACAAAAAGGGTGTTATTATTATAAATATTATGATAATAGATACCCATGCTTAATGTCCATTGACCATGTGTCATACCCTCATTTCCTAAAGTGTTGTCCATATTTCTCAACCTTACACATTATTAGTGTCCATGTAATCCACTTCCTACTTGCCAAATTGCCTATAGATAGTAACATTTTGTAGGTTTTGGAAGACACACATTGGGCAAAATTCATGAAAAATGGACAAAGTGGAGATTTTAGAGAAATTCCTTATTTCATATTTTGTTAATTTAATTTAATTTAATTTAATTTATATACTATGTCTTGTTATTTTAATATCTATTTATTTATTTTATTATATATTATTATTATATTATATTTTATCCATATTCGTGTTCTCGTTATACGTCGTTGTGCTCCTCAAATTTACAACACGTCATCGGCACGAACTCCTATCATTTTTACCGCTAAAGGTAGGTCATAAACGTATGTTGGTTTTTCTCTTTTCGTTATAATTAATAAATTAGATGTTGTTTTACATATTTGATATATATTAAATTTCTAATATAAATATAATATTTTGTAATAGAGTTACTATAAAAAATATAAAATTAGAATTTGTAGCATTTGATATTAATGGTAATAAGTATTTGTCATTGGTTCTTAATGCCAAAATACACTTGGATGCCCTAAAAATGTAATCATCAGAAAACAATTTTTCTTTCTAAAGCTAATCGTAAATGGATGCACTTGAGGCTCTAAAATTTTAAATCAATATGTTAGAGAATATATTTTTCTACATTTCAGATATGGTCCTGGAGTAGTAATACCGAGAGAAAGGTTTTAAACAGTATTTTGAACTAATTTCATATTTTCTCATGGCCGAACAAAATAACGATTTATTGATGAAAAATCATGAATCTCAACCAACTTTAACAACACCATTTCCTGAAGTGGATGTTGTGAATGTTAATAATCATGGTCAAAGTCGTGGTTGTGGTCGAGGTCGTGACCATGGCAGAGGAATAAATAATTATTATTTTCGTGGTGGTCGTTCTAATTATTCAATTTTCAAAAGAACCACACGAGATGATGATCGCAAAGTAAAAGCTCCACAAGATAAGAGTTCAAAAAGTGTTGAAGATAAATGCTTCTGATGCGGAATGACTGGGCATTGGTCACATACCTATCGTACGTCAAAACACTTAGTTGATCATTATCAAGCCTCCCTGAAGGAAAAAAGAGAAAAATATGAAAGCAAATTTTGCACACCAAAATAATGAAATATTTTACCAATCTTACCCATCCAATATAACCGATTTCGATGTGGGACATTATTTTTCCTGAAGAGAAAATTGGCACTATTGATGACATAACAAGTGTGTATTTTGATTTTGAGAATATTTAATATTAATATTGTCCGTTTTTTTATTTTCATATTTTTTTCTTTGGTTAATATTAAATTTCGTATATTTTGAGTGTTGTTTTTTTTATTGTAATTATTTTCTTTTAGCGAAGACACTGGATAATTTTTATATGTTGGGTGACTAAAAAATTAGTAAAAAAGATTTATGTCTCACAAATAGTGTAGTTACACATACAATACTTACAAGTAAAAAATATATTTCTAAACTGACAATGTTGGAAGCAAAAGTCAATATAATATTAGGTTCTGCAAACCCGATTGAAGGATTTTGAAATGTAAATATTATTTTGCCTAGATGAACAAAATATATAATTGACAATGCATTGTTCGCTAGTCAACCAAAGAGATATTTACTTAGTTTTAAAGATATACGTTGCAATGGTTATCATATTGAGACGGATAAAAAAAACAATATAGAGTATCTTTATATCATATATACTGTCTCATATGGAAAACGTATACTGGAAGAGTTGTCTGGTTTATCTTCTGGATTATATTATACTCATATACGTGTAATTGAAACATATGCAACAATGAACTTAAAGTTAATGAATCTATACATATTTACAATTTAGCATGGCAGATTAGGTCATCCAGGGTCTATTATGATGAGAAGAATATTGAGAATTCAAATGGATATCCATTGAAGAGGCATAAGATTCTTCAATATAATGTATTATCATGTGATGCTTGCTTTCAAGACAAATTAATCATTAGACCATCACCAGTTAAAGTAGGAACTGAATCGTCTACATTTTTAGAACGAATTCATAGTGATATATGTGGACCTATTAACCCACCAAGTGGACCATTTAGATATTTTATTGGTATTAATAAACACATCCAACACATGGTCACATTTGTGCTTATTATCAAGTCGAAATCTTGCATTTGCAAGATTACTTGCTCAAATAATTAAGTTAAGAGCATAATTTCTTTAAAAAAAAAAAAAATTATTATATGTCAATTGGGATAAGTGTTGGGCATGCTATTTTATATGTAGCATCACCTGTACCCATTAGGTCAGTGGCTTATCATAAGTACTCGTCTTTACAATTAGCTTATGGCTATGAGCCAAATGTTTCCCATTTGCGAATTTTCGGATATGCAGTATATGTTCCAATTGCTCCACGACAACATACTACAGTGGGTTTTCAAAGGAGGTTAGAAATATATATTGGATACTCCATCAATTATTAAATAACTTGAATCCCTAATGAGTGATGTCTTTAGTGCACGATTTGTTGATTGTCATTTTTATGAGATAGATTTTCCAACATTAGGTGGAGGAATTAAGAAGTTGGAAAAAGGAATTACATGGAATGCATCCTTGTTGTCTCATTTAGAACCTCGTACAGATCAATGTGAACTTGAAGTTCATAAGATAATTCATTTGCAAAATATAGCAAATAAATTACTAGATGCATTTATAGAAAAAAAAAAAGAACTAAGTCACATATACCAGCTGCAAATGTTACATCGAAAATTGATACTTCAACATAGCAAGTTGTCACTAATGAGTCTGGAACACACCAGAAGCATGGTAGACTAGTGGATTCCAAAGATAAAAATTCTCGAAAAAGAAAAATCATAAATAGTTAAGAAACTTGGTTGGGGTTATGAATACCCATGAAGAAATCTTTGACATGACTAGTGAGGAAAGTGAAATACCTAAAGATAATAATGAGATTTCAATAACCCATGTCAACTGAACTAATGTAGTTATTGACAATATTTTTATGTATAATGTTGCTCTTGATATTATATCTGAAAGTAAGGATCCTGAACCAAAATCTGTTGAAGAATGTTTACATAGAAAAGATTGGCTTCAGTGAAAATAAGCAATTGAGACATAATTAAATTCACTTTCAAAACGTCATGACCAGTAGTTCGAACACCAGAAGGTGTCAAGCTTGTGGGGACACAACTGGGTATTCTTTAGGAAAATAAATGAAAATAATGAGGTTACAAGATATAAAACAATACTAGTTACACAAGGTTTTTCGCAAATACCTGGTATTGATTATTAGAAGATGTAATCTCTCATGGTGGATGCAATCATACTGAGATATCTAATTGATCTGACTGCGTATGAAAATCTGGCCATGCATCTTATGGATGTGGTCACAACATATTTATATGGATCTCCTGATAATGATATTTATTTGAGAATCCCATAAGGTAAGGTACCTGAACCATATAAATCAAATTATTGAGAATTGTATTCAATAAAGTTATAGAGATTACTAAAAGAATTGAAACAACCAGGACAAATGTGATACAATCACCTAGGTGGATATTAAGAATGATATTAAAACAATCCAATATGTCCATGTGTTTTTAAAAATAAATCACGGTTAGGATTTGCTATTATAACTGTATATGTCGATTAATTGAAATGATTGATATGAGTTTGTTTTATTTAAATAAATCGATTTTTGATTTGGTTGGTTATGCAAATCATAGATATTCATCTGATTTACACAAAACTAGATCTCAAACAAACTATCTATTCACATGTGGAGGAGCTGTTGTATCGTGGCGGTTAGCGAAACAGACCATAACAGCTACTTCCTCAAATCATGTCGAAATTCTTGCATTTCACAAGGCTAGTCTAGAATGTGTATGACTAAGATCAATGACTCAGCACATTCGTGAAACATGTGGTTTGTCTTATAATAAAAAATTTCCAACAATATTATAGGAAAACAATACAACATGCATATCCCAAATCAAATGAGGATATATTAAAGAAGATAGAACAAAACATATTTGACCAAAACTTTTTTACACTCATGATCTTGAAGAAAATGACGATATTACCGTACATCAAATTTGTTTGAAAGATAACTTGACAAACTTATTTACTAAGGCATTACCTACCACAATGTTTGAAAAACTGGTGCACGACATTGAAATACGGTGACTCAGAGATCTCAAATGATGTTTCCATGAGGAGGGTAAATATATTTTTTAGGAGTATAAATTATATGAAATATGTACTCATTTCCATTCTCTAGGATTTTTTTTTCTACCAACGTTTTAACGAGACATATTTCATATATACAATGGACATCTAAGGGGAGTGTTTATAAGATGGCAATTAGATGCTCACGCTTAGTGTTTATTGACCATGTGTCATGCACTCATTTCAAAGTGTTGTTCATGTCTTTCAACATTACACATTATTCGTACCCATGTAATCCACCTCCTATTATCCAAATTATCTATAAATAGTGGCATTTTGGAAGATACACTTTAGACAAATCCATGAAGATTTGAGAGAGTGGAGATTTTAGAGAAATTATTTATTTTATATTTTGTTGATTTATTTTATTTTATTTATTTGTATATTACGTTTTGTTTATTTTCATATATATTTATTTTATTATATATTATTATTATATTATATTTTATCTACATCTGTGTTCTCGTGCTTGTGTCCCTCAAATTTATAACAGTTATTCTTTATTATTTATTTATTTAACTTTTATTTTTGAGTTGGGCACTTGGCAGTTTATTGGAAAGCAAACAAGGCTCTGTATTATTCGTGCGCTTTAATTACCTTGGACCGTCCAACCTTTTTCAGTTTTTGGGAGAGCGACAATTGAAAGGTCCCGGTCACGAACAATAACTGGTTCAACGTGGTCGCTCATGCTGGAGACACGTGTCTTATTATATTCGCTATCTTTTTTGGACAAAACGACGGTGAGTCACCAATCCTGTCGTCTGATGGAATCGACCTCAATAAGGAACATAATGATTTGGTTTGCACTTTTCTTTCCCGTTGTATACTGCATTGGACAACGCGCAGTCCATTTCCAAAAAATTGAGAATATCGATCGCTTTCTTTCTTAATATTTGGAGAAATATCAACTTATGGGTTCTAACTCAAAAGTACTTTTGGCTTTCACTCCTTTTTTTTTCTCTCTTTTTAATTACTTATTTTAGAAGTTACTGAGAATTGTATAAATTTAAATTTTGAAATTTGATAATTGTATCTAATTTGTACATTTTATTATGTTTCGTTAATTAAATGAAAAGATTTAGGTGAAACTTATAATTATATTACTAAAAAAATCTTTTTGTTTTAAGGGTTGAGTTGTTATCTTAAACCCAATTTTTGTTTGGGACAATGGTCAAGAAAGTCTTGAATTATAAACAAGTTCAAATCCATAGATTACTTTTTTCAATATTGAAATTTTTTATTTTAATTATATTGATAAATTTTGTTAATTCATTTTCTCTTTCTTTTAATTTTTTTCTTTTAGAGGGTTTTTAAAGATTAATATCATTATTATTAGATTTTTTTTTAATTCTCTCTTCTCTCGATTGGTCAAAATAAAGTGTCATTATATTAAATAATTGCCTCTGGGACGTGAAACCTACAAATTTGTTTTTTTAATTAGTGTGATTTGCACAAGGTACTTCTCCATGACAATAATGTTTTTGGTTAATTTAACTTAGGGTTAAGTTCAAGAATAGTGTGTGTGTTTTTTTTTTTTTATAAACTAATGACAAAAATAGGGTCCCTATAGGAAGGATATTACAAAAGTAGGGTGGAAGGGAAAAATATTGACAAAAATAGGGAAGCAAAATTGTGTACCGAATTGATGATTACTGTTAAACCAACTCATCACCCTTATAGCCTCCATGTCAGCGTATAATTTGGTCAATGAAACTCGTGGACGGGATCCACGATTTCAATATAACTTTTTTTATTTATTTTTTTTCAATTTAGATTTTTTTTTGTAAATAAATATTTAAACAACTTTATTTAAAAAACATCCATTTTTAGATCGCTTGCATTCCTCGTTTCTTTCCCCATATAACTTCTGAACTTATAATAAAAATTTATAAAATTGAAATGAATCATGAATGTAGAAAATAACAAGGTATTTAAGTGGATTTTATTGATTTTGGAAAAATTAAAAGCCCAATGACATTATTGTAATGATGAGCAGTGGCAATTTTGTAATTATTCATTCTTTTTCAAAATAGGGCAGAAATCGTGAACCACTTTTTAGGGTGAAAAACCCGCCGCAACTGAAGAAAAAATTGGGAGGCTGAATCCGTTTGTGTAGCAAGGGAATTCGCAACCGCTGGGAGCAATATCGCCGCCGCCGACAGAAAGCGTAAAACCGCAGCGACCTGTTTTGTGCGCGAAGAAGAGAAGCAGCCAGACGTGGGTCTAACATGGGCGAGTGTCCGCAACGTTTGCGTGGGTGACGGGCAGAAGATCGGATTGATCTGGGTGATTCGGTTTTGGGCGAGTGTTCGGTGGTTCCGGTTCAGCGTGGGTACGCCGGTTAGTTCCGGTTCGGTGCGTAGGTTTGCTGCAAATCTGGGTTTGATGGTTTGCCAGTCAGAGGCAGGTAGCACACTGTTTTGGGCTGTTTTGCAGCGGGTTGTTCTCAGTTTTCAGAGGCGACGTTGTGTGCAAATCTCTCGGTATCAGTGGATACTGAAATTACAGATTGGTGAATTTGTTGATTATCTGTAATTTGTAAATTCCTTTATTGCTCATTAATAAAATTAATTCAAGTTGGTTCTCAAAGTGGATGTAGACTAAACTGGTCGAACCACTATATATCTTGGTGTTCTTTACTGCTTTCGATTTATTTCTGTTGATTGTTTGCGTTCTGTTTGGTTTCGATTTATTTCTGCTGATTGTTTGCGTTCTTTTGGTCATCTAAGTTAGGTTTAGAAACTCTCACAAGTGGTATCAGAGTTATAGTTGATCCAAATAGGGTGTGTGGTAGTGTGTGTTGCATTATCTTTGTTCGGGGATATTTTTCCACGGTTCGAAGTTGTTAAATTTGATGGGAAAGATGACTTCGGGTTATGGAGGAAAAATATTAGGGCTATTATGGTGCAACAAAAGGTAGCCAAAATCTTAGAAGAAAATAACCTTCCACCAACCATTACAAAAGCTGAAAAAAGGGATATGGATAAGATGACCTATTCGACGATAATTCTATATCTGTTAGATGGGGTGCTTAGGCTAGTAGATGAGGCCACTACTACAACGGAGTTGTGGAATAAATTAGAAAGTATTTATTTGACTAAGTCCTTGCCAAATAAATTATATCTAAAGGAGAAATTCTTTGGATATAAGATGGACTCAAGTGAAGGCTTAGAAGAGAATGTAAATGAATTCCAGAAGATTATAGTTGATCTCAATAACATCGGTGAGAAGATATCGGATGAAAATCAAGCAGTTATTCTTCTGAATTCTTTGCCAGAATCGTATCGAGAAGTTAAGCAGCTATTAAATATGGACGGGATTCATTGTCCATGGATATAGTGTTGGATGCCTTGAGAACGAGAAAGCTCGAGATTAAAAACGAATGCAAGGATGGATAGTTACTCATGGCCAGATGCAGAAGTGAGAAAAAGAATGGAAACGGAAAAGAGTCGGGAAAACCAAAAAGTGTTTCCTATGTCATAAAGGACACTTTAGAAAAAATTGCCCTTTGAATAAGAGCAAAAAAGCATCAAGTAGCAAGCATGCAAGGGATTTTAGTGCAGCAAATGTTACTAACATGTATGATTCAGCAGAGATTTTAATGGTGTCCAGTAGAGATATTCAGAATACTTGGATCATAGATTCAGGGTGCACGTTTCACATGACTCCTAATCGGGACTTCTTGATTGACTTTCAGGAAAATGATGGGGGATCGGTTTATCTTGATGATAATGGTGCTTGTGATGTAAAAGGAATTGGGTCAGTTTGAATTGCAACACATGATGGTATGATCATAATTCTTAAAAATGTAAGGTATGTTTTAGAACTCAAACGAAATCTAATTTCTCTGGGCGAATTAGATAGAGCAGGTTATTTCTATAAATCTGAGAATGGAATTCTGAAGGTTATCAAGGGTTCTTTGGTTAAGCTGAAGAGGACCTTAAGGAATGGTCTTTATGTGTTGGAGGGTACTGCAGTTTCAGGTAGTGCTACTGTTGCATATGGGAAAGAAACAGATAAGTCTATGTTATGGCATAACAGACTAGTTCATGTGAGTGAAAGAGGTCTTCAAGCTCTTTCAGAACAAGGTTTGCTTGGAGGAGTTAAAAGATATTGAACTATCATTTTGTGAACATTGCATAATGGGAAGTCTACCAGGGTGAAGTTTAGGAAAGGGGAGCATTCTACAATTTTGGATTATGTTCATTCGGATTTGTGGGGTCCTACAAAGGTACCTTCTATAGGAGGTTTGAGATACTTTATGTCGATCATTGATGATTTTTCAAGAAAGGTGTGGATGTATCCATTGAAATAGAAGGATGAAGCTTTTAGGAAATTTCTTGAATGGAAAAGGCAGGTTGAGAACCAAACAGGCAGGAAGGTAAAGTATCTGAGGACAGACAATAGTTTAGAATTCGTGAATCACAAATTTGATAAATTTTGCAAATCTGATGGAATTATAAGGCATTTCACTATTACGTACACTCCACAACAAAATGGTTTAGCTGAGAGGTTCAACAGAACAATTATAGAGCATACAAGACGTCTCTTGACAAATACTTCAGTACACTTGAAGTTTTGGGGGGAAGCTGCCCAAACAACCTGTTATCTTATTAATAGGAGTCCGTCTTTCGTTTTAGGCCTAAAGACTCCTCAGGAGATATGGATAGGAAAAACTCCAAGTTTGGATCATCTCAGAGTGTTTTGATGTTCAACTTATGCTCATGTTAAGGAAGGGAAACTGAATAAGAGGGCACTGAAATGTATGTTTATTGGTTATCCTCAGGGTGTTAAAGGATATAAACTTTGGTGCTTGGAAGAGGGCAGAAATAAATACATTATCAGTAGAGATGTGACCTTTTAATGAATCAGAGATGCCATTTCATGTCAAAGAGTAGCAGAAACAACAGACAGTTGATCAGGTTGAGACAGAGGTTAAAATTGATTATAAAGCACGACCATCAGTTAGTTCAGGTGATTCCAGTGATCAGTCATCCAGTTCTTATGGTAGACAGCCTCAACTGCAGAGGACTTTGATTGATGAAGGAGCTTTTGGTGAAGAAATCTCAAGTAGCAGTGACCTACAGAACTATCAGCTTATACGTGACAGGCCTCAGCGGGTGAGGCAGGCTCCTACAAGGTATGAATATACTGATTTAGTTGTTTATACTCTTACTTGTGCAACTGACGGTATTGAAACAGAGCCTCTTACTTTTGAGGAGGCTATTGTATTGATTCGAAGGAACAATGGAAGGATGCTATGGAAGCAGAGTTGTTCTCGTTGTAGAAGAATCAAACATGGTCATTGGTTCCAAAGCCTCTTAATCAGAAACTCATTCAGTCAAAGTGGATTTATAAAATCAAGCTAGGTACAGGAGGTGACAGCAAGCCTAGGTATAAGGCTAGATTGGTAGCCAAAGGCTACACTCAAAAGGAGGGAGTTGACTTTCATGAGATTTTCTCTCCGGTGGTGAGGCATTCGTCCATTCGATTAATTTTATCTATTATTGTTCACTTTGATATGTTTGTTGAACAGATGGACATCACCATAGCTTTTCTTCATGGTGAATTGGAGGAAGTGATCTACATGGCTCAACCTAAGGGCTATGAGGTGAAAGGAAATGAAGGCATGATTTTTCGTCTTCACAGGTCCATCTATGAACTGAAGCAATCGCCGAGACAATGGTATATCAGGTTTGACACCTTTATTCTGAAGCAGGGGTTTCACAGGAGCTTATATGATGCCTGCGTGTACTGGAAACTATCTCAGAAAGATACATATACTTATTTACTTATGCATGTAGATAATATGATTCTGGTATCTAAGGATTATTCTGAAATATGTGATCTCAAGAAACGATTGAGTATTGAATTTAAGATGAAAGATTTAGGTGAACTGAAAAAGATCCTTGGCATGGATGTGAAAAGAGATAGTGAGAAAGGTTTGTTAACCATTTCGCAGGAGAGTTATGTGCATAAACTGCTTAAGAAGTATAATATGTCTGGTTGTAAGGCAGTTTCGACACCCTTAGCATCTCATTTTAGGCTTTCTTCGTCTCAGTGTCCTGTTACTGAACAAGAAAAGTTAGAGATGGCTAATATTCCCTATTGTAATATTGTTGGAAGTATTATGTATTTGATGATTTGTACTAGGCCTTACTTGGGATATGCTATGAGTATGATAAGTAGGTTTATGTCAAATCTTGGGAAGGAGCATTGGAATGCAGTTAAATGAGTGCTTTGATATTTGAAAGGTAGTGCTAGTGTATCATTGTGTTTTAGCAGGGATTGTGATAAATCAGCACTGTGGTTAGTTGGAAGGTTGCTCTACAGTCAGTTGTTGCATTGTCTACTACTAAGTAAGAGTATATTTTAGTGGGTGAAGCTGTGAAAGAGGCAATGTAGTTGAAAAGGATAGTTAGTGAGTTGTTGTCGCAGGAGTTCATTCCTATCGTCCGTTGATAGGCAAAGTGCTATTCATCTTGCGAAAAATCCATCTCATCACGAACGGTCTAAGCATATCGATGTCAAATTTCAATTTATCAGAGAAGTTGTGGCTCAAAAAGATGTTGAACTGGTCAAGGTTCATATAGTTGAGAATTTGTTAGATATGTTAACCAAGGTTCTTCCGGCCCATAGGTTTAAATACCTATTAGATGAGCTGAATATTAAATCTGGATGATAGAAAGATTGGAGAATTAGCTTGGCACTTAAATATTCTTGTTACGAGGGAGATTTGTAGAAAATAACAAGGTATTTAAGTGAGTTTTATTGAGTTTTTGGAAAAATTAAAAGCCCAATGGCATTATTGTAATTACGAGTGGTGACAATTTTGTAATTATTCATTCTTTTCCAAAATAGGGAAGAAATTGTGAACCTCTTTTTGGGGTGAAAAACCCGCCGCATCTAAAGAAAAAAAAGAGAGGTTGAATCCGTCTGTATAGCAAGGGAACTCGCAGCCGCCGACAGAAAGCATAGAACCGCAGCAGCTGATTTTGTGCGCGAAGAAGAGAAGCGATCGGACGTGGGTCTAACGTGGGCAAGTGTCCGCGGCGTTTGCGTGGGTGACGGGCAGAAGATCGGATCGTTCTGGGCGAGTGTTCGGTGGTTCCAGCTCAGCGTGGGTGCACCGGTCATTTCCAGTTCAGTGTGTGGGTTTGCTGCAGATCTGGGTTTAGTGGTTCGTCGGTCAGAGGCGGGTAGCACACTGTTTTAGGTTGTTTTGCAGCGGGTTGTTCTCAGTTTTCAGAGGCGACGTTGTGTGCGAATCTCTCGGTATCAGTGAATATTGAAATTACAAATTGGTGATTTTGTTATCATTTCATTATTGACATAAGTGGCTATGAGTTGAGGAACTTCAAAGTTTATGTTTCTTTCTTGCAGGGTTGGACTAGGGAAAGCCACATTTGAAGTGTAAGCATGAGAGATTCTAGAGTAATTTTTGTAGGCTACTAGAGCCTGAGAGCCAAACATGGTGAGGCCTTGCGGAGTAATAGCCCAAGCAATCCATTGATTGAGAGACGTTGAAGGGCGTCTAAAAGCAGGTGGTTTTTTTTATTGAATTGAGGTCTAATGAAGGTAAGAGTTAAGCATTGGATGATTTACACAAGCTTCAAGCACTTCATTGTTGGTAAAACCATTATAGCTTCTGCAACTTTGAGCTGAGGTTGAGAGAAATAAAGAGAAGAGGATCAAAATAGAGAAGAAAGAAAGAGAGTTAAGGGCAGGTAGGGGTTTGGGACCAAGGAAATCGTGGACTGATATCCTGGTCAATATAGCATGCTTGACATGTGACAGTCGGGATGCTAGGTCGGCAATAGGAAATCGTGGACCTCGTCCATGATTTAGCTTTAAATTGTGGACTGGATACACGGTTTATGTGCTGACATGGTACTCGTGGACCCGGTCCATGATTTCACAATTCTATTTTTTAAAATATTTTCAAACCAACCCTATTTTTGTCAATAAATATTAAAATAACATTATTTTTTTTAAAAAAAAAAAATCAACATTCTAATATTTTTCGTTAGTCAATTTAACTAAATCGAAGACTTATAATCATTTTTTAAAATGTAATTGACTAAAATATTGGATTTCAAAAACTCAAAGACTACATCAAAATTAAAACTCAAACTTTAGAATAAATCATTCAAGTTGATTATATATATATAACTAGAAATAGATTCTTTAACCAGAAAGAATTCAGTTCAAATGTGGGATACCTATCCAGAAGTTTTCGCAACCCAATCATGTATGATGGAATCATCAAAGATTTAATCCAAAGCTATGGAATTTGGGGGTGGGTCTTTTGTCGAAATGGAATGGCCTTATCTTTTAATTTTTTCTTTTTTGTTAATGTGTTAAGGGCGGGGGTTCCATTATAAATTAAATATCGTTTAGAATTTGATACAATGAGATATAATGCAATAGAAATAAAGACATAGGGAACTGGTTACCTACTCTTAACGGTCAAAGCGAACCCTTTATTCTGGATTATTTAATTCAGAATGAATCAAATCTCCCCAAGTAGGATTCAAACCTATGACCAATCGGTTAACAGCCGACCGCTCTACCACCGAGCTATTGAGGAACAATAGTAAATTAGGTCTCAGAGAATTCAATTCTCGTGACAACATGAAAAAACCAAAAAAAAAAAAAAAAAAAAACTTTGCCCTTCCTCTCTATCTAGATGTAGAAATAGAAACCACTTTCAAAACAAATGGGACTAAACAGGAACAAGAGGGATCCACCGAAGAAGATACTTCTCCTTCCCTTTTTTCGGAAGAAAAGGAGGATCCGGACAAAATCGATGAAATGGAAGAGATCAAGTGAATGGAAAGAAAAAAACAAAGGATGAATTCCACGACACTTCGCCTGTCACACTATGGGAGCAGGCCATGCATGAAGTCGTTACCTTAATCGCAAGGAGGGGGATGCCAAAGGCAGGGCTAGTGACTGGAGTGAAGTCGTAACAAAGTAGCCGTACTAGAAGGTGCGGCTGGATCCCCTCCTTTTCAGAGAGAGCTAATGCTATATCGACACATCTGCGATCGCCAAATGTTCGGTAGTTCCTTTATTCAATCCTTTTCCTTCTTCTCGTTGTTGTATATCTACAGTGATGAATATAAGCGCAATTGAAATTCTTGGGGAGTTATACATTTATGTATTGAGAAGACCATTTACTATTTCTTGAAGTTCGATCTCTCTCCTGGATGAACCATATAGCCAAGAGAAACCATAAACCAAAATAGAAGAACTTGCCCCACCCATGAGTAAATATTTTGTAGTAGCCCCATAGAATTTAAGATTAAAATACTAGTTTATTTAATTTTAAATCAATAAGTTATAGTAAAATAAATAAATCACATTAAATTAGTTAAAGTAACAAAAGTCTATGAAATGTTATATATATATATATATATATAATATGTCTCGTTATAACTTTAATTGGAACAATAGTTTATTTTACATGTGAATAGAAATTAGAAAGTCAGAGGGGTAAAAATTATATGAAATATGTACACTCTTTTCCATTCACTAGGATTTTTTTCTCATTCACTAGAATTTTTTTTCTCATTGGGGAGTATTANTCTATGAAATGTTATATATATATATATATATATAATATGTCTCGTTATAACTTTATTAGGAACAAATCCAATGAGAAAAAAATCCTAGTGAATATACTTTTTTAGGGGTAAAAATTATATGAAATATGTACACTCTTTTCCATTCACTAGGATTTTTTTCTCATTCACTAGAATTTTTTTTCTCATTGGGGAGTATTATAAATATGAGATGTCTATTAGATGCTCGTGCTTAGTGTCCATTAACCACTTGTCATGCCCCCATTTCTCAAAATATTGTCTATGTGTCTCAACATTACACATTATTAGTAACTATGTAATCCACCTCCTACTTAACAAATTGCCTATAAATAGTGGCATTTGGTGGGTTTTGGAAGAGACACACATTGGACAAATTCCATGAAGATGGGAGAAAGTGGAGAATTTAAAGAAATTTTTTATTTTATATTTTGCTAATTTATTTTATTTTGTTTATTTATATACTGTGTTTAATTTATTTTAACATTTATTATTATATTATTTTATTATTTTATATTTATTTTAATATTATATTTTATTGGTATTTGTGTTCCCGTTGCGCTCCTCAAGTTCACAACAAAACAATTATAGTTTTCTATTTAATGAAATTATTATACTTTTTTGTGTATGAAATTAATATTCCTTACCTAACTTAGGAATAAATTTCGATTTAACCAAACATCATAGTCAAAATGAGTTTAGCTCAATGGTAATTGACATGATTTTTCTCTCTTGGAGGTGGAAGTTTGATATTCCATCTTCGTAATTGTCATACATAGAAAACTAATGGATTGTTTGGGAGGCTAAAATATAATCAGGATTACTAGGAATCAAAAGAGTGTTAGAACGAGAGAAATCGAGGGTGGAATGGAAATGAGATTGTGAAGCGTGAAAACGTGAGAAAGATGGTTGGGTCGAAAACTATGAGAACACAATGAGTTTTGTATTACAAATCATGTCCAAAACGTTTAATTCAAATATGAGTTATTACATTATGTTACAAACTCATCTCATTATGGACCCCTTACTGCCATAGACGTTATCCTAATTTGACTTTGGTTATAACAAAATTATTGCATATACTTTCTCACTCTATAGACTTGTTTCAATCTATCTTGATTGGTCCTAAAATTTTTGGTAATTGTTTCTTAAAAGAACCTATTTCTAGCCATTGTATTAGAAATTCTAATTTCTCACTAACATTATTGTGCTGAAAATTGATATGATATAAACAAATAAAAAGTAACAAATTCATGAAGGTCGTTTTCTTATTTTTAATCCAATTTTAAAATAATTTATAGTGTAATTGTTTTAAATGATAAAATTACTAAAACTATTGTTAAATAGAGTAAATATCACTATCTATCAATGATAAATATTGATAGAGATGTATTAGTGTCAGCGATAGACAAATATTTTGTTATATTTGAAAATAAGTTATCTTATTTTTCTATGTTTGAAAACAACCTAATTTCTAACCAAAGAAAGAGAATAAATAATTTTTTTAGACAATAATATTTATATAAAAATAAACTATTTATTCTATATAAAAATTGTACTATATATATGGGGGATAATCTTTATATCCCCATATTATCCTTAAATCTTTTAGGTCATGTTTGGTAACTATTTGATTTCTTATTTTTTGTTTTTAAAAATATAAGCTTATAGACATTACTTCGACCTCCAATTTTTTTGCTTTGTTATCTATTTTTTGCCAATGATTTTAAAAAACATACCAAATTTTGAAAACTAAAAAAAGTCTTCTAATTTTGTTTTTTTTTTTTTTTCGAATTTGGCTAAGAATTCAATTATTGTACTTAATAAATATGCAAATCATTGTAAGAAATGATAAGAAAATAGACTTAGTTTTCAAAAAAAAAAAAAAATGGAGTCGTTACCAAACAAGACCTTAATAATTCATATTTTATCCTTCGCTACAACTATTCAAATCAAAATGATTACAAACAAAGTAATGTACTCTTTCGTATATGTGTGTGGTCTAGATCATAATATGAAACATCGCAATTTAATGATGGATATATGCTTGAACAGATAATCACAATTTTTCTTCTATTTGAACTATATGAGTAGAAGTGTTACATGACAGTGTGGTATACACTTTCGTGTGCACATGTGTGATGCAGACCAAATATGTGGAACATAAAATATCTCATTCTAACAAATAGTTGAAATATACTTGAACAAAGAGTTACCTTACTCTACCCTGTTATAAATAATTGGATTGAAGTTGTTACATAACAAATTGATTTTTTTTTTCATGTATTGATATGATTTCAAATGTAGATTGAAATATCATACTAAAGCAATGAACATATGTTTGAACAAACAATGATCATGTCCTTTTCGCTTTAAAATTTCTATAAAACTTACTTCATTTTTCTCTTTAAATAGTTACAAACGTTCAAATTAAACAATGTAAAAGATAATCTACATCTCATTAATTTTTGAAAACATTTTTCTATTAAAAAAATTAAAATATATATATACTTCACATGTATCACACGCATTATTGGACTAGCTATATCAAAAGTGTTAGTCTCAAATTAATTTTGTTTTTCTTTTTTCTAAAAAAGGGTGACAATCTTCAATATTTTGAATTATAATCCTTGTTTATTATATAGTTCCAAGCAGAAAGACAGAGAGTGGGAGTTATTATACTATCAATATCATGTCCAATTTTATATACTTTTTTAATTCAATAAAAAAAGAATTGACAAAGTTTGTTCGGTGCCGACTAGCCGACCAACGACCACTTGATTTCCTCGATAGCCAACCACGTCTTATCAAATTCATATATTACTTTTGAGTCAATCCATTTATACAACTTTTTTAAATATCATTTTGGTCCCTGATCCTTGCGATTTTAAACATTGATTTCTTAGTTAATTTTTGCTAAAAGATTTATTTTATATAAGTTAACTAGAAATACTTTTATTTTAAATATAAATATTAATTTTTAATATTTTTTTTCCTTTCCCTCAACAGATTATATTTAAACATTTCTATATATAAGTGGGTCATAAACTATAGTGATATTGATTTTTTTAATAATTTTTTTTTCTTTCTGAGCATTGTGATTTGCTTATAATATTAAACAAGAAAATGTTTTACGATAAGAGCATTATATTGTGATAATTTGCATATATTTTTTTAGTTTACGCAGGTAAAATCTCCATACTGTTTGACATGCTAAACAAAATTATTGTTGTTTATTTGATTTTTTTTTAAATGCTAAATTGCTGAAATTATTTTCAAAAGTAACAAAATATTACAATCTATCATATTTATAAGTGATAGATGCTAGCAGACTACCACTGTTATCATTAATAGGCAACAATATTTTTTTTTTGTTATATTCGTAACTATTTTGATTCATCTTTTTATATTTAAAAACAACCCTTATTTATATTTCTTTTTATTATTCAGCTAGTTTCCGTTGAGTTTCAAATAGATTAAATTCAAGTGTATGGCAATATCTTTTTTTAAAAAATACAAATATAATAAAATTTATGAGTCTATATCATCAATAGACTTTTACAAGTGATAGACACTATCGCTAATAAACTTCTACTAACGATATGGTAGCTAGATTTAAATTTTATTATATTTATAAATATTTTATATTGTGATATATCTACTAATAATTTTTTATTATTATAAGTTTCTTCGAAATATATGACCAAAATTTTAAATTTAACCTAAAAAAATTATAAGTGAAGTTGAAAACCACCCACCACCATCAACTCTGTAATTCAACAATACGGTCAGAAATATATATATATATTATATTTTGAAGAAAAAAAACTTTTGAATGAACGAATCAGAAGGGAGCACGTGAGGAGGATGGTGGTCCTACGGTTGGCCACAACATGACATGCATGTTCGTGATGTTTATATCATACATACATACATATATCATACTTCCATAGAACAACGGGGCCCACTTCTACAACATGGTGGGACCCACGTGGATCCAACGGTCAGTAATGAAAATCGAGAGCTGAGATAAATTCCTCGCATCGCAAAGGGCCACGTCAGAAGGGAAGCGCAAGGCCAGAGTTGAAAGATCTATATATATCCGAAGCTGCGTTTCAATTGGCTGTTGCTTTGTGGGACCCACTAATTGCAAAAATATCTAGAGATACTTTGTGCAAGTGGCAAGGACGTCTATTAGTAGAGGATAGATATTTTGGGGCTCTGACCGTAAAATCTGCTGCCCGTAGTTTTGCTACCCATCTATGTGCCACGTGTCACGCGTACTGCGCAGTATGCTGGATGCATTCGCCGCCGCCACTGCTCGTTGCAGCTCCACTCAATAACAAATTGATACGTGTTAATATTTTTTTTTTTAAAAAAAATATTAAAAAGATACCTTTTGTGAATAGAATGAGGCATGTTTTACTTAAGAATTGCTCAAAGAAAAAGCTACAATTATCTATTGTGCAGCTCGATCAACATGTAATAAGATTGTGCCACGTGGTACGATTTTTAAAAAATATTCTTAGGTAAGAAAGAAAAGGGGAGTATGTGATAGGATTTCTAATCATTCCCCAAACCTAAATCAGATGGGGGAATTTAATTTGCTATCTCATTCACAATTATTTCATATATATATATATACACACGTGCTAAACATATTTTTCTGTTGTCAGTAAAGAAGAGATGCACGACAACATAGAATTAGGCATAGGTTGGGCTGCATCCAATCGTTGTTTTATGTATATATATATGTGCATGTTTTTCTTGTAACTTAAATGAGTATAGGCATTTATTGATAAACGATAATACATAGAGTTAATGAAAAATTTAAAAACTCATAAGAGTGTGTCTGGCAGACATAAACTATGTTATACATTTTCAGATTCATTGAGTATTGGAAATGGCAGGGCCCTCAGAACGACGAATCGTAAACCGTTAAGACACGGTAGTCAAGCGAAGAGCAAAACTTGCAAAACAGAAACTCATTACAGACCGAGTCGCAGAGCTCGCTCTCTTTAAGACGTTTTGCGGCTCTGCCCAAGTGTGCAAGCAGGTCTGAAAATTGTCACATCGTCCCCGGGATAAAACATCCAAATGAACCGATCGGAAATGCACCATTAGCGATCGAAACGTACACCATTTCTAAACTCACTACTCGAAAAGCTAAGATGGAGGAGGAGAGGAAAATGAAGAGGGAATTTAGAAAATGAATTCCGTGTGTAACGAACTGCTGAAGGCCTCGCCTTTTATAGGCCTTCAGCATTGAAACGGATCGCTTTAAAATTAATCAATGAACCGTTTTAAATATAATCAACAGACCGTTTTAAATATAATCAACGGACCATTTAAAAAAAATCAATTGACCGTTTTAAATATAATCAATGGACCGTTTTAAATATAAATTTGATATTACTTTACCCAACATTGAGTTTGATATTACTTTAAAATCAACCTAGATTATAACTAATTTTATAATTTATACATATATTATCAAATAAATTTTGAATCTTTGTTAGATTGGAATTGAATATATGAATTTACTACTAAATACATGCACGAAAACATTAAATATAACTATGTGTCTCAATGAATTATTTGTTTTCAAATTGTCTACCAAATAGACTCTTAGTATTTTGATTAAATTTCATAAGTAATACTACGCATATATTTATTTCATGTGTACCAATTACAACAATTAAAATTTATAGGTAATACTAATCGTATTCTAATGCATATACTTATTCCACATGTACCAATCACAATAAAGGTTGGATCATATCCATACATTTGGAGTTTATTTTTATTTTTTTTTTACACATTAACACAAATTTGAAGATTTATGAACCTATTAAATATTTTTAAAATGTGTAGGATATATTGGAAAGGGAACAATCCTAAAATTAAGATAAAGTTGTAATTTAATCATTTATAAACAATTATTTACATGAAAATAGTTTGACGAATAAATAATAAAAAGAAAAAAACTATTTCCAAATTTATTTTAGAATTTGATATCATGTGTTTGAAACTCCAAAAAAAAAGTGGGATTATATTTAATTTAATATCAAATTCCAATGGACTTCAAGATCACGTCTTTTCATTAACTCAAAAGCTATATAATAAAAAACATATATATCTTCGCGTCCTAATTAAAATTTATCATACATTTTTGTTGGTCATATTTCAACGAAGTTAATAAACTTCAATATATATTACGTTTTTTTTTTCTTCTTAAATTGACGTGTACGTTTGAATTGTTTGACGAGATATATGATTGCAAAATATGAATATAGATTAAACTTTTCAACATTGTTTTAATTGAAATTTTGAATGAAAAGTTTTTATGCTCCGTTTTCAAAGTTATATAATCATAAAAATAACTTGTCACATTATATATATATTTTTAAACTAATAATTGTAACATTTAACCAACTCTGTTGTTATTTTATGTAAAAAAAAATAGCAAACTTTAGTTAGAATTGAAAGATGGCAGCAACTTTTTTTTAAGAACATAAAGATTAAAGCTAAAAAAATAGGAGGAAAATAATTAATATATATAAATATTAAACGACATTTCATATTTTTTTTTCAAAAGAGATTAAAATGAGTATGAATTACATTTATTTTTTTAAAAAATAGAGTATGAATTACATTAAAACTTCTTTAAATTTTAAAGACATTTTTTAGGTTTAAATTTAAATAAAAACCTTACGCTCCGTTTGGTAACCATTTTGTCTTTTGTCTTTTGTTTTCAAAAATTAAACCTATTTCATCCGCATTTCTTATAATAATTTGCATCTTTCTTAAGTATAATGGTTGAATTATTCTTAGTCAAATTCCAAAAACAAAAAACAACTTTTTTTGTTCTCAAATTTTGACTTGGTTTTGTTAAAAAGTAGATAACAAAGAAAGAAATTTTGAGGTGAAAGTAGTGTCCACGAATTTAATTTTTTAAAACAAAATGATTACTAAAAGCAACCTTAGAAATTTCAAAATAATTTTGTTTTATTTTTCTTTAGTGAATAACTTACAAGGAAAGATAAATTAATATAATATACAAGCACAATTTCATAAACTATAGTATTTGTTTTTAAGGTCAAATGAAGTGGACAAGCACAAACATTAAAACTTAGTTTATAACAATCTCATGACATGCATTGAGACTTGAGTGCTTCCACTTTGGGGGGTGCATGATCCTCTATTCTCTCCACAAAAATGCATCTATTCCCCCCACTAAACTACAATATTCAAATGTTTTATCACAAAATTAAGTCAACTCTCCAAGCACTTTTGAAGATAATATAATATAGTATGATGAACAAGTGGTCATGGTCAAATACTATTATTTAATAGGTTTTATTCATTTATGGTAGTTAAATTGGCATTTTGATTATCTCAACAACAATTTAGGATGAAGGAAAAAATCAAGGGAGTTTTCAATTTTACTCAAAGTTTGTATCTTAAAATTTTCAATTTTATTAAATTGAATTATATAGGCTAGTTAGGTATTAGGTATTGTAACTTCTCATCTATTCAATTTCTATTAATTCACTTACTTATTTAAAAGAAATGTAAAAAAAATCATAAATAGATGTTTATTATAAATATTATGATAATAGATGCTCATTAGATGCTCATACTTAGTGTCCATTGACCATGTGTCATACTCTCATTTTTCAAAGTGTCGTCCATGTGTCTCAACATTACACATTATTAGTATTCATGTAATCCACTTTCTACTTGTCAAATTGCATATAAATAGTGACATTTTGTGGGTTTTGGAAGACACACGCATTCGGAAAAATCCATAAAAATTGGAAAAAGTGGAGATTTTAGAGAAATTCCTTATTTCATATTTTGTTAATTTAATTTAATTAATTAATTTATATATTATGTTTTGTTTATTTTAATATCTATTTATTTTATTATATATTATTATTATATTATATTATATTTTCTCCATATTTGTGTTCTCATTATGCACCGTTGTGCTTCTCAAATTTACAATACGTTATCAGCACGAGCTCCTATTGTTTTTCTTACTAAAGGTAGGTCCTAAAGGTATGTTAGTTTTTCTCTCTCTTCATTATAATTATAAATTAAATGTTGTTTTACATATTTGATCTATATTATTTTTAATATAAATATAATATTTTGTAATAGTGTTACTATGAAAAATATTACAAAATTAGAATTATATTAATGGTAATAATTATTTGTCATTAGTGCTTGATGCCAAAATACACCTGAATGCCATAAAAATGTAATCATAAAAAAAGAAAAAAAATCGTTATTCTTCCTAAAGCTCTTTATGAATGGATGTATGTTCTTTATGAATGGATGTACGTGAAGCTACAAGATTTCAAATCAGTAAGTGATTACAACTCTGCATTATTTTAAATCAATTCGAAACTGTTGTTATGAGGAGAGAAAATTACTAATGTTAATATGTTAGATAAGACATTTTCTATATTTCATGTCTCGAATATGCTCCGGCAATAACAATATCGAGAGAAAGGTTTTAATCCATATTCTAAACTAATTTCACGTCTTCCTGTGGCCGAACAAAATAACGAGTTATTAATGAAAAATCATGAATCTCGACCAACTGAAACAACACCATTTCCTAAATTGAATGTTGTGAATTTTAATAATCGTGGTCAAGGTCGTGACCATGACAGTGGAATATAATTATTATTTTCTTGATGGTCATTCTAATCATCGAAATTTCAAAACAACCACACAATATGATAATAAAAAAGGAAAAACTCCATAAGATAAAAGTTCAATAAGTGTTGAAAATAAATGATTCCTATACGAAACGACTGGACATTGGTCACATACTTTTCGTACATCAAAACAATTAGTTGATCTCTATCAAGCATCCCTGAAGGAAAAAAAGAAAAATGTGAAAGAAAATTTTTCATACCAAGAAAATGACATATTTGACCCATCCCATATTGAAAATTTGGATGTTGTGGACTTATTTGAATCTCCTGTAGAGAAAATCGGTAAAATTGATGGAACATCAAGTGTTTCCTTTGACTTTGAAAATATCTAGGCTTAATGTTGTTTTTTTTATTCATCTCCATATTTTTTTTCCTTCTCTTAGTAGATGTTAACCTTTGTATATTCCAAATGTTGTTTTTCTTGTTGTAATTATTTTCTTTTAATGAAAAAACATGGATCATTTTCATATGTTGGATGACTAAAAAATGAGTAAAGAAAATCAATGTCTGGCAGACAGTGCAACTAAACATACAATATTTACAAGTATAAATTATTTTTCCAAACTGACAAGACTGGAAGCAAAAGTCAATATAATATCAGGTTCTGCAAACCTGATTGAAGAATTTTGAAAAGCAAATATTATTTTGCCTAACGGAACAAAATTTACAATTGATTGTTTTCTAGTCGATCAAAGAGAAATCTACTTAGTTTTAAAGATATACGTTGCAATGGTCATCGTATTGAGACTAATAGAAAGAACAATATGGAGAATCTTTATATCATATCTGCTGTCTCGTATGAAAAACGTATACAGGAAGGGTTGCTTAGTTTATCTTCAAGATTATATTATACTCATATACGAGTAATTGAAATATATGCAACAATGAACCTGAAATTCGTGAATCCAGACATATTTATAATTTAGCATGACCGATTGGGTCATCCAGGATCTATAATGATGAGAAGAATTATTAAGAATTCAAAAGGACATCCATTGAAAAGCCAGAAGATTCTTCAATCTAATGAATTATCATGTGATGATAGCTCTTAAAGTAAATTAATCATTAGACCATCACCAGTCAAAGTGGGGACTGAATTACCTATATTTTTAGAATGAATTCATGGTGTTATATATGGACCTATTAACCCACCAAGGGAACATTAAGATATTTTATGGTATTAATAAATGCATCTAGCAGATAGTCACATACATGCTTATTGTCAAGTCGAAATCTTGCATTTGCAAGATTACTTGCTCAAATAATTAAGTTAAGAGCACAATTTCTTGATTATACAATTAAGACCATTCGTCTTGATAATATCGATGAATTTACATCTCAAGCTTTTGATAATTATTGTATATCAATTAAGATAAGTGTTGAACATCATGTAGCTCATGTTTATACACAAATGGTTTAGCAGAATCATTCATAAAACGTTTGCAGTTAATTGCTAGACCATTGCTTATGAGAGCTAAGCTTCCCACATCTGTATAAGGACGTGCTATTTTGCATGCAACGTCACCTGTACGCATTAGGCTAGTATCTTACCATAAGTACTCACCATTACAATTAGTTTATGGCCATGAGCCAAATATTTCCCATCTGAGTGTTGGGAATATTCTAAAACTCGCAGTTCGTAATTATGGAAACAAATTTTATTTGCCAATAAAATTATTATTGAAATTGCATTCAATTATAAAATCTAATAAGCGAACCCATGACTATAGTATGAATACTTTAACTTTATGTAGATACGTAAAAGATGATCAAGTTATAGTATATAGCTTAAAAAGTCTATAAGTATATGGATGAGATTGGGTACCTCGTCATGAGGACACTATGGATGCAACCTACTTTGTATACTGATACAAACAAGGTGATCCCAAAATCGTTCATGTGGAGACATGCGAGTGGGGGCATCCTATGCAAAAGAAGTTTGCATGAGACCAAACCACGAAATAGTTACTTTTCTTTATAATAACCATTTACTATTAAAACTGACTATTTCAATTCGATGACCTAGGGTAACTCAATTTTAATCCTGAGCAAACTATGAACTATTGTTTATTTGGGATTATTCTTTGATCTACATAGGTGAGAGTAGTTCAACAACACTCCTCAACAAGTCTCCCATTTTGGGATAAGACCGGATAGATAGTTGGGGACATAGTCCTGCAAGATGAAATTCACTTCTACCTAACTTAGGGTTAGTAGATAGGTTGTTCCCTTAAGTACTGATTCTCGGTCTTGAATACAGGGGCCCCACCCTCTTATGGTTGAGAGGGATATGATTTATTAGTTGAACTATAAACCAATTGTTCAATAGAGGATCAGTTGAAGCATAAGAAGCAAAATGTATTTACAGGGGTAAAACGATATTTTTGACCTAGCTGTAAATACGAACGTCTTGTGAAGGATCTACTTACTGATTATGGCTAAAACATGTGGTCAAAAATATATTCTATAGTAAGGAGAGTGCAACTACTAAGCTGTAGTGGTATGTGTCAGTATTTAACAAATATTGATTAATTCGGTTTAAAGAGTTTAGTCCATTAACCTCAAATTGTTGGAGCTTATGATCTGTGGGTCCATATGGTCCCTTTACTTGCTCGTAAAACCTTACACCTTGGATTAGAATATTGAGCAAATTTGAAGCGTTCAAATTCGAAATTAGGGTTTGAATTTGAAATGTTCAAATTCAATTTAGGGTTTGGATAATTATATTCGATATAATTAAACGTTTAAATTTAACGAAATTAAATGTAATTTGAGAGTTTAACATATTTAAATATTGATTTGAATATTGACTACATGATAGGATTCATGTTTGAATTAGGTGCTTTATTAATTTAATATTTGATATTAAATTACTTATTTAATTAAAATTAAATTAATTTTTCATTTTTAAATTAATTTTATAGAAATTGAATTGAGATTTAATTTATTTTTAAATTAAATCATTTTAAATTGAAAAATGGACATATTGGTGGAATTGTCCAAGATTTCAATTAGATAGTGGATTAATCCACATTTCAACACCTAGGTCACTCAATTAGTACTAATTGAAGTTTCAATTAACTGAATGTGTGAGTGCTTGCATGATTCAATTTGATAAATACTTCTTTTTCAGAGTATTGGAGACATGCATTCTGAATTTTGAAAACTTTTCAGCAAAAACAGTTTTTGCTCTCAAGTTCTCTCAAACCCACTCAATCCCTCTCAATTTTGAGTTTCCACCACTAATCCAAGACTGAGAATAGTAGAGAAGATTCTCTTGGTGGTCTATTGAAGAAATCGAAGGTTAATTTCGTGGATTAAGCAATGAACAAGTGGAGATATTCAAAGGTATACACAATGAAACACTCTTTCTATTTTAAAATTGGTTTTCAGCATGCTTTGGACTCAAATTAAGTATAATTAGAGTTCTTAATGGTTCTGTTAGCTTCCGTTTTATGCATCTTTACTCTATCACTGAGAAATTTTTTATGCATAGTATATGTTCCAATTGCTCTACCACACGTACTAAGATGGGTTCTCAAAAGAAGTTTGAAATATATATTAGAAATGATTCCCCATCAATTATAAAATATCTTAAACCCCTGACGGATGATGTATTTACTGCATGATGTGTTGTTTTTCATTTTAATGAGACAAATTTTCTAACATTAGGGGGGTGATTAAGAAGTTGGAAAACGAAATTACATTGAATGCATCGTTATTGTCTCATTTAGATCATCGTACAAATCAATATGAACTTGAAGTTCAAAAGATAATTCATTTGTAAAATATAACAAATCAATTAACATATGCATTTATAGATGCAAATAAAGTAACTGAATCATGTATACCAACTACAAATGTTCCATAAAATATTAATATCCCAACACAGCAAGTTGTCACTAATGAGTCTGTAACACACCAAAAGCATGGTAGACTAGTAAGTTCCAAAGATAAAAAATTCTCGAAAAAGAAAAATAATAAATAGACAAGAAGTCTCGGTTGAGGACGAATGTGGATTGAAATCCTCGTATATGGATTGAAACAATCAGGATGAATGTGGTACAATAGCCTGAGTGGATATTTGTCGAAAGAAGGATATCAAAACAATCCAATATGTCCTTGTGTTTTTATAAATAAATCACAGTAAGGATTTGCTATTATAACTGTATATGTTGATAACTTAAATATAATTGGGACTTCTGAAGAGCTTTCAAAGACAATAGAATATCTTTAAAAAAAAATTGAGATGAAAGATCTCGGAATAACAAAATTTTGCCTTGGTTTACAAATTGAGCATTTAGCAGATGAGATATTTGTTCATCAGTCAACTTATACAGGAAAAGTTTTGAAAAGGTTCTATATGGATAAAGCACATCCATTGAACATTCCAATGGAGGTTCGTTCACTAGATGTGAAGAAAGATATATTTCGACCTCGAGATGATATGAAGAACTTCTTGGTCTTGAAGTACCATATCTTAGTGCAATTAGTGCACTCATGTATCTTGCTAATAATACAAGATCAGATATTGCATTTTTAATAAATTTATTAGCAAGATATAGTTACTCTGCAATAAAAAGACATTGGAATGGAGTTAAGCTATACTTTGTTATCTCTAAGAAACGATTTATATGAATTTGTTTTATTTAAATAAATGGAATTTTGATATGGTTGGTTATGTAGATTCTGGATATTTATCTGATCTACACAAAGTTAGATCTCAAATAGGTTATCTATTCACATGTGGAGGAATTGTTGTATCGTGGTGGTCAACGAAACAGACCATAATGACTACTTCCTCAAATCGTGTTAAAATTCTTGCAATTCACAATGCTAGTCGAGAATGTATGTGGCTAAGATCAATGACTCGGCAAATTCATGAAACTTATGGTTCGTTTTCTAATAAAAATATTCCAACAATATTATACGAAGACAACACAACATGCACATCCAAAATCAAGGGAGGATATATTAAAGGAGATAAAACAAAACATACTTCACCAAAAATTTTCTACACTCATGATCACGAAGAAAATGACGATATCATTGTACAACAATTTTGTTTGAAAGATAACCTGACAAACTTATTTACAGATGCATTACCTACTGTAATATTTAAAAAACTAGTGCATAATATTGGAATGCGGCGACTCAAAGATCTCAAGTGACGTTTCCACGAAGGGGAGTAAATATACTTTTTAGGGGTATAAATTATATGAAATATATGTACTCTTTTCTCTTCACTAGGACTTTTTTCCCATTGGGTTTTTTCCTAGTAAGGTTTTAACGATACATATTTCATATATATAATGTGCATCTAAGGGGGAGTATTATAAATATTATGATAATGGATGTTCATTAGATACTCATGCTTAGTGTCCATTAACCATGTGTCATGCCTCTATTTCCCAAAGTATTGTCCATGTGTCTTAATATTATACACTATTAGTGTCCGTATAATCCATTTCCTACTTGCTAAATTACTAGTAGCATTTGGTGATTCTGGAAGACACACGTTGTGTAAAATCTATGAAAATTAGAGAAATTAGAGAAATTGGAGTTTTAAGAGATATTTGTTATTTTATATTTTGTTAATTTAATTTAATTCAATTCAATTTATATATTATCATTTATTTATTTTAATATCTATTTATTTTATTGACATTCGTATTTCTGTGGTACTCCTCAAGTTCACAATAATCTTGAATTTTAATAATAATCAAGTTTTGCATAAATTTAAATTGTATTAATTCACAAATAGACCATTAAATAATTTTACTGACCATGATTTCGTTGGTTTTGAGATGTTATAATTGGTTTCAACTTTTAAATCTCTACCAAACCGTTGATTTTGAGCATTGCTCTGATGATCAACATCTGTAATTAAATCTAGAATTTCTGATATATTTGTGAATGGTTGTGGAAATAGTTAAAATCACTCCAAAATAAAAAAAAATTAATAATTTAAAATTAATTTGGCATGAAATATGCATTTAAGTATAAAATTAAACGTTGAACTGATTTTAATCTAATAATGATTATTTTAAACATGGCAAAAATGATTTTAACAATTTTAAAATCGTTCACAAATATGTACTTCATTCACAACGACTCAAATGAGGCACAAATCATTACAAAGCTAATCAATAAAATATATACTTTGTTTTACGTATTCAGTTAAATACGTAATTGGGGAAAAAAACATTGAAATATTACAATAACATTTTAATTTTTTTAAGTTATATTTAAACGTGCCATTAAATACAACTATAGGATTAATTTGGAACAATACTATAGTAACACTGCTATATTAGTTAGTACATAGCTCAATTAATTTGTACTGCACACGCACATATATACATACATGCACACATACATGTATATGCATACATGTGCACATTCAAACCACATCTATCAGACACATGTTCAAACTACACCTATGACACATAATATTCATAAAAAATGTTCACACATATGCACATTTAATCTGAATGAAGTTCACCAAACAAACATAGTTCAACTGGCACATAGTATTCGTTAGTGACATAAATGTTTGTGATTCGAATCTTTTTATCCTTTATTATATTATACTAACAAAAAATTGTTGAGCTATATATTTATGTTGACACATCTATTCTTAAATATTTAAATTTTTACATCCATAGGGTTGGAAACTGGGTCGGGACGGGGTGGGAAACTCCCCATCCCCATCCTCTCCAATTGAAGGCGGGGACGGGGACGGAGATTCCCCACTGGGGAAACGGGTCCTTGTGGGGACCCATCCCCATTTTTATATATATATTGAAAAATAAAAAAATTAATCTGGGACGGGGTGGGAATACCCTTCCCGTCCGCGACCGGGAACCCGGTTTGACCATCATCCCCGATTAAATTGAGGATTCGGGGCGGGGATTTTTGCCAACCCTATACATCCACATTGTTAAACTATCATTTTAAAGATAAAATTGTCAATGTTCACAGATTTCACCTTAACGAAGACCCTTATGTAAAAAGTATCATAAGTAGCCTTTTCTTTCTCAAATCAATTGTAACACAGCTTACCTTGTTGAATTAATTTGGGATGTCTCGTGGTCCTAGTTAACAAGAATGTTTTTTTTTTCCAATTTTTAATAAAACATTATAATCAAATGTAGGCTCGTTTAGGATTGTTGCATCTTTTAAAATAATTACTAATAGCTGTACTAAATAAAAACCAGTTATGAATGGAAGTAAAAGAGTGTTTGATAAATTTTAATTTTAAATTAGAAAAAACTAACTAAGGTGTTTGGTAAATTAATACTAAATTAGTGTAATTTAGTTATATAATTATTTAAAAATATATATGATTGAACTAGAACCATTTTTATTTAATTAAGAATGTTATGAATTTTTTTAAAAAATAACTGTTATAAAAATTTAAATCAATTAAAATTTGGAATGAATATGAAAAAATAAATGAATAAAATGAATATTTGAGATAGGTAATAAAAGATACCAAATTTTTTAAAAAGCTAAAATCTAAAATCTCAATCAAATAACTTTTACACATTAGAACAATTTTTAAATTGATTATCGATAGATTAATAAGTGAGTTATTTTACCAAACGATTAAAATTCTCCAACAATAGTTTTTTAGAATTAAAAAAACAATCCCATACGTGTACTCTCACGTGTTAACTAAAAACAACAAAGTCCTCTTTTTCTCGCTTAGTATTCACGTACAACCACAGTCAACGTCTTACGAAGACTACGGAAGAATCAACGGCTAATGTGACGGTGGAAACATACATTCAACCGCAGCTAATCAAAACTCGTCTCAAAATATCTAAGCAACTGACCGTCGGTCAGTTCCAAATACCGACTTTCCGCTATCAGTATTAGTTACCAATTTATTATTTTTCCATATATCTGGATAAGACAAAATAAAATAAAATAATTCAACTTCTTGGTTGGAAATTTAAACTCAGAAATTTTTGAGGTGTATACTTAAATTTATGAACTAATTATTGTTCTAATTTTTCTCAAGCGAAAAAAATGTATAATAGCTATATTAATTTAAATTTGTATTTTTATATCTTCAGTTACATTTCAGTTTCTAAATATAATTTTAATAAATTGTCGGAATCAATTCACTTGTGACAATTTAAAATAATAATATATATAATTATAAATTTTTACACAATATTTTTCAAATGGAAGTTGAAGGAGGGTGTAAAATATTGACATACTTACGAAAATTCATAGTTTATATTAATATAATTATTACTTTCAAGAGATCGACCCTTCAACGTGATTTAATTACAAGGTAATCATTAAATTTATATTTTCATTTACATTTTTTTTTTTTACAGCAACCCATAAAAGGTGGAGAAGAGAATATACCTAAGCATTAACCAGTCGAATTAAGGTCGAGTTAGACTATCAAATTTTATTTAGTACAATTATAGTTTTGGAGATTTAACCTTTGATGAGAACCATGTGTGTGTCTAAGTCATGTTTCCCCTAGTGGCTCACCAACTACTCGAGTTAGCTTAAATTCCCATAATTCATGTTGTTGACAGTATCTAAATTTGAAAGTAATAAAACAAAAAAGAAAAAGAAAAAAAAATTAAGGCGGCTTTTACCCACTCGTAAAAGTAATAAATCAATGGTAATCTAAAAAGTGAGACCCTATTTAATTACGTTTGTTGTTGTTTATTTGTGTTCTGCAATCGTAATGAAATATAAGATTCTGCCATCAAAGTAATATGATTAAGAAATCGAGGGTGCTTAATCTCATTGAATTTGAAATTTACGTAGGACTCATTAGCCATTATTGATACTGTTACAAATATTGTTATTGTTACAGTATTAGAATTACAAATTGATCAAATTTATTGTTACTTTTACTATTATCATTATCAGTACCATTGCAGTTAAGATTTAAACCGTATAAATAACTGTAATTGTAACAGTAAATGTGACATAATTGTAATTTTAAGTAGACATGCTTAAAAGAAATCAAGTTATGTTTGTGATTTAGATTCATTACGATTGATTCATCAATAAAATTTCATTACAATTACACCACTTCTCATTACAACTCGACAAACGTGGCCTAAATGCAATGGTGAGAGTTTAAAGTTTAAAAATAGTTTCAATCCTTTTTTAAATTAGAACCATTACTTGTATCAACGACAATTTAGGTTGTCAACAAACGTTAACAATTTTATTTACATCCTATTTGTATCACACAAAATTTTAATTATATTAACATTAAACTAGCATATTTGTATCACACAACGTTTAATTATATTAACACTAAACACCAACATATTATTAATTATAACAATTAATAGCTAAAATGAGCATAGCACAATTGGAATAATGTTATTAACTTCAAAGTCGAAAATTTGATTTCTACCTCATATATTGTTAATAATAATAATAATAATAACCAATATTAGCCAAAATGAATATAACTCAGTTGATATATAGCATGTGTTGGCTACCAAAAGGTTTGTAGTATGAATCCCCTTGTAGATACCATTTTATATTTTAAACAATATGTGGAATGTGAGCTTAGAGAATCGAACTTTTAACCTTGAGATCGGTAGTATAAATGTAAGTTAGTTGAGTTGTGCTTGTATTGACCCCCATGTTGTTTTGATAACGACCACTAATAGACCAATAAATTACAAGAAAAATAAATAAGAAACTTGAAAAGCGTCAAATGAAAGCGAGATGGACATGAGAAAACGTGTAAAGAGAAAATGTATATGTTTTTAAGGAAATTTTTACAGATAGAAAAAATGTCAAACTATTTACAGAAATAGCAAAAAAAAAAAAAAATACTGAAAGATACTGATAGACTTCTATCAGCATTTATCACATAGTATCAATGATAGACTTCTGTCAGTTTCTATCGCTGATAGACGTCGATAAACTTCCAGGGATCTTACGGTGTGAACTTTTGAGGAGAAGTGGTAGTTGAAATCTATTTATCGTATAATAGACTTATATTTGAACAACTTCCTCTTATTCACCAAAATCTAGATTTAAGCTAAAAAATACTTTCCGTAGGGAGGTTACTTCCAGGGTGACACGAAGTACCGCTTAAATCTGGATTGTGAACTCTTAGAGACGTGAGAGCTAAAAATAACGTATCATATATGTTATTAATTTTTCACTAAAGTTTTCTAATAACTCTATCATATAGAAGTTATTAAATTGTCACTGAAGTGTTCTATTTGGGTATATTTATACTTAGGTTCTTTTCGGCTAATAAAACAATCCTAAGTCTATGTGGTTTATCCAAGTATAACTCTTATAATTGGATTTTAACCTATGATGTTTAGGTGATAAACCATTTTATTACCTCACATCATTCACGTATGCTCATAAAACCGTTTACCAACACTCAATAATTCAGACATAATTCCCAAGTAGGAGGTGTTTCGTAAACCGTCACCTTAAGTACCCCCAACCTTAGACAGGATTATATACCGGTTGAGTTTGTAACCTAGGTTTTATAAGTTTTAACAATTAAAACAGGTGGTCAACCTATGCGAGCATGCAGCTGTTGTTTATGGATTTTAAATATCTAGCCCAATTTTATAACAAGCTATAAAACTTTAGACATGCTAAATATCCACAACATACATGAGGCATTCAACATTTAATATAACATTTATATTAAATACGAGAAACCCTAACATGCATACTATTTATTATAACAATTATAACATACTTTCAATGTATGTTACATGCTTCCTATGGTAGGATTTTAAATCTAAATGGCATATTATATGCACATACAAGATTTATTTAATTATAACATACATCAAATGCATAAATAATTAAACACAGACTGATATGGTTTTAGTTTTGGCAAAAACAAGCAAACAGAAGCCTAACTATTACAAAACCGTTTTCAAACCGCTCGAACCCCTCCAAAATGAATTAAAGTAGCTTGAACCGGACCAGCCAAGAAGCATACGAAGCTGAACCGGACCAAACCACAAAAGAACCGGTTGAACCGGCAGCCCTTGCACATGTTTAACATCTCGCTAAGTCTCATCGTTTAGCAATGACGACCATCGTCTAGCACTTTGTCAAATCGTTTAGTAAATGCTTGATCGTTTAGTGCGCAAAAAGGTAGACGATCGTCTAATGCCATCGCATAGCATTCAACGCATCGCCCAGCTGCCGCACGAAGGTATGCGGTCGCATAGTGCTATCGCATAGCAATTCGTCGCATCGCTTAGCTGCCGCTTAGAGGTAAACGATCGCGTAGTGCTATCGCATAACAACTCAACGCATCGTTTAGCTTCCGATCAAAGATAAACGATCGTGGTAAGCAATCGCTCAGGGCTATCGTATAGCTCTTCATAACTATCGTTTGGTTCTATCGTATAGAACCAAACGATCGCTTAACACCATCGTCTAGTGCTGCATGTCATCGTTCAGTATACGTCATGTAACTAAACGATTGCTTAGCTCCATCGTATAGAACATCATCATGTCGTTCAGCATCGTAGGTAAATGATTTGTTAGTTCCATCGCATAGAAACTTCAACGCATCGCTTAGCACTTCGTCTACACGATCGCTTAGCTTCGCATCTAAACGATCGCTCAGCGCTATCGCGTAGCACTTCATCGCATCGCTTAGTGCGCATCATTGCTAAACGATCGCATAGTACCATCGTATAGTAAATTCAACGTATCGTTTAGTTCCCACGCCAAAGCTAAACGATCGCTTAATGCTATCGTATAGCAGATTGAACGCATCGTTTAGCTCCTGCAGGTACACAATCGTCTAACGTTCAACATCACAACGACCAGCGCCCATTGCTATACGATCGTCTAGCTTTTCTTCACGACGTGTAGCGTCTGAAGCTAGACGAACGTTTAGCAACTTGAACCTCAGCGATGACAAGAACAGAGGCTGATTTTTCTGGAATTGTAACTCGGTCTCTTCGCTTGTTTCTTCGATTTACAACTTAATTTCAACTCTAATGACTCCAAATAAATTACAGATTCTCGGGAACACATTAAAGCTCATCAAGCAAGAGCCAATTACAAAATTAAGTGAGAAATTAAAGAGAATTAAATAGCCAAAACTCAGAAAATCATATCAGTGCATCAGTTTCATATTTCTCATATAAAACACTCACCAAACCAAAATTAAACCGAATTGAATGCTTATATGATGCTCTGATACCAATTGTAGGAATGTATCAATTGCGGCGGAAGAACAAGGATCATCTAAGCATTCAAATTCACTAATTTTATCATAATATAAAGCATACTTCTACAGAAAAATGGGTTTCACGACATACCTCTTGTAGAACTTCTTCAAAGCTTCTTCTCCAACTGCAATCTTCTCCATATCTTGTTGTAGACCACCTCAAGATCTTCTCCTCTATTCTCTTGGTACTTTAGATTGAGTTGTGGGACTCAAAACAAGCTTGAATCAAGGGATGAAGGAGAAAAGCTCACTACAGCAACCATTATTGAAGAACCATTCTTAAAACCGAATTTTCTCTCAAAATTCTGTAGATTTCATGCCCGATTTTCACTCTAATCTTCTCATTATATTGTAGATCAACATGCAAAGAGAAGAGCTGCATGAGTTGCAGCTCATGCTTGAAGAAGACAAGGCAAATGGTGGCTTCATGTGTGAGCTACTTCAAAGATGGATATGGAAAAATCCATTTTTCCATTTAAGTGTTTTAGTTTTCCAAATTTTCAATTTTATCTAAAAATAAAATTTTGATTTAAAAAATCTATTTGATTTTAAAAATGAAAAATTAATTAATTTCATAAATTAATTATTAAATAAAACTTAATTAATTTAATATCAAACATTGAATTATTTTTAACACATATCCATCTTTATAATTACTAATTATATCTCATATAATTACTAATTATATCTCATATAATTACTAATTCCTTAATTCTAATTTGAACGTTTCAAATTAACTTATCACGCTATTCTAAAGCTAGTCGTTACGAGCTAGTAGGGGGACCTCGCGGACCTACAAATCATGGGCTCCAATGATCCGAGATTAATTGCCTAAACTCATTAGACCAAATTAATCCCCATTCGTTAACTAATGGGTCATTCCACTAAAGCTCATAGTTGCACTTCTCTCACTGTAGATATCTTATGTCCACATGATTTGACCATAATCAGCAAGTCGACCCTTCACAGGTTGTTCGTTATAACGGCTGGGTCAAGTATTTGTTTTACCCCCAGATTACGTCTTATTTCTCAAGTCCCTACTGATCCTCTAATGAACAACTGGTTTGTGATTCAATCACCAAACCAAAATTTCTCAACCGAGTGAGAGGGTGGGGCCCCTTATTCAAAACCTGGATTCAGTACTTGAGAGAAAAACCTTTCTCCTATCCCTAAATCGGGTAGGCGTGAACTCCATCTTGCAAGGCTATGTACCCAGCTATTCTGTCACACCCCCTCCCAGATTACCCTTTTTATTCTGGAAGAGGTTATGACCGTGGTAGTTACTAGCTCTATTACCATCACCTACCACTCATGCCTTCTAATCTAAATACCAACATGTTTAAAACATTAGTAACATACGCATACAGCAAACCCCCCTTAAGGTTCTACAAAGATTACATAAATACATGCATACAACCATGACATAACATTTACAGAAAAATATTCACAGATGCCCCAAACATTCCTAAAGAAGCTCTAGTCCCTCTTAAAACATGTGTACATAAAACAGATCATCAACCTAAGTCTTCTTAATAAGCCGAGTCTTTCAGTGGCAAGCAGCAGCAGGATCAACCCTGAGGAAATTGACCACTACCTGAAAAGGGAAACACAGAAATCCCGTGAGCTAAAAGCCCAGTGAGCGAATATAGAATTGTATAACATCAAACATTACATCACTATAAACCTGTAAATATACTAATGAGTAACTCAAGCAATTGTCTCTAAATGTAGCTTTAAACCATTCTTAAACATCATTAAACATCATTATTCCCTAGTTGAGAACGAGCCTAACCGCTCAAGCTTCCAACGTTTATTACCAGCCAAGAGACCCATACTTCGACCTCTCATTCACAACTGCCTACGTGCACGTGGCCATGCTAAGTACCATCATATCTTAGGTACTTCTGCTCAGATACCTTCTCAAACTTGTCCTTCAGTATCGAGCTAATAAGATACCTTCTCAAATGTCCTTCGGTATCAAGTTGGTCAGGTACCTTCTCAAATGTCCTTCGGTACCAAGTTGGTCAGATACCTTCTCAAATGTCCTTCGGTATCAAGTTGGTCAGATACCTTCTCAAATGTCCTTCGGTATCAAGTTGGTCAGATACCTTCTCAAATGTCCTTCGGTATCAAGTTGGTCAGATACCTTCTCAAATGTCCTTCGGTATCAAGTTGGTCAGATACCTTCTCAAATGTCCTTCGGTATCAAGTTGGTCAGATACCTTCTCAAATGTCCTTCGGTATCAAGTTGGTCAGATACCTTCTCAAATGCCTTTCGGTATCAAGTTGGTCAGATACCTTCTCAAAGGTCCTTCGGTATCAAGTTGGTCAGCCTTCTCAAATGTCCTTCGATATCAAGTTGGTCAGGTATCTTCTCAAATGTCCTTCGGTACCAGGGTATTTTGTAACATCAAATTAAGTTCCATTGCCTATCATTTACACAAGAACTCATTCCCTCATATCCTTCCTCTATGAAGCATATTACAAAATTAGAAACTTAACTTTTGTAATGATTACATGACATACCTTGGCCTGTGTTACACTATACAAGTCGGGAAACATGCGTTAATTTATTCTCCAACCATTTGTTGTTTGGGGGAGTATAAATTCATCATTAATGTCACTATAACTTACTTGATCTTATATACATAAGTATTGGAGACATTAATTCACTTAGTCACTCACCACTCTTCAGGGCTCTCAACAGTTTATACGCCTCTCCTAGCTCTTCTTGGCCTGAAAAGACATACTTCCCAGTTAAAATACTTAGAATTCTTAGTAAAATACCTCAAATATTTCATTTACTAAAAGAACTTTCATCAACAAAGACAGCTCTACTGGCGAGATCTTCATGAGCGAGATCCTTCTTATGGGCGAGACTAGCGAGATCCCCATAAGCGAGATCAGCCAGATCCTCATGAGTGAGATCAGCGAGATCCTTACTGGCAAGATCAACGAGATCCTCGTGAGCGAGATCAAGCTTTATCTAGCAAATTTTCATCCTAGCGATACTCAACCCAATTCCTAGTGAGATTTCCTTCTAGAGCGAGTCCTTATCACAAAATCAACGAGATTTCCTTTATAAGTGAGATCCTTATTCCCATATCTCGCTATAACTCCCCACGGTGAACTGCTTGTTTGTTTTTCCCAAGCAGTTGTCTGTTTATGCACAGATTCTCTATTATAACTTCAAAAATTCATAACTCAAAATCCAGAGCTCTTTCCAAAAAACTTCTTTCTACAAACTTGTTTAGAATTGAGTTAATTTCTTACCTTGAAATTTCAGCTGAGAATTCTTTACAGTTTGGCCTGAAACTTCCAATCTTCACCTCGGTCCTGATTAACCCGAGATTCTGCCTCCTCTGAACTTTTTTCATTTATTGTTCTTTTCCTCCTGCAATCTTTCTTCGGCAAGAGTACCTCAAAAACTAGATTCTCTCATTTTTCGAATGGCACTGATTTTACTAAATTTTCTCATGTCAATTGTCGAAACCATGCTTTTGAAATTGTTCTTCCAAAATCTTCCCGCCGCCTCCTGAGTTCAAGGGATAACCACCACGTCACCCCTCATTTAAGATGTTTTTCCTTCCTTTCCATCATAATTCCTATAAATAAACATGAATTGCTACTTTAATAAATATGTAATATAACATTCCTTTGGCTAAACATGTTTATCTAGAAAACCTAGAGTTCGGGGTTTACATATTCATCCGGTCTTATCCCCAAAATGGTAAGCTTATTGAGCAGTACTGTTGGACTACTCTCACCGTTAGTAGATAAAAGAATAATCCTGAACAAACAGAAGTTCATAATTAACTCAGGATTAAGATTGAGTTAACCTAGGTCATCTAGGTGAGATATTTAGTTTTAAACAGTAAACAACGTTATAAAGTAAGAGTGCCTTATTTCTTGGTCCTGATCTTATGCAAACTCATTGCATAAGACGCTCTCACTTCTCATGTCATAACATGTATGAATTAGGATCACATTGTATGTAGCACTTTACAACTCTTTGTAACAACTACAGAGTAGGCCGCATTCAATGGTGTTACCATAATAAGATACCCAACCTTATTCATGTACCATAGATCATTTTGACTATTTACTCGAACCCGATCCACTCTTATGTCTCCACATAAAGTTCAAGTACTCATACAATAGTCATAGGTCTTAGTTTATTGGCTTTAGACTTTCATACAATTTATGAGATCAATAACAAGTATATTGATAATAGAAAATGTTTATCATTTTACAAACTGCGAGTTTTTAGGACATAAAACCCAACAGGGATGTTTCTATGCCTCCTGATAATGTTATTGGTTCCTTGAATGAAAACTTGCTGTCTTTTGTTTTACCTGGGAGTGGCTCTGTCTCCTCTCCTCTACATGTGTTGTCTGAATATCATAATACTACTGTTTTTCCTAGTATGCCTCCTTAGGTTGCTACTGATTTTTATGTGGATGGCTTGCCGAGTATTGATATGTCTGGTAAAGTTGATGAAAATATAGTTCCAGATATTGTTGGCGATTTCTCTACCATTGAAATTTTTGATGTATTGATCTATCAGCCTCCTCAAGCCTCTATTGTGTTTGCACATGTTACTACTGATGAGAATGTTGGACATAATACGATTGCCTCATATCCTATCATTGGTAATCCTCATATCGTTGAAGCAAATGTCCTTCAAAACCCTTATACCAATGCTGGTCATCTTGTGATTGATAAAGAAATTTCATCTGACTCTTCTGAAGACCATGTAGTACTTGTTGAACTAGGTAAGCATAGAACGAAAAAGATCGCCTCAATGTCTCAGATTCCTGATCCTTCTTCTAGAACACACTCACTTTTACCACCATCCTCTGAGAATCCTTCCGATTCGGTTTCCGGTGTTCATTCTCATTCATCACCTGATGTAGTTGGTGCTACTGTGGCTCCAAAAAGAGTAAACACTAGAACTGGCCAAAGAAAGATTCATCAGAATGTTCCGTCCGTGCCTATTGATGGTGTTTCTTTTCACTGTGAATAAATTTTTCAAAAATGGAAGTATGTCGTTCATAGAAGAATTGTAGATGAACATAATGTTTTAGATAAGACATAATTTGCTGCCACTCTAAGCATCAAATATACTATTTTTCGTGAGATTGGTATTGCCAACTGGTGTCCTTCCATAACGGTTCTGGGGTGTCTTTGTCTCTTACCAGTCTGTTATACCAAATTGGCACTGGTTTTCTATTGAACTTTGTTTTTTTTTTTTTTTTNNNTTTTTTTTTTTTTTTTTTTTTGTCTACAATCAGGCGTTGCGACATGTTGAATCCTTTGTTATCAAAATACCTATTTGTTTCCCCATTCTCCCGTGTGGTATTATGCTTTCTCAGTGCCCCACTATTCTTACTCCCGTGGACACTCCTGGTCCTGTTGCCAAGTGTATCAATTCAAGCTACAAACTTTTTCAGGGATCCCATGTGCCAGAGATTGTGCACAACATTTAACCTTTTAAAGCTTATAACATACCCGTGCCTGATGATCTTTACGCTCCTCAAGGTGGTCTATTGATTCCTACTAATCTTGGAACACGTATCTTACAGGTGTTAACTTCTGAGTCCCGGACTTTGAGCGGTGTAATTTGATCTCTTACAGATCGACGGATGACTGTGGATACTCTGGTTCAATTATTGAGTTTGTCGTTGCCTTTTGATGACGACCGCCTTCTACATGATGCCCTTCCTCTCCACATGCTTAATTTTCTTTTTCTGGCAATCAAAGAGAAGTGTGTGCTTTTTTTTTTTTTTTTTTGGTGGCGTTCGCTTGTTGTTCTTATTGTTATTGGTTGTTTTGGCAGTAGGTTATTGGTTTTGTTGTATGGTCGGTTTTCTTGTTGTCTACCTGCTGTTTTGTTTGTGTTATCTCATAATTACCTATAAAAGAAAATAGTTATGCCAAAGGGGGAGATTGTTATTGTTTTTATTTGGCATGTGAATTTATTGAAATATTGGTCCTTTTCTGGTTGACTTTGTGTTAGACTGACTGGTTAATGTTTTGGAATGTTCTGGTCACTTACCTTTTTGATAATCATGTTGGTTTCCTTGTATGTATCTTCCTTGTTGATGTTGTTATAAAAGGTAGTATGAGAATGTTTTTAATTAGATTTTTAAGGATACAATCGTTGTTCTTTTGTGTGGTCATTACTGAAAAAGAAAAAGTAGAAAGGGCTGTTGGTTTTACCATGTGTGGGTGATTTCGTTAAGAGAATCGTTGAATTTAGAGGGAGCCTAAACGTACAAGATCAATCAAGCCAAAAGCTGCAAACTCAAGAGAATCCTGAGCTGTGAGAAGATTTTGAGATAGGTAACATCAAGTTTAGAGGGAGTCTAAACAAATTGCCTATCTAAGGTTTACTGTATTACATGATAGTCGTTCTATCAGTTTAGTAGTTCTTCTTGTAGACCTTCTGAATACTATTGAGCTTCCTTTCATTTTGGGCTGCCCCAGGTGTAGGTAAATTTATACCAAACGTGGTTAACATATTGTGTGTTATGTTCTTCTATGCTTTTATTTGTGTTAGTTCTCCTGTCAGTATTATTGTGGCCATCATCGTATATTCAGTTGATTGTTTGTACGTTTTTCAAAATGAACATATTCTACAAATTTTGGAACTAAAAAGGTTTGTTTAAAAAATTTATGGACTAATTGCACACATACTTTAAAATTTGAGACTAAAATGATCCGTATTTGGAGGAGTAGGTGAACGTACTCGCGAAGGAAATGATCTTTACATGGAAATGAAAGAATCCAGAGTAATTAATGAAGAAAATATTGCAGAATCAAAAGTGGCTCTAGTCTACGGTCAGATGAATGAACCGCTGGGAGCTCGTATGAGAGTTGGTTTAACTGCCCTAACTATGGCGGAATATTTCCGAGATGTTAATGAACAAGACGTGCTTCTATTTTTTAAACCTTAAAATAGAAAAAGGACAAATTACAAAGACCACTCCTGAAGTATGATGGTGGTTGCAATTGCACCCTCAAACTTTTATTTGTAAAGATTGGGCCCCCAAACTACTAAAAATATTAAAATTGGACCATTAAACTTACAATAATGGTAGAAATTAGACCCACAAAGGATAAAAATCAAACCATCAAATTTATACAATTATGTAAGTCTGAAGATTCAATTTTAACTAGTATAACCTTGAGAGCTCAATTTTTTAAAATCGAGAGAGTATAATTCCAACTATTACCATACTTTAGAGGTTATTTTTGTAATTAAAAAAAAGAGAAGAATAACCACGTGGGTAAAGATGTGATGCATACATGGATGGCCATGCATGATTCTCTCGACTACCGGTGGGCATGACGCAGCACCACGCTTAGTCCCCAAGGCGAGAGGAAAATATCAGTGCCACGTAAGCAGCCAACTTAAGCCTAGAGCCCTGCTAAAGATCTGTCATATCTTCCCTCCTCTCTCTCCATCTTTCTCTCTCTTCTTCTGAACAAAAACACAACCGCTGAAAAACAATTCAGTGAAAATTAAACAAATATTTAAAATCACAATCTCAGTTTTTACAGTGATTTGTTGATTCGGAAGTTGCTTATTCAAGAGCTCCTTCAACTGAAAAACTTCCAGGTTTCTGTATTTTTCTTTTAATTTTTGGCCTTTTCCTTCTGTGTTCTTGATGTTATTCTGGTGATGTATCGCTCATAGTTTGTGATTCTGAATTTCTGATCCATGTTGAGATTTCTATACCTTTTTTTTTTCCGTTGAATTAGAGCTCATCTGCTTCCGTAATGAAGATTTTATGACAATCTTTGGTTGTATTAATTAATTTCTTCGTGTTTGTTTATTTTATTTTGTAATTTTTGTCTTATTTCGGTTCATGTAGATAAATTTTTGGGTTATTTGTTTCATATTTTCAGTATTGTTTTGTTTCATGATGTTTCCTCTGATTTTATGGCTTTCTCTTAACAGAAATCAGGTTTCTGCGTATTTTTCTTGTAACTTTGAAGACGTTGGTGGCTTTGGCACAGATTCGAAAGGCAGGAAAAATTGGAAGTATTGAGCTGGTTATATCATAGGTCATAGTTGTAAATTTTCTTTGAAGGAGCTGTCCCAGTTGCCTTAATTTTCATTTTATTTTTGTTTCAATTTTGGTAATCGAAACTGGGTGCCGATTTGGGATGTTGAGTTACGATATTTTGATTCTTGACTGGTAGCGGTGTGTTGAATGTTAAAAAGCTTGAGGTTCATCTTTTGGATTGTTAGTGAGAGGCTGGCGAAACCTGTGGACTGCTCCCAGTGAATATTTAAGAAGTAGACTATTTGTTGTTCTCTATGATGGCTAGTTCATCTGAAAGGTGGATAGATCGTCTCCAGTTTTCGTCTTTGTTTTGGACTCCGCCTCAAGACGAGCAACAAAGAAAAGTGAGCCAAGTTTCTGTGCTTCCATCTATTTTTTTAGAATCCATTCATTTTTAAAAAATCTTATTTGCCTTGTCAATGGTTTTACTTTTGTTTCTAATTGTGCAACCTGGGAAAATGGTTGGTTCTTGAAACTTGCCCATTTCGAGCTATTGATAAGGATGAAATACAAATGATTGCTATCTGATGTGTTCATATAATTTATAATTTGTTTTACAGAAGCTTCACTCTCTTTAATATATTTGTATACATGTGGAACGCAAAAACAAATGATTATGAAATGACTGTCATTTTTCTCCATCTTCTGTTGTGGGGTTATCAGTTTGCACGGTTTCTTTGGGATTGTTGGTTGATTTCTTTTGGACTTTATTGGGTGCGGAATAAAGGCTGTTCAGGGGATGTGGGAGGAGGTGCTCCTTAATCCGCCTTTTTGTAATAAAGGCAGTCTTGTAGCATACTAGTTTCTTTGCCATCTTATGGAGTATTTGGCTTGAGTGTAATAATATAAGATCTTCATACCTCTTTGTATGTGTTTGCCACAGGGCCTTTTTGTGATTAGAACTTGGTTTGATTTTGTTGGATTGGAGTTCCTTTCTGTAGTTAGTTATTGGGCTTGTTTTTTTGTATGGCCTTGCTATTTTTTTACTTTTCTCAAATTAAAGCTCAGTTTCTTATCAAAAAGAAAAAAAATGTCAATTTTTTTCTTCATATTTCTGTACTTTTTCCATGAAAAATAAACAGTACCAATTTTACGTTATTCTTAATGTGGTAAACTTTTGTCAAGAGCTTTAATATATGAGATTCAACTTTCCCTTTTAATCAAATTATATTCATAACAACGGTAACTAACATGTGCTCTTTACACCTTGGCTTTTAGGCTGAAATCACTACATATGTGGAGTGCTTGGGTCAGTTCACATCGGAACAATTCCCGGAGGATATTGCAGAGGTTTTCCCATACCCATTTTCTACTCAAATATTCTGTTATTCAGAAACATACTCAATAATCATACTGATATGGATGAGAAATCTGAAATTTTGTGGAGACTTGGGAGATTTAGTGTTTAGGAGTGTAGCTTATTGATGTGTACTCTTGCTGCAGTTAATACGTAGTCATTATCCATGGAAGGAAAAGCGCCTTATTGATGATGTCTTGGGTAAGGGCTAATCTGTCTTGTCATTAGTAGTTTAGTGATCATTTCATTGCCATTAAATATTCTATGCATGAGTACTAAGTAATTGACTTTTACTGTTGAAAACAATGTCCAGCAACTTTTGTTCTTCATCATCCGGAGCATGGGCATGCTGTTATTCTTCCAATTATATCTTGTATTATTGATGGTACTATGGCGTATTGCAAGAGCGGTTCTCCCTTTTCGTCTTTCATATCCTTATTCTGCCCCAACACAGAAGTGAGCTTAAATGAGAATTTCCTACTTTGTCTCTTCTCTTTTGAGCTTGGATTAGATTCAGAAATGTGTGTTGCCTCACATATATTGTTTTCTCCAGCATGATTATTCTGAACAGTGGGCTCTGGCATGTGGTGAGATATTGAGAATTTTGACTCATTATAATCGTCCCATATATAAGACGGAACAACAAAATATGGAAGGAGAAAGAAGTGGTTGTGATAACCATACAACAACCGGTGACTCAAGTGATGTGCCACCCAGCCAGATGCCTTTGAATCAGGATAGGAAGCCTTTAAGGCCTCTATCTCCATGGATTACTGACATATTGCTTGCGGCGCCTCTAGGTATCAGAAGTGACTACTTCCGTTGGTGAGTGGTTATGTTACAAGTTTTACTATTTACATCAATAAATGTAGTAGGACTCAGGAGGTTAGCAGTATGTAATCACTGAAACCAAATTTTGAATTCACAAGTACTTTAATGATCTATAATATAGGATCATATTTATTTCTTCGGACTCATATCTATCTACAAGTACTGAATAGTGGCAAGGTAAGGTAGAGTTTAAGCCTCGGACTCGGATCTAAACTTATTTGTAGTTCCAAAGAGTTTAAATCCATCTAATGCTGTTTTAACTGTCAAAGTCAATTAATGCTCTAAACACAATCTTATTGGTCTTTCTGTTAGATTTTTTCACCTGACCTTACAATGGTTTTACATCCAACAGGTGTAGTGGCGTTATGGGAAAATATGCAGCTGGAGAACTAAAGCCGCCTACAACTGGTTTGCCCATTACCCTTTTAACCAACTGAATAAATTTTATTTATTGATGTTACGTTTTTTTCATTAATGCATGATATAATATTATCATCCATATTGAGACAAGGGATTCACAATGCTATATATATATTTTTCTCTCTTAGCTACATCTCGTGGGTCTGGAAAGCATCCGCAACTTGTACCGTCAACTCCAAGATGGGCTGTTGCTAATGGTGCTGGTGTTATATTAAGTGTATGTGATGAAGAAGTTGCTAGATATGAGACTGCCACGTTGACGGCAGCAGCTGTTCCTGCACTTCTACTTCCTCCACCAACTACAGCTTTAGACGAGCATCTAGTTGCTGGGCTACCTGCTTTGGAGCCTTATGCACGTTTATTTCACAGGTCGAATTCTAATTCGGAAGAAAGAAACGAATGAAATTATTGAATCTTTTCAACTTAGCCTCAATGGCATACTCATGTATTTTTTACTTAGGTACTATGCTATTGCTACTCCAAGTGCTACTCAAAGACTTCTTCTTGGGCTTTTAGAAGCACCTCCTTCATGGGCTCCTGATGCACTTGATGCAGCTGTTCAGCTTGTAGAACTCCTTCGGGCTGCTGAAGACTATGCATCCAGAATAAGAGTAAGCTAGTTTTAGTGGCGTTTCTATTTTTCTTGACATAATTTCTTTTTCCTTTTCAGTCTCTCGAAATTATTTACTTCTGTTGGACATTTAGGAGGAAGAGGGAAAGGTAGAAAAGAAGAGGAAAAAATGGCAAAAATTAATGTCAACAAAGAAAAATTGCTCAATTTTTTTTTTTTTTTTATCAAAATCTTCTAGGCCGAGAATATTATGTTATGCCCAAGTAGGCTGTAAAAAATTGCTCTCACCAATATTCTTAGTTAAAATCTTAGTCATGTGATAAAAATAAATTTTGAGTGGACATTATAATGAGAATATTCACAATCTTGAACCACTCCCACACCATGATGTCCTAAGGATGCTTAGCAGTGGGCAGCCTTTCATTACTTAAACCAACTAGTTCGTATTTCCTTATAAAAGCAAGCCACCCAACCAACGTAAGGAAAACAGAAATTGAGAATAAATTTTAGATTTGTTGGTTGATTCTCCAATGTCAACATAGTTTGTGTATCGAGTGATTTTGATAATCTTTTCTTCAGTTGCAAGCTAATTTAGACAAATAAAATTATGTCATTCTCTTTTTTGAATTTCTGCTTCATATGTTGGATGGGAAAGAACAGATTTGCCAAGAATTTTGTAAACTACATAAAACAACATTATGGTCTTGTTCTTTAATTTGCAGACTTCTTGAGAGTCTTAAGATTAGACCAATGTAATTAAGCACATAATAGACTAATTTTATTAAAAAAATATGGTACCCATCCATAACTTCATTGAACCCAACTGCAGGGTTTGTTCCACTCAAGAAAAGATTTAAATGTTGAAGTGGTATAGATATGGTTCGTCTCGCATGCTTGCATAGTTGGTAAACAGGTATACATAGTTATTGAATTACGGGAATTATCTCCAGTAAATGGAAAAAGAATTACATGCTGACTGTAATTGATTGGTTAATGGATTTCCTATGTGTTTCTTTTCCTTTTATTTTTCTATGGATAATATGATACAATAGAAATCGTTAACTACTTCGTCATGTTCCCGTTTCATCTTTATCTTATTGGATTTTTCTTTACTGCAGCTTCCTAGGAACTGGATGCATTTGCACTTTTTACGTGCCATAGGAACTGCAATGTCAATGCGAGTAGGTATTGCTGCTGACGCTGCAGCAGCACTACTTTTCCGGATACTCTCCCAACCTGCATTGCTTTTTCCTCCTTTGAGGCAAGTCGAGGGAGCTGAAATTCAACATGAACCATTGGGTGATTATATATCATCCTACCAGAGACAGGTACATATAGATCAACCCTGAAGAGCGGACTGCACTCACACAAAACTATAACTTGGGATGTTAAGAATGTTCTTGTGTTCCAATTATAGTTTCTAACATTCAAACTATATTGGCTTATGCCAGATAGAAGTTCCAGCAGCAGAAGCAACAATTGAAGCAACTGCCCAAGGGATTGCATCCATGCTTTGTGCCCATGGCCTAGAAGTTGAATGGAGAATCTGTACCATTTGGGAAGCTGCTTATGGCTTGATTCCGTTAAGTTCTTCTGCAGTTGATCTTCCAGAAATTGTCGTCGCAACACCGCTACAACCTCCCTTATTATCTTGGAATTTGTACATACCACTTCTTAAGGTCCTTGAATATCTTCCTCGTGGCAGTCCATCTGAAGCATGTCTAATGAAGATATTTGTTGCTACTGTAGAAGCAATTCTTCAAAGAGCATTTCCATCCGAGTCTTCAACAGAGCGTACAAGGAAACTCAAATATCTTTCAGGAAATGGTTATGCCTCTAAGAACCTTTCTGTATCAGAGCTTCGGATGATGGTTCACTCTCTTTTCTTAGAATCATGTGCTTCTGAAGAGCTTGCTTCACGTTTACTTTTTATTGTGTTAACTGTTTGCGTTAGTCACGAAGCTCAATCAAACGGACGAAAGAAAAGAAGAAGCGATAGTAGTAATTTTCAGGAAGAAAGGGTTGAGCCAAGTCAAGACATGTCCAGAGAAAGAAGAGAAACAAAAAGTAGGATGAATAAACAAGGACCTGTATCAGCTTTTGATTCTTATGTTCTTGCTGCTGTTTGTGCTCTAGCTTGTGAACTGCAACTATTTCCATTGATGTCACGGGGAAGGAAACGTTTGAATTTTAAAAGTTCGCAAGATGTGGCCAAGTTGGTCAAAATAAATGGATCTTTTGAACTTCAGAGTAGCATTGACTCAGCCATTCGTCATACTCATAGGATTTTATCAATTTTGGAGGCTCTCTTTTCTCTGAAGCCTTCTTCTCTTGGAACATCTTGGAGTTACAGTTCAAATGAAATAGTTGCTGCAGCTATGGTTGCTGCTCATGTTTCAGAACTATTTCGACGGTCAAGAGCTTGCATGCATGCTCTTTCTGTTTTGATGCGGTGCAAGTGGGACGAAGAAATTTACACCCGGGCTTCATCACTGTACAACCTTATTGATATTCACAGCAAAGCTGTCGCATCTATTGTCAATAGGGCTGAACCATTAGAAGTGCACTTAGTGTCTGCACCACTTTCAGAGTACTCTCGTGTATCTTCAGCAGGGCGAAAGCCAACTCAACATGATAACCATGTCTACTTCGAGACTGGACAGCAATCTATCCCGAAATGTGAAGAGTCATGCCATGTTATGGCGAAACTTTCATTTGAAAGAGCTCCAGATTCAAATGTTGACTTGGAAAATACGTTGGGCAAACGAATAGCAAGTTTCCAGTTAGATGCTTCTGAATTAGCGAATTTTCTCACAATTGATAGACATATAGGATTCAATGGATGTGCACAAATTCTTTTAAGATCAGTGCTGGCAGAGAAGCAGGAGTTATGTTTCTCTGTCGTTTCACTTTTATGGCACAAGTTAATTGCGACACCCGAAATTCAACCTAGCGCGGAGGGGACATCTGCCCAGCAAGGATGGAGACAGGTAATCTAACTGTTGCCTTCTTTCTGCCCATTGTATTTCTGGTTTAGGTACTGAGAGGTGATAAACCAGATGAATTCTTCTTCAACTGCTTCTACCAGCACAAGCAATCAACTACTCGGGGGATATTTTGATTTTTTTTTTCTAATTCAACAATATGCAAGTGGGGGATTGAACCTTGACCTCTTGATCGAGGGTATAATTATGCGAGTTGAACTTAGACTGTTTTGAATTGATTTTAAAATGGTTAAAATCACTTTTGTGATGTTCAAAATCATCCCAATTCGTGTTCTTAATCATTCAAAAGCAATTTTAGGTTTGATTTTACACTTTAAAATATTAAATTGATTTTGAATATTAAAACATATTTCAGAGTGATTTTGAATATGACAAGGTAATTTTAACCGTTTCAAAACCACATCCTTGCGATAAAAAAAGATACAGCTTCCATGCACATTCTGATGCTTATAATGTACAGTCGACTACTTATTTTAATTTTGCATGAGCGAGTATTCTGATGGACAAATACGCTTCAATTTTGTAGGTAGTTGATGCTCTATGCAATGTTGTTTCTGCATCCCCAGCAAAAGCAGCTGCAGCTGTTGTGCTCCAGGTCTATTCTCTAGTCAACTTGTTCATTGCTTAAATTTATTCCTATATCATTTTTTTCCTGTTCTTGGTAAATTAAAATGCTAATGCTGCCATCAATTTATTGAAATTGTATAACAATGAAGATTGAAGAATTCCCTATTCCATGTTGCAGAGATTTGTCGCCAGACAAAAAATTTCTTAAAAAGTTGTAATATTTTTCATGGAAATGGCGCTTGAATTAATAGCTCGAGTTTCTGGGTTTATCTCTGTTGAATGCTTCATGTATTATAGTTACTTCTATTGCTTTCTGGGATTGTCAGGCTGATAGAGAATTCCAGCCTTGGATTGCTAAAGATGATACCCAAGGGCAAAAGATGTGGAGAATCAATCAGCGGATCATCAAATTGATTGTTGAACTCATGAGAAATCACGATAAACCGGAATCGCTAGTAACTTTAGCAAGCGCATCTGACCTTCTTTTGCGTGCTACAGATGGAATGCTGGTGGATGGAGAAGCTTGCACTTTGCCCCAGCTGGAGGTGATATAGAATTTTGACCTTAAAAGTTTAACGAGCATGTTTGGTAGTGATTTTAAAATGGTTAAAACAATTTTTTAATGTTCAAAATCACTTCAAAATATGTTTTTAATTATTAAAAACAATTTAATGCTGACGTTACACTTCCAAATGTGATTTCTATACAATCAAAATTGATTTGGAAGGATTAAAATCATCATGTTTGGAGTCACTTTAAACGGGATGAAACAAAAATAATTTTAACAAAAATTACTCTCATAGGCATAAAGAGGAGGAGTTTGGGGGATAAAACCAAAGCAATCTATCCTGTGTAGAGAAGAAAAATGACAGATGGGAGGGAGGAATAATTGAACACTGTAGATAAGATACATTGTAGTTGTATTACTATGAACTTCGTTGTTTGTTGGTATTTAAATCTCTCATTTATATGGACAGCTTCTAGAAGCAACAGCTCGAGCAGTTCGGCCTGTGTTGGAGTGGGGAGAATCTGGGTTGTCCATCGCGGATGGTCTTGCCAACCTTTTGAAGGTAACATTTTTTCATGTTTCAAGTACTCGCTCAAATAAATTTCGAATTGAGGAAACTTAACATCATATTTTGACTCGTCAAATTGATTATGCCTATAAAATCAGCAATCATAACCCCAATTGTCAACGAACTGCATTTTGATAGAAATGAATTTGTCCATACAGTGTCGTCTGCCAGCTACAGTTCGGTGTCTTTCTCATCCAAGTGCACATGTCCGTACTTTGAGTACATCAGTTCTTCGCGATATTTTGCAAACTGGTTCATTCGTCTGTAGATCTACACCAAAGAACATAAATGGTGTCCACAGCCCATCCTTTCAATACCTCAACAGGGAAGCAATTAACTGGAAAGATGACCTTGAAAAGTGCTTAACTTGGGAAGCTCATAGTCGACTCGTAACCGGAATGCCCATTGAGGTTCTTCATGTTGCTGCCAAGGAATTAGGCTGCTCTATTTCTTTGTGAGATTAACTAAGGCATTGGCAACCAATTTACTCGGACGATAGGCGAGCGGCTTACGTAGAGAAATAGTAAGTATTGATTGATTCGAAACAAGCAGCTTCGTATTAGCTACTCCTAAGTTTTCTCATTCTGTTTGAGAAATAAAACCTCATAATGTCATAATAGTTCCTTATTCTGGCCAGAGGTTGGTACTTTTTCATATGATGAGATGATCATGTACAGTAACACCATGACAGGGCAACCAGCTTTCTCACCTATCTTGTTATCTTGTTGTATCTGTTTTGTATGTTGTAAAACCCTGTGTTATTTCAGTGGTTGGTCTACCACATGTAATTTGGATCTTCTTACATCAAATGAATTAGAGTAGCTTGAACTTGGCAGAGCTCCATCTACTATTATTTCAACTTTCTCCAGGAAAATATATATGTTATCTCCATTTGATTTTTCCTAATTGTTCTCAACCCGGTCGGTTTTGCAGCTATCCCAAATAAGGGTTTTAAGGTTCGTATATTATGTTCATGCCACGGTGTCAGTTGTCGGTTTTGGTGTCGTTTGATAGTTTAGTCGGAGCAGCAAATGGTTTTGGAGCAGACATGGTTATGCTCAGTTAAATCATTGAGGCCATCTATAGGAAGGCCAACCCCGGCTGCTACATGACCCCGATGTTCAGCATCCCTTTCTTTTTCGAGTTGGGACGAACACGTTTGAGCTAATCATCAGGCGAAAGCAGGCAAGTTTGATCAGAGTGACCAAGTGGGAAGGCTTTTGAAACACAGATGAAACCAGTAAGTAGTTGTGTGCACATAGGTTTTTGCTAATGAGTTGAAGGCTATAATATATGGAGTGAGTCATGTTTATATCTACTTGTGGCGCTAAAAAGTTGGGAAAAAAAAATCTTAACCAAACTAGAAGATATTTTAGTGTATTTGTTATTATATTCTTATTATTTTTGAAATATTAGAATATGGTATTCTGGCGGTGAGAAAAAAAATGTCTTTTTTCTTTTGAAACTTCGTATTAAGGTTAGTGGTTGGATTTTAAACTTTTATATTCGAATTTGAAGTTCATCAATGTGACTGGGGAAGTGGGATATATATTTAAGTTGTGCAACGTGAACATAACTCTACTAAAATATATAATCTTGATTAATCTTGATTAAAAAGTTAGATGTTTTAATCTTTTCATCCTGTGCTCACGTAAAATATAGACTTTATAATGAAAAAAAATAAGAGAGAGACAAATATATCAATAATAATAAATAATAAAAACGACAACGATGTGGAAAATATTACACTTGGCCATGGGCACAGATTTGAGATAGATAAAAAAGAAAAAGAAAAACTAAAAACTCGGACTATTTTGTAATTCTGACCTTGATTTGTAATAAAAACTTGACATTTGATATCAGTTTGGTTTGATTCCTCGTGTTTAGAATGACATTTTCCCAACGATCCTATATATCTTTGGTGAGGTGCAATAGATAATATATGTGTAATATTTGTTTCAAAAAAACATACTTTTTATTATTTTCATAATTATCATATATAATAATAATAATAAAGAAAAGGATGGTTGAATTACAATTTTAGTCCTTATAGGTTCTAAGTTTTTTTGTAAAGTTATTTTTAGTTCAACAATATGTGTGAGGGGTAATCGAGCCCTTGATCTCCATTTTTTTTTTGAAATAATGTTATTTTAATAAATAATGATAAAAATAGGGTTGAAGGAAAAATAATAACAAACATAAGGTTATAGAATTGTGGACCCGATACATGATTAAAAGAAAACATGCACCCGATCTACGAGTATTTAAATGAATCGTGGACCTAGTACACAATTTAGATAAAATTGTATACCCATAAATAATTTTAAGCTCCACATGATTGTCACATTCGAGATTTTGCTATGTCGAAAATCATGATTGTCACATTCGAGATTTTTTATGGACCCAGTTCCATAAAAAAAAATCTTTGTTTCACTATCACTTTTAGAGGTTATCATTAATCTGGCAGGATCAATTTTGGACAAAAACCGATTTAAGTGAAATAAGGAAAAAAGTGAAGAAAGGAAAACAGAGAAGAAAACAAAAGATAATGAAACTACAAAAAAAAAAAAAAAAAAAAAAAAAAAAAAAAAAAAAAAAAAAAAAAAAAAAATTGACAAACTAAAAAAGAAAAATAAGAGAGAAAGAAGGAAGAAAACAAAACAATGTAGATTGAGAAGAAAATAAGAAGCAAAAAGGAAGAAGAAGAGAAATGGTGCAATGAAAAAAAGAGAAAAAGAATGGTGAGAAAGAGAGGGAAAAGAGGAGAGATTGGAAAATTTGAGTGAATTTCTTGGGTGTTGGGAAAAGAAGAAGAGAGAGAATGCATTTAGTTATAATTGTTCTAGAAATTCAAAGTGGATTTTTCTAAAAACCACTATTCCTATGGTATTGAACATTAATGAGATGTATAAGACATGTTTGACAAGATCAATCCCATCATTCCTTTCATACACGATTTTATAAAAATCAATGGACATTCTTTTTCGTCTATACGTCAATTTGTCATTGAATTCCCTTTTTGTACCCTCCTGCAGTTAATTTAATAGTTTTTTTCATTGCTTTGCGAAATGAAACTCTATTCTTTGATTGTTTGGCTATAAATTCTGCAAGAATATTAGGGTGTTCGTAAGGGTTTCCTATTTTTGTAATAGCAATATTGAGTTTTCGATTCCTATAATTTCATTCTTTTTGTACATTTGTAATTCTTCGATTTTTCGAGACACACCTTCTATTCTATTAATAACTTTGGGAATCTCATAAAGATTATCACATGAATAAAATCAATTTCTTTTTGAATCTCGATACGTGCAACTCCCTCAACACTAGAAAATATTCTCATATTTTTTTTTACATAATTCCGGATACAATCTCGTATTTTTGATCTTCTTGTAAATCTTCGAAATATGGGGTGTGCAAACCAAAGATAATGATGCCCTTGGGTTGCATCAAGTCTAAAACTAAGTGGATTTATTTTTTGTCCTGATTCTCCTAAAGACACCAATACACCATATATATATTAGACTTAAACAAACGTGGATATATAATATAATATATTTGTTTAATAATGGTATTTATTGTATTAGTCTTTTTTTTTTTTTTTTAAAAAAACCCTTTAAAATAAAGTTATTTTAATAAATAAGAGACTAAACGAAATTTATGGACCCCGTCCACGATTTCCAATGTGGTAAAGTCTTATATGTAGTTGTCATGTGGAGCTTAAAATCGTGGATTTGGTTCACAATTTTATTTAACCTGTATACCTGGTCCACGATTTATTAAAACACTCATGGACGTGATATACTTTTTTCCTTAATTATATACTGAGTCTACGATTCTTTCATCCTATTTTTGTTATTATTTTCCTCTCTGACCCTATTTTTATGACAATTTATTAAAATATTATTTTTAAAATAACCTTTTGTTCTCTTAGTCAAGATAATGCTCAAGCTCTAGTTCATCTCTTAAGATTTAATCTCTAAATTCAAGTGTGTTTTTTTTCACCCATAGCTATCTATTTTTATTTGATTTTTTACTTCATTCTAAACCTCAATGCAATTAACTAGAAATAATTATTCGATACAATTTGTTATTAAAAAAAAAAGTAAATTTGCAAAACAATCTAGTGTACCTAGTTAAAAAAGTTTACCTGTAAATTAAAAAATCAATCGAGTTGAAAGAAATCAATATACTTCTATTGAAAAAGAAGGTCATTTTTTTAAAGGGGCAATTACACACTTGGCAAAAGAGTTATTTAGAGAATAGATCCTATACAAAACTTATTTTTATAAATATCTAAATTATTGGATATTTACAAATGTAGGGTTTATATGCAGATTAGGACCACAATAACTTTTAGAGGTTAGCCTAAATTGCATTTATGGCTATTTATTAGAGAAAAGAGTTTCTATATTTTTTAAGCTTACTTAATGTTGGAGAGAGATTATGACCAAATATATTAAATTAGAGTGATAATATTTGACCCTTTTTTAAATGCATTTATTATAGACTCCAAATTAGTTGAGATCTCAGATTACAACCAATTCAATTAGTTCAACGACAGTTGCCCTTCACATTCTCTTCCTTCCCTTCCTTCACAGAAATTCAATTGGTATATAGTACACATTTTGTAGTTATTTTTGGATATACTGTTACACATTTCATGTCTAATATATTTGTATGTAAATATAATATGTTACATATATGCACGTATGTAACATATCACATAGTATATTTCGAGTCAATATATATTATATATTGGTAGCACGTATATACCAGTGATCATTGTGGTAGGTGTATGAAATATTCTAACATAAACATGCAATACACTAAGAATTTTTATATTATGAAATATCTTAAAACATCGTATTAATATATTTTTTTAGCACTACAGAAGTTCCATTCGAAGGTATATTTGTAATATACTAAAATAGATAGTTGTTCCTTTCAATTTTTTCGTTAGATGATTTTTTAAATACCCCTTAGAACATTGTGTTATGTGTGAAATATTTTAACATATATATGCAATATACTAAGAATTGTTACATAATGAAATATACTTTAAAACACCTAATTAATATGTTTTTGGCACTATAGTAGTTCCATTCGAAGGTGTTAGGGTATGTGTTTTTGCAATATGATTGACTTATTTATTATAGGCAAAACTTGAACAATATGTTTCTATAACATGTTTTACAACATGCTAGGACATCTTCAATGACTTCTGTAACGTGAAAGGTAGCAGATTCTGCAGAAGTTTTTTTTCCTTATCTGTCAATAGGATTTCTCAAATTCTGTTTTGAAGAATATTTTTGTCGTTGTGTTGTGATTGTGTAGAAAACACAAGTGTGTTAATCCATGAGACCGTGAAGTTTTTTTCATTGTCGGTCTCGAGTGTTTCTCTAGATCTAATTGATTTGTTCTTCATCAACTTGAGAAAAGTGTCTCAAACTTAGGGGGAGCCTAAGTTCAAAAAGTGAAGTGGTATTCACTAGACGGTGGAAAGATTGCAATTGAGAGGGAGTCTCACACTTAGGGAGAGCCTAAGTGATCATTTACTAATCTTATACTTAGAAGGAGCCTAAGTACGTTGAACGTGAGGAGATCTCACACTTAGGGGGAGCCTAGATTACATTGAGAGGGAGTCTCACACTTAGGGGAAACCTATATAATTATTTTCTAAGTTGGGTCTTTGCGTGTCACTATAATTGTCATTTATTTACAGATAAATACATCGTTGTAATTGTTTGGCTTTATTTATTAGTGAATATATCTTTCCACGGGCACATTGTCCCCTAGACGTAGTTGGTATTTGTCACACCTCCTCCCAAATTACCCTCTTAACTTAGAAAGAAATGTGAAGACAGTAAATATCGGTCCTCTTATGACATTTTATTGTCAAATTGATTCCCATTTAACCTGATATTCAACATATAAATATACATTCACATCATAACTCGCAGTCTTATAAACATTCTAGACCTTCATACAACCTATACATGGCTCATATATACGCATGGATATATTTACAAACATATACATACCAACAAAACTAACTTCTCTCATTTCCTGCTAATATGATTACATGTAAGACCAGACCCAAAACTATATACATACAAAAATCTAAGAGACTTGAGCTATCTAATAACTTGATGCAGTGGAGATTGGACTTGTGTAGATTAGGCACCGAGAACTCTTTCGCTACATGGGGAGAGAAAAATATTAAAAGGACAAGCTGGGAAGTCCAGTGAGTGACGAGTTTAAAACAGTAATATTTGTAATAAACTATAGTAATATAAGATTTAAAATAATTTTCCATGAAATCCATAGCTAAAACATGGTTTCCTTAATAAACAAAATAGAAACATTCCCATCAATAAATCCAAGTCAAGATGCATTTTTAACGTAAATTTCTAGAACAACTCCGAGTATTAGAAAAACCATAACTGCTCATAAAATCAGTGATAGAAAACCGTCATCAAAATCGCAGTTTAATTACACTAAGAACATATCCTGCTCATAAAAATTCACATAAAGTTTAGTATATAAATTATACCGTAAGCATTTGAAAATAGTCACTCACATTTTAAACTCATGATAGTTTTTTAAATCATTTATTAACAAAGCTTTCATGAAACTCCATAACATTTAACTAATAACAAAAATATTCGGTAAAAAAACCCACAATATTCAGAAGAAAATAATTCACCTCAAATCCTTTACCTTTCATCAAATTCATGAGGAACACACTTGCTCGTAAATTCCAACTAAAACATAGTTTTTATTCAAACAAATCAATATTGTGGAAATCATATATAAAACAGTAAAGAGAATCCACATTGAAACACTACCTAATAAAACAAATCATGCCAGAGTTTCAGTCGCAAATCATATATACTATAGTACCATATGTGTATATATTATAAATCAAAATACTTGAAAAGGAACCTCTGACATTCAAGGGCGAGAGTTATTCAGGTTAGAAGTATACACGGTTCGGTTCGATATGGTTTTGAGCCGAACCATGAACCGAATCGAAGTGCTCGGTTCTCAGTTAAATAGGATCGTTGAAAACTGATTTCCATCGATTTTGGTTCTTGAATCAGTTCAGATCGATTTGGTTCAGTTCGATTTTTAACCGATGGTTCAGTTTTTTTTAAACGAAATATCAATTTTCGCTACTGCGTTGTGCCTTTTGTTCAGCTATATTTTTACTATTCTTTGTTACCAAAATCTCAATTAAAGTTCATCTAAATCTAAAATAAAGTTCATCCTAAATCTCAAACAAAGTTCATCCAAATCTAAATTAAAGTTCATCCAAAATATTAAACAAAGTTCATCGAAATCTAAATTAAAGTTCATCCAAAATCTCAATAAAATTTCATCCAAAATCTCAATAAAGGTTCAATATTGAAGACATCCATCTAGAGTTGATCCAAGTTCAAACATAAAATACAATCCATCCATCTAGTCTAAGTCCCCATTCAAAGTTCAAACACAACCTAAAATCCAAGTTCAAACATGAAATTAAAGTGCACAAATTACAAATTTTTGACGTCCAAACATGATAAAATTGAATTCCAGACAAATCAAATCCAAGGTTCCTCCCACTCCATTCTTCAATCACCTTGATTAACTAGTAACTACCGTGGATGCTTTGTCTTCTCCACTAATGATTTCTACAAAAAAAAAGTTTATATAATATAAATAAAGAGATATTAAAAGGTATACTTAGATTGAAAAATTACCTGACTCAAGCTTTTCATTATGGTCGGTTGTTATCTCAATTGTCTCATCTCTATTTATAATTGGTGTAGAACACATCCAATTTTGTGTACAAACAAGAGCTTCAACCGTTTTTGAAGATAATGTACTCCGATATAAGTCTAAAACCCGACTTCCTGTGCTAAAAGTGGACTCCAAAGCTACAGTTGAGATAGGAATGGAAAATATATCCTTAACCATTTTTGCTAGAATCATGTACTTTCCAGAATATGCTTTCCACCATGTTAAGATGTCAAATCGACTATCTATAAGGGGATAAACTGATACTTTTAGAGTCTTTGATTTTTCACATGGCACAATGATATACTTATCGAACTCGGTCTTACTCCATTGACTATCTTTTTTAATCAAGTATTCAACAAATCTATAATAATTGCGAGTAGCTCAAGATTCATCATCATTGTTCTTCTCCATCAAATTCTCCAATTTCTCAATTTGATTTGTTGCACTATCCTCCTCTTTATCAGCACTTTTATACTCATTATACATTCTTCTAATCATATCTTCAATTTTTTTCCCAATTTCATTTGCCATCTCTCCATCATATAAAGTCGTAAGCATAAATATCACAAATTCTAACTTATAATGAGGGTCTAAAACAACAGTAACATACAAGAGAAGATTTATCCTATCAATTTCCTTCCAATATTTGTCAAATTTTGCTTCCATTCTTCTCGCCATGGTAGACAACAAAGTGTTGAAAGTAGTGTATTCTGCCCTTTAGTCGTTTTCTATTCTCTGTTATTTCTAATGTGTGTCTTAATTATTTATTTGGCTCTATTGTACCCTATAAATGTGTGAAATGTATAAGAACTCCTATCGTGGTTTTTCCTCCTTGACCTAGGGTTTTCCACGTAAACTGTGTGTTTTCCCTTTCTTCCCTTTTCTATTTCAATATGGTATCAGAACAGGTTGAAGAAACCCTAGCCGTCGTTGGTGAAAACCCACTGCAAGGCTCTTAGCCTATATCGACAGAAGAAGCCGGCGATTTAGTCACTGGAACAAGTGGAGTCGCTGTCGAGGACATCCACGCCTCTGCTGTACAGGCGGCAATTGATCGTTATCTTAGGACGACTCTTCCATTTTTTCTAGGTCAGTCGACACAGTAGACCTTCCAGCCATTAGCGTACCTTGGTTAGACGACGCCGTCGCAACAACAGCTGCCGGTGGGCAGCACCGATCCGATCCGCGTCAATTTGCAGCAGCCATTCCCATCGCACCAGCCGAGTCTGTCCGCGCCAGTTGGATTCGACCGTGCTGACTTCGTAGCCAATCATCTCAGCTATCCGCACCAGCCACAATCTTCCGTTCCCTGGCCCGCTCTAGCCACTGCGAGATCGACCTCTACACCGTTGGATCTGCTCAAAACGGCCACTGGGCAGCTGTCGATTTCTAGCCCTAATCTACCAAACTCTAGCCATTTTGATCAGATGGACATGGGTGACCGGTGGTGCATTGCTAAGTTGGGGGAATCATCGTCATTCCACAATGGGCATCGACCAACTAGTTCGGCGACAACCAACCATGTGTAGCCTACTCCGACCAACCTTGATGCTACCAATTTAGTGGGCCTTTCCCCAATAATGGTTAAGCAGCAATTTAATAGTCTTCAACAGCAAATTGCAGCACTCGAGGCAGCCCTCAGAACATCCACAAACCTCCAGTCGAACTTGGTGAATCCAGAATTATCTTCACATCTTTCGATGTACTCAGAAAATCTGATAAATGCTTTCCATGCTTTACCTACAATGAATATTTTGTCTGAGTTTGTGGGAAACTCTGCAGGATGTATGACAAGAGAAAAACTGAATGGCCAGAACTACTTTACCTAGTCTCAATCAATTAAGATGGCCCTTGAAGGGCGTCACAAATTTGGATATCTAATAAGTGAGACACCTGTTGGGTTTTATATCTTTAAACTCGTGGTTTGCAAACAATAAAACTTATTCTGAAAATTCAATAAGTTGTTATTGAATATATGAATTGCTTATTTCGTTTTAGAAATCCAATAAACTAAAAGATCCATGACTATTACATGAGTACTTGAACTTTATGTGGAGACATAAAAGTGGATTAGGTTTGAGTAAATAGTCAAAATGATCTATAGTATATGAATAAGGTTGGATACCTTATTCTGGTAACACTATTGGATGCGGCCTACTCTGTAGTTGTTACAAAGAGTTGTAAAGACGATGTGATCCTAATTCGTACATGTTATGACATGAGAAGTGGGGGCGTCCTGTGCAATGGGTTTGTACAAGATTGGATCACGAAATCAGTCACTCTTACTTTATAACATTGTTTACTGTTTAATATTGACGATTTCAAAGCGATGACCTAGGTAACTTGACCTTAATCTTGAGCTAACTATGACCTCCTATTTATTCGGGATTATCCTTATATTTGCATAGGTGAGGGTTGGCTCAACAGTGCCAGCTCAATAAACCTCAATTTCAGGGGTAAGAACGAATAGATAGCTGGAGACATAGGGTGCAAGATGGAATTCACTCCTACCCACTTTTAGGGATAGTAGAGAGGTTGTTTCCTAAAGTGCTGACTACTCGGTTTGTTGATCGGATCACAAACCAATTGTTCATTAGAGAATTAGTGGGTCTTAAGGAACAAGAGGTAATCTCGGGGGTAAAACAAACATTTGACCCAATCATTATTACGAACAACCCGTGAAGGTTTAACTTATTAATTATGGTTATATCGAGTGGATATAATATATTTACAGTGAGGGGAGTGCAACTATGGGCTTTAGTGGAGTGACCCATTAGTTAATGAATAAGGGTTAATTCGGTGTAAAGAGTTTAGCCAACTAATCTCGGATTGTTGGAGCCCATGATCTGTAGGTCCATGAGGTTTTCCTACTAGCTCGTAAATAGATTAGCCTTAGAGTAGCGTGATAAGTTAATTTGAAACGTTCAAATTAGAATTAAGGGAATTAGTAATTATATGTGATATAATCATGCGTTTAATTTTAGAATTAAACGGAATTGGAGAATCAATTAATATTTAAATATAATTTAAATATTAAATTCATGAATAGGGATTCATGATGGTGGAATTTGTGTAAAATTAATTTAATATTTGATATTAAATTAATTAGAATTAATTAAATTGTTTAATTAATTATTTATTATTAATTTTATTAGAAAATTAATTAATGAATTAATTTTGTAAAACTAATAAAGTTTTTATTTTGAAAACTAAATTGATTTTGGAAATCAATTTATAAAACAAAATTGAAAAAAGATGGAAAAGTTGAAAATGGGAAAAGTGGGAGAATTCCACTTTCACCATGAACTAGCTTACTCAATTCCCACCATTTTCTTGATTCAATCTTCCAAGCATGAGGTGCTCTTCATTCAGCCTTCTTCATTGCATGATTGTCCTGCAATAAATAAAGAAGGTTGAAGTGGAAATCGGACATACAAACTGTATGAACTTGTTGAGGTTTTGTTGAAAACTTGTGAGGTTGAAGAAGGTGTTCTTCAAGTTTCAACAGTGAGCTTGTTCTCCAAATTCCCTTCATTCAAGCTTATTTTGAGTCCCACAACTCAATCTAAGGCTCCAAGGGAATAGTAGGAAAGATCTTGAGGTGGTTCACAAGAAGATTTGGCAAAGATTTGCAGCTGAATTCGAGATTCAAGAGGTTCTACAAAGGTATGACTTGAAACCCTCTTATTATTGTATGAGCATGCTTTATTTATAGCCAAAATTAATGAATTAGAATGTTTATTGATCCTTGTTGCTTTCGTTACTTACTGATATACTTCTACAATATCGAGACCAAGGCCAGGTGATCCTCAAGAGCTGTTTGGAAAGGAGAAAACTCCTTGCTCCACTCGATGTTGATTTACAGTATGGAACTACAAATAGGCAAACCTTTCCTGTATGTTGCAACCACTCGAGACATTTGGGATTTTGTCCAGAAATTATAATCTAAGCGACATAATATGTCACGGTTATACACCTTATGGAAACAAGTCCATGAATGCAAATAAGGGACCATGGACATTACATCATATTTTAACAAGTTATCCTTGATATGGTAGGAAATGGACTTATGTCGGGAAATCATCTGGGATTGTCCATGTGGTGGTGTACAACATACAAAACTAGAGGAAATCGATCTTGTCTATGATTTTCTTGCTGGTCTGAACACCAAAGATGCAGTTCGTAGCAGAATATGGGACATAGACCGGTCCCTTCCCTCATGGAAGTTTGTTCGGAAGTCCGGTTGGAGGAAGATCGATCGAGTGCTATGAACAATCCCGGTCCCAATTCTATTGATTCTGCTGCCTTTGGTGCAAAGTCGTCCGGGTCTGATAATGATAAGCAGAATAGTAAATCCCCTCCCCTTGTGAAATTTGAATGATTAACATGCGAACATTGCAAAAAACCGTGGCACACGAAGGATCAATGTTGGAAGCTACATGGTAAACCACTGAACGACAACGTCGCCTGCCGAATGACAAGAAAAAATCTGGCTGAGCTCTTATAAGTGACTCCACTAATGTTGCATTGCAGTCTTAGGTGGCTAACCAAACTGCTTTAGGTATTGTTGGGATCGATACTGTTGCTCAATCAGGTACCTCTCAATCCTTTAGTTTCCTTATTGAGGGGAAAGAATCTTGGATATTGGACTCTGGAGCGCAACATATCACTTAACTGGTTTATCGGACCGATTTCCCTTTTATTCTCCGCTTACTGGTAATGAGAGAATTCAGATTGCAGATGGATCCTTTACCTCAATTGTAGGGAAAGGTCATTTGTCTCCCTTCCAAGCGTTAGTCTTACAAAATGTGTTGCACGTCCCGAAAATTTCCTACAACTTGTTGTCTATCAGTAAAATAACTAGGGATTTAAACTGCAAGATTATTTTCTCACAAGATATTGTTTTGTTTCAAGACTTGAGCTCGGGGATGACGATTGGCACTGCCTGGCATGATAGAGAACTTATTTCCTTTTGACAATGCTGTCTCTAGGAGTTATTCTAGTACTCGTTTATTATCTCCATTTACAACTTCTGAAAAAGACTATTTATTATGGCATTTCTGTCTCGGTCATTCGAATTTTCAGTATATGAAATATTTATTTCCCTACTTATTTTATAGTATGGATGTTTCTGCTTTATCTTGTGATGTGTGTATACGTGCGAAACAACACCGAGTTACCTATCCTTTTCAGCCTTACAAACCTTCCCAGCCTTTCCATTTGATTCATGGTGATGTCTGGGGTCCTTCAATTATTACTACTTTGACCAGCAAGCGATGGTTCGTAACATTTATTAATGACCACACCCGCCTTACGTGGGTGCTTCTTCTCACAGACAAGTCAGAAGTAACATATGTGTTCCAACAGCTCTATTTTATGGTTGAGACACAGTTTTAACCAAGATTGTCATTCTTCAAAGTGACAATGGCCCTACAAATTATCCTATCCTTCCCACAAACTACCTGGTCTTTCCTACAGATGATACGGTCCTCCCTATGAAACAGGTACCCTGAAAGACATACTATAGAAAGAATCTTAGAAAGGAAATAGAATCCCCTGTTGTATCATCGAATACTGGCCATGACTCAAAATCGACACCAGCTCAAGGTACGTTTGTTCCTGATACTGTTTCTGATGATAATGGTTGTGTTGAAGGCGATATAGTTGAAAATGATGAGATTGGTCCAGACAAAGGCGAGACTGCAGGTAGTGGTGAGTCTTTGGGGGAAAGTAAGGACTTGCCACAACTGAGCAAAGGTGATCACCAGTCCAGTGAGAAACCAGGAAAAACTAGGGAGTATGATGCTTCTTTTGACATTCCCATTGCTTTATGGAAAGGGACTAGGTCATGTACCGAGTATTCCATGCATAGCTTCCTTTCGTATAGTAACTTGTCACCTGGATTTAAAGCTTTCACTACTAACCTAGACATTGTAGTAATACTAACTGATGTGCGTTTGGCTACGGAAATTCCTGAGTAGAAGGTGCCGTTATGGAAGAAATGAGAGCCCTGGAGACTAATAAAACGTAGGACCGTGTAGCTCTTCCTAGAGGTCATAAAACTGTTGGATGCAAATGGGTCTTCACAGTTAAATACAAAGCTGATGGAACTCTGGATAGATACAAGGCCAGACTGGTTGTTAAGGGGTTTACTCAGACTTATGGGATTGATTACTCAGAAACTTTCTCTCTAGTCGCAAAACTTAATACAGTTTAAGTTCCTCTCTTAGTGGCAGTTAACAAAGACTACCCTCTCCATCAACTTGATGTAAAAAATGTATTCTTAAATAGTGAGTTAGAAGAAGAGGTTTATATGAGCATTCCTCCTGGATTCGAAGATCAGTTTGATCATCGGGTCTATAAACTCAAAAAATCCCTATATCGATTAAAACAGTCTTTAAGGGCGTGGTTTGATAGGTTCACCACCTTCGTTAAGTCCCAATGGCTCATTCAGGGACATTCTGATCATACTTTATTTACAAAAAGGTCAGCATTTGGGAAGATGATAGCTTTAATTGTGTATATTGATGACATCATTCTATCAGGAGACGATGAGGTTGAGATTGTCAGACTAAAGCGGAAAATGGCAGAGGAGTTTGAGATTAAAGACCTAGGAAGCTTGAGATATTTTCTTGGAATGGAAGTGGCAAGATCGAAAGAGGGAATATCTGTGTCTCAGCGAAAATATACTTTGGATCTGTTGAAGGAAACTGGGATGACTGGATGTAAACCTATTGATACTTCTGTTGAAGTCAATGCTAAGTTGGGAGATTCTGTCAACAAAGTTCCTATTAATAAAGAGAGATATCTGTTGGGGTTGATGCCCTAAAGTCTCGTGTCCTGTAGTTTGTAAACAGTATGTATGAACGCTTGTACATATAATATATGATATTTTACTTCACATCTTGATTTTGCTTAGTTGAATATTTTATTTGCTTTACTACAAACTAATAAACCTAAAATTCCTGGTTATCTTTATGTAACTTAAGCATGTATGTGTTGATATACAAGTGGATCATGTCTTAAGGGATAACCAAAATGGTCTGTAGTATATGGATATAGGAGGGAAATCTTATCCTGGTAACGCTACGGATGCGGCCCGCTTTATGGAATAGTTACAAGTGTTGTGACTTATCACAGATGGTCTGATCCTGATCATTTGTCTAGGGGACATGCGAGTGAGGGCGTCGTATACAAAGAGTTTGTATAAGACCTGACCACGAAGTGTTAATGTCTCTTTATATAACACCGTTCATGACAGAGACTTCACTTCACTAGGATGACCATAGGTAACATGACCTCAATCCTGAGTGAGTTGGGAACTCCTACCATTGAGAGCGGTTCTTTGATTTGCATGGGTGCAAGTGGCTAGTTCGTCGACTCAAACCTACCACTTTAGGGGTTCGTCTGATTCTGGAGGTGGGATCTCAGCTACACAAGATGGAATTCACTCCTTCCCCGAAGTAGGGGCAAGTAGATAGATAACTCTCTTAAGGGCTGATTCCAGGGCTTGAACAATGTGGTGCCACACACCTTTTCTTGGCTTGAGAAGTGTTCACACATAGTTGGACTATGTTGTATTATTCATTAGAGGGATCAGTGGTATCTAAGGAGTGAGATGTAACTACAGGGGCAAAATGGTAAATTGGCCCAGCTGTACTTACGAGCATCTGTGAATGGTCATCGTATTCATGATTGGTTATATTCGATGGACTCAAAAATATATCTGTGGTAAGAAGAGTTCAGCTGTCGATCTTTAGTGGAATGCCTGGCAGTTAATGGATGGTGGATCTCGTGGCTAAAGAATTTAGTCAGCTATTCACATACCGTTGGAACTTCGAGCCATAGGTCTATAAGGTCCCCTTGGTAGCTTGGATAAAGTTGAGAAGCAGTTTTTGGTTCAGTTTGAAATGTTCAAATTGACAAGAGGGAGTTCGATTATATATGATATAATTGAACTGGTTAATTATATATGATACAATTGACTAAATGAATGAGATACATTATTTTAAAGGAAATTGGATATAAATATGATTTATATCAAGTAGAGGAGAAAATACTATAGTAGATATTATGATGTCAAACTATAGGTTAAAAATAAAAAAGAACGCAAAAAGAATAAAATAAAAATTATTTTCATTTTTGCACACGAAAAAGAACGCAAGAAAATCACTCACGGTGTGAATCTATACGATCGCTTACCATTGAGAGCCTATGCGATAGCGCCCATCGTCTTAAACCTGTCTCTTATACACATCTAGATGTGTATAAGAGACAGCGACCATGGTGCTGGTAGGCGACTGTTTGCTGGACAATAAGGAGCGTAGAGGAGTTCGCTTCCGTTGGACTGAGTTTGGTTGAAGAAAGTCTTCAACTGGTACATTTCTCTCAGTCTTTTGTATATTATTTGTTAAAGCATGCTTGTAATTAGTGTTACAATGCATATCTATTTGTTAGAATGTATGTGTGGTAATTTTGTCACAATGAAATCGGAAAGATCCACTTCCGCTCATGGATACTCTTGTTTAAGAGTTCCTTCAATATCAACATCTAGTGGAAAAATTAATTTACTTGTCTCATACTAGACCATATATTACCTATATTGTTAGTGTGGTTAGTCAATTTATGCAGGCTCCCTGTGAGGAACATATGGAGGCGATCACTTGAATACTGAGGTATTTGAAATCTACTCCAGGAAAGGGCCTAATGTTCAGGAAACATGATGGGAGGTGCATTGAGGTATACACTGACTCAGATTAGGCAAGATCTGTTACTGACAGAAAGTCAACGTCAGGGTATTATACCTTTGTGTGGGGTAATCTAGTTACTTGGTGAGTAAGAAACAAGGCGTTGTTACTAGAAGTAATGTCGATGCGGAATACAGAGCTATGAGTCTGGGCATATGCGAGGAGATATGGTTGAAGAAAGTATTGTCTGACCTTCACCAAGACTGTGATGATCAAATGGAATCTACTGTGATAACAAGGCAGTTATAAGTATAGCTAACAACCCGGTGCAACACGACAGGACTAAGCATGTGGAGATAGACAGACACTTCGTTAAGGAAAAACTTGATAATGGAAGTATTTGTATTCCCTACATTCCTTCAAGTCAACAAGTTGCTGACATTCTCACCAAAAGGTTACTAAGACAAAGCTTTGACAGTTGTGTTAGCAAGTTGAGTCTCATTTGATATTTACGCCCCAACTTGAGAGGGAGTGTTGAAAGTAGTGTATTCTGCCCTAAGGGCGTTTTAGTCATTTATTATTCTCTGCTATTTTTAGTGTGTGCCTTAGTTATTTATTTGGCTCTGTTGTACCCTGTAAATGTGTGAAGTTAATAAGAACTCCTATATCTTGGTTTTTCCTCCCTGACCTAGGGTTTTCCACGTAAATTGTGCGTTTTCCCTTTCTTCCCTTTTCTATTTCAATACAAAGGATTATCACATATTGAATAATCTTGAATTTGTTATTGAATTAAACACATTTCATGGAAATAGAGATTTGATGTTACAATCAATGAAGCAGAAATTCACATAGTAACATCATGAAATTTCAAGAACTTGATTAAAGCACGTGAATTATCCCAATTTTCACTCATAATAGGACCACTTCTTTTTTTTCTCGTCGTTTTCCAAAAATTCCAAAGCATATTGTTCATCCTCCACTTCTAATCTTTCAAATGCTTTTTGAAATTTTTTAGCAACGTCTAACATAACATATGTGAAATTCCATCTAGTAGGAACATCGAAACAAAGTGAATTTTTACTAGCTATTTTCTCATTTTTCACGCAATTTTGAAAAGTAGCTAGTCTAGATGGTGAAGATCTTATGTATCAAATTGCATGTCAGGTTTTAACAATTGAATTATTGAGTTCTTTCAAAGCATCCCTCACAATGAGATTAAGAATATGAGCAGAACATTTTACATGCAAATATTCTCCATCTAAAATGGTCCCATTCCAATTTCTCAGTTTTCTTCTTAAATAATTTATGGCCACATCATTGGAGCTAGCATTATCTACCGTCACACTCAAAACATTATCTATCCCCAAATCCAACAAACATTTCTCAAATTTTTCCCCAATGGTTTCTCCTTTATGATTTGGAATCAAGCAAAAGTTTAAAATTATTTTTTGTAAATTCCAATTATCATCCATAAAGTGTGCTGTAAGAACCATGTAACTACATTTTGAATTGAGGTCCATGTATCCGTCGTCAAACTAACCTTAAACTATTTCTTCCCAATAAATTCTTTCAACTTTTTTTTTTATCTGTGTAAAGTTGAAGACAATCTCTTGTAATCGTCCATCGTGATAGCACAATAAATTTAGGTTGTAGTACTAGAATATTCATGAAACCCTTATGACTCAACCACCCTAAATGGCATCTCTTCAACATTAACAAATTTTGCAAGTGCTAGTCTACATTTCTCGACGCTAAAAGTTGTGGCAACCAAACTAGAATTTCCTTCTCCTTCCTTTTCTGCTTTTTCAAAAAACAGTAGTTTTTGTTTAGCGTCATTTATTCTTCCTGGATATTTTTTTGCACTTAATACGAATATGCTTTAACATGTTTCTGGTACCATTCTTTTAAGTATCACATGCATAGGTAACACCACAATAATTACACTTTGATCTAGGAAAATCAGACTTACCTTCAACTTTTGTAAAATGTTCCCATGCACCGGAGGTCTTATTCGTAGTAGTTGCCTTATTCTTCTTCACCATTTTTGTTTCAGTGGATGGTGAGTTGGGTGGTGACTCCTCTTGTCATTTTTATTGTGCTCAGACTTGTATTTTTTGTCACACCCTCCATAGAAAATAACTGTTAAAAAAAATAAAAATGACATTAACGATTTTCTAGAATTTGATATTCTAAAATCTCAATTTTTCCCCTAAACAATTTCCACTAAACACAACAGAAAGAACTAAACCAATTTTGTAAATAAAAAATATCAAAATCAATAGATCCATTAATTTGGAAAACAATATCTGAGATGGAAGATGAAACTTGGATGTTGGACAAAATGAAAATGAAAATGGAACTTTCGAGCGTCGGCTGGATGAACGACTCCGAGCGGTGGCCGGAAGAATGAACGATGAACGACTTCGAGATCGAGTAGCGGCTGGAGCTCTTGGAGTCAACGGAATGAATGTGAACGCTTTCGCTTGGAGTCGACGGCTAGGGCTGGAATGTGACGAATGATGTCGACGACTGCATGTTTTCGTTGGTTCCTGCACACTCCTAATTCAGGTCGTAGGCTTTTCCAATCTCTGTTTCTCTTGAAGTTAATCCAACCAATCGTATTAACACCATTTTTCCATTCCAAACACCCTATTTCACTCAACTTAACCTCTCTGCAATCTATACTTTAAGTTAAATGAAACTTAACCCGAGCAAGAAACTACCCTAAGATATCAAGATTGAAGTATACTTGTCCTCGTGTTATAAATGTGGATAGCCTGATCACTTTAAAAGAGAATGTCCAAAATTATTGCAAGAAGACAAAGTTGCACAAAGAACTTCTTTGCAAACTATAAATCAATGAACAAGGCCTGTAAATATCCGTGGTGAGAGACAAATGGAGTAAAACAGAAGGGAGTGGTTTAAGCCCTAAGTCTTTACTACTTTTTCTAAGTTTAAATTAGTGTTAAGTATTCTATCTTGAGGGTAAATGACTCATGTAAGTATAATTTGAATTAAGGTTAAAAATTGGGAAATTAAAGTAAAAAGGGAGTGTTTGTTTAGTCTAATGTTAAATTGGAAACTAATTTTGCCTAAGTGTTGGAATTAAGTTAGAAAAATATGTAAGAACAAAAGGGAAAATGTTTCTAAATGTTTATGTGAAGAGGGGATGAGAAATGAAAGGAAAGAGGAATTAAATTTTGACTAAATGTTGAGGAAGGGAATTGAGACCCGAGAGGATTATATTTTGGGTTGAAGCTTTTCACATTGTTTAAAGAAAATTCAGTGTAATTGAATAATGCTTCTTAATTATTTTAATTATTTGATACTTAGGTTTGGCTAAGAATGAGATTAAACAAAAGGAAGTGGAGCTGGCAATTTATGAGTTGAAAAAGAAGTGGTGGTTGTCGATTGTAGAAATAAGGGGAAGAAGATTGGGTCGGTGTTTCCATTTCTCTCATGCAAACTTCAAGTTTATTTAGCCAAAACTCAGAGGAATTGATGAAGATGATGGTAGAGGCCTGCAATGGTGAATCTTGATTGGAAAGTTGATGGATTTGAAGGGAAAATGAAGGTTGTTTGAAGATTCGGGCAAAGCTAAGTAAGGTAAAGTGTGGAGCTGATTTTGGGCTATTGGGGAGGATTTAGAGCTCAAAATCAAAGATTAGTTGTTTAAAGGTTGTTTAAGAGTTTTATGTAAGAAACTTATGTTAAATTTGGTTGAAAATGGTGAACTGTGTACTAAATTTGTAATAAAAAAACCAAGGGGTTAAACAGAGGTTGTCCGGTGGAGGTTAAAGTATAGGGATAAAAGCCCTAACGCAGCGGAATAATCAAGACCTAACTCGAAATCAATTGAGAATTTGAAATACCAATACACTGGAAAAAATAGAATATCACAGAGACTTAAAATAATTAAATCTACTGTAAAATTTTTAGGTTAGGCATGCATTACAATTAGGAATTCAATCCTATAGAGAAAAGAAAGAACACTTACTTTCGTTGATGATTCGAATGAAAAAAGTTTATGCCTTTGGGATGGATTTCACGAACACCACCAATTCAAAAACCTACCTATTCTCTAAGAATTTAGGTATTGGTTTGTGGGAATAAAAAATCTAATTGGGAAGAAATGAGAGAATTTCTTTTACACAGAACCCTTCTATAAAGAGAATCGCATTCCACAGAACTTATGTTTTGCAGGTATATCAACCAATGGAGAGAGAGAGAAAATGTGGGAGCTATCCCACGTTTTTTATAACTCCCTACGTGGGAGCTAAAAAAAATCAATCAATTTAATTAATTAATTTAAAATAATTAATAGTTAATTAGATTAATAATTAATTAAATCTAATTTAATCAATGATTTCATTTAAATCATATTTAAATGAAAAATCTGTCACATAACCTATAATTTTAGGGAAAATTATTTCAAATGGTAAAACTGTTGAAAATATTTACAAGATATAACAAAATTTTATAACTATCAATATAGACGTTGATAAACACCGATAGACTTCTATCAGTGTCTAAAATTTTGCTATATTTTAAAAATTTTTGCTTCATTTTTTTATATTTAAAAATAGACCCAATTTTAATCGAATTAATTAAATTAAATTAATAATTAATTAGTCTTTCAATTAATACCAAATTAAATATCATACAAANCTACACGTTAATCACATTCAATTGTATTTTTCTCATAACCTATAGTTTTAATGTACATCTAATATGTATTAATGTTAATCGATAGTTTTAATATGAACCCAATTCATATTAATTTAATATTTAAATTCATTCAAATATTTAATTCTCTAGTAAATTAATTTTTGAAGCATATCCAAAATTAAATTTATATTATATTATAAAGTTTAATTAGAATATAAACTTTATATTATAATATATCATTATACATTATACTATTTCCTTAAGTGAATTTGGACATTTCAAGCTTTATTCAAGACATAATTACCTCAATTTTCTTTACGAGCTAGAAAGGGGATCTCATGGACCTACATATCAGAAGCTCCAACAATATGAGGTTAATTGGCTAAACTCACTAACCTCATTAATCAATATTCATTAACTGTGGGTACATTCCACTAAAAACTCACAGTTGCACTCTTCTCACTATAGATATATTTTTGTGCCCACAGATATAGACCAATAACAACAAGTTAATCCTTCACAAGTGTTTGTAACACCAACTGAGTCAAAATTACCATTTTACCCTTGGGTTACTTCTTTATCCTTAAGTACCAGTGCTTCTCTAATGAACAACATGTTTATGGTCTAACCATTAAATAGAAACCCCTTTTGGGCCAGTGAGAGGGTAGGACTCTTTGTTCAAGTTCTGGAAATACCACTTAAGGAAACACTCATCTATTTACCCTATTATCGGGAATGAGTGATATCCATCTTGTACTATTATGTTCTCAACTCCTCACTCGGTTTTGTCCTTAAAATAGGCATATTGAGTCGGCGAACTGGCCACTCTCACCCATACAAATCAAAGGACAATCCCTCGTGCACTGAAGTTCATAATAGACTCATGATTAAGACTAAGTGGTCCAGGTCACCCTATTGAAATAGAAACCTAACTAGTCAATGGAGTTACATCTAGAGGTTACTATTTCGTGGTCCGATCTTATACAAATTCATTGCGTAGGATACCTCCACTTGCATGTTGCCTACATGAACGAGTTGGATCATTACATTTTTATGAAATACAAAGTGGATCGTATCCATAGTGTCACAAGGATAAAGTACCCAACCTTATCCCTATACTATAGACCCTTTAGGTTGTATCTTGAACATTGATCTTTGTATGTCTCCACATATATTTCAAGACTCATAAGACAACCTAGGATATTAGTTTATTCGATTTAGGGTTATTAAAACAAAACAAATTCAACACAATCAATAACACTTATTGAAATAACATCGAATAACTCTTTATTGATGACAGTTAACTATTTACATTTTCTATCTACGAGTTTTAGAGTATAAAACCCAACAAACTCCAATTTGAACTAAAACTCTAGTTAGAGGGATGTACATAATATCAATACTCCAAAACAACGGGAATGTTAAATAAATATAATAAACTAGGGAATTTATATACTCATTATACATCTCCCACTTGCCCTAGATTATACAATGTAGATGTCTCGTGTGTTGGATTTTATGCCCTAAAACTCGTAGATAGTAATTGTTATTAATTGATCGTCATCAATAAAGAGTTATGGATGTTAATTCAATAAATATTATTGCTTGTATTGTGTTCAATTTTGTCATAATAACCATAAATCCAATAAACTAACATCCAATGCTGTTTTATGAGTCTTGAACTGTATATGGAGTCATACAAGGATCAATGTTTAAGATATAACTTAAAGGGTCTATGGTATAGAGATAAGGTCAGTTACATTATCCTAGTAATACTATGGATACAACCCAATTTGTATTTGATACAAATGTAATGATCCAACGCATTCATGTAGGTGAATGCGGGTGGGGGTATTCTATGCAATGAGTTTGTATAAGATTGGATCGTGAAATAGTAACCACTAGATGTAACATCGTTAACTAGTTAGGTTCCTATTTCAATTGGACGACCTAGGCAACTTAGTCTTAATCCTGAATATATTATGAACTTCTGTTCACGAGGGATTGTCTTTTGACTTGTATGGGTGAGGGTGGCCAAATCGTCGACCTAATATGCTTACCATCTAGGGGACAAGACTGAAAGGGGAGCTGGGAACATAATGATACAAGATGAAATTCACTCATTCCCGCCTTAAGGGTGAGTAAATGAGTGTTCCCATAAGTGGTATCTTTAGGACTTGAATAAAAGGCCCTACCCTCTCATTGGCTTGAGAGGGTTTCTATTTATTGGTTGGACCATAAACAAGTTGTTCATTAGAGAAGCACTGGTACTTAAGAAATTAGAGGTAACCCAAGGGTAAAACGTTAATTTGGCCAAGTTGGTGTTATGAACACTCGTGAAGGACTAACTTGCTGGTATTGGTCTATATCTGTGGACATAAAAATATATATGTAGTGAGAAAAGTGTAGCTATGGGTCTTTAGTGGAGTGTACCCACAGTTAACAAATGTTGATTAATTTGGTTAATGAGTTTAGCCAATTAATCTCATATCGTTTGAGCTTCTGATCTATAGGTCCACCAGGACCCCTCGTTAGCTCATTAAAGGATACTTAAAAGGGATAATAATTTGAGGAAACTATATATTGATGTGATTAATATATAATTAATCATGGATATGATCTATAATTAAATTGGAAAGTAATATTTGAATAATATTCATATTAATTAATTTAAGTGAATTAGATCCATAAAGAATTAATGAATGGAGGTATTGCACATATACATGCGATGTATATGATAATTAAATATATACATTAAATTAGGTTTAATGTATAGTTGGTTATTTAATTATCGTGCGAATTAAAATTGAATAAGAGTTATTTAATTGTACAAATTTAATAAGTTTTATTTAATTGTACAAATTTAATAAGTGTTATTTAATTGTACAAATTGAATAAATGTTATTTAATTGGGCTAATTAATTAAATAGGTGTTTTTTAAAATTAAATGGCCTAATAATAAGTTTTATTTAATTAATTATAGAAAAGAAAAATATATATTAGAAAAAGAAAAATATATTAGGGAAAGACCTTGGCCCCTCCCTATATAAAGACTTCTCTATGACCCTTTGCAAAGCACACAATACAGTCTCATTGTAAAGAAACTCTGACAATACACAACTTCTTAGTGTTATTGTGCAGAATTTTCTCTGAGTTTCTTTACTTTCCAAAATACACTATTTTCCTCTCCCAATAGTTGTATACCACGTATCCTCTATTGGAATCCTAAGAGAATAACGAGGTTTCTCTCGTGGTAGTGTTCGAGATCGTTCAACGAGTTGTTCATGATCAAGACCGTTTGGAGATCTGTTCATTCGAACCTTGGAGAGGCTTGTTTGTGGCATTAAAGAATCTACAAAGGTAAGAATCATTCTAATCCTTTCCCTAAAAGCATGCTAATTTATGTGTTTATTTATTCTGTTTAGTGTAACTATTTTGTTTAATATAAAATTGAATCGCATGATGCAAGACATTCCTCGTCGAAATGTTTCCGCTGCGGGATCCGATCCCTACAATTGGTATCAAAGCCAGTTTCTTGCATCTTCATTCTTCATATTTTTTTTTGAAACAAAATCGTTTGGATGTGAGTATTATATTCTGCATTATGAATGTTTGAATGTTGGTTTGTAAAATTGGATGTTTTCGATTTTGACACTAGATTACTTTTTAATTTGTTTAAATTGTAAGGACTCGTAATTTTGGACCATTTATTTCTTGCTTCAAGTCTATAAGTCCGTTTTTTTTGTGGCAAAAAGTTACTGTGAAAAAACTTGGAAAAACAATGGCGAAACAAAAGAAAATGGAGAGAAAAAGTGTAGTTCGGTTTTTTAGAGATAGTTTTCACTAATTTGTCGATTGCTGGTGTTCTATCCATTGGATCGTGCTGAAATTTGGTCAATATGTGAAGGACACTTGGCATCTCGTTTTGAATGGTTGAATCGTTGTTTGAGCTCTGGTTTATTCACCGTCGCCGCCAAACATAAGCAATTTTTTCTTCCCTAATTTCATTTTTTATAATTTTATTTATTTATTAATTAAATTAATATAATTTTTATATTAATTTGTCAATTAATTTTGCATTAGGGTGCCAAAAATCGGTCCAATTTTTACTGTTTAATTTGATTATTAATTAGATGGATGTTTTAAATTATTATTTTTTAATTCATATTAGATATTGTATGTCATATAGATTCAAAATACCCACCCTTAGGATAAACTTGTACATGCATCATAATTAAATATAAAAGATTATATTCTAGATACATGATTAAGTTAGCATGCTCATGCATCATAATATAAGTGTTATGTTAGTGATGTATGATCAACCTAAGCATGTCCATGCATCATACTATATATTAAAATTGTTATAATAAATAGTGGAATGATGTATGTGAATGCTTGATGGTTACATAGGTTTTAATAATTCATTAAATTATAAAGAGTTATAGTTTTACTGAGATAGATTAAAAAATCTATAAATAAGATTGCATGTAAACATAGGTCCAAATTAATTTTAAATTGTTTAAAATTGATTTTTATGCTATTTCTAATGGGATAGAATGAGTTAATATTTTTAATTTGTTTTAATAGGATTAAAATGTTTTTAAACAAAGAATTAAATTTATAAAATAATTGTCCATAAGAGACCTTTGTCTAAGGAAGGTTATGTCTAGAAGGGGTATTTAAGCTGACGAAAACGGAACATCTCCACCTGGGAACCGACCTGGAAGGTGAATTGGGCAAATATTTTATAAGCATGCAATAAATGATTGGTTTTATTAAAAGAGTTTAATAAATGAAATAAAGTATTGTTAAATTATTTAATATAAATGTTATATTGAGCAAATTTAAAGGACTTAGATAAATTCATTAGTCGGGGTTTAACTAAGTATAATAAAATCCTAATAAAATATTATAATACTTTAGTAGGAAGAAGTTGGTATATATGATATATCAAATTTTAGCTCTCACGTCCCCAAAAGTTCACACCGTGAGATCCATGCTCGACTTCGTGTCATCCTGGGAGTAACCTCCATTCGGAGAGTGTTTACATGGGTCAATAACAAGGTGAATGGGGAAAGTATCCATAGTAAGTGGGAGAGGGACGCGTGCCAACGTATCCTACAGTCTCCACATACAGTTCAAGACTCATAAGACAACCTTGGATGTTAGTTTATTGGATTTAGGGTTATTAAGACAAAATAGACAACAATACAACAATAACATTTATTGATTTAACATCTATAGCACTTTATTGATGACGATCAATTAATAACATTTATTATCTACGAGTTTTAGGGCATAAAATTCAACATCCTCAATGCCATCATTTGGTATGACAATATGAATTTCAGTTAAACCGAAGTAATGGTCAGGTTGTGATATAACCCTTCCACTACTTCAAGACACTCTCAACGATTGAGAAGGACGAGACTGACCTGAAGTGTTGGCTTTTTCATTAACTCTTGATGAAGGACCAGCTTCATCAACAACTCTTGTTAATTTTTCAGTAGCTTCATTTAATACTAATTTTCTCCATGATTTATGATCTCTCATGTGGTCTTCCTTCAAGAATATAGCGCTTGTCGTTACAAACACCTTATTTTGTTGAAAGTCGTAAAACAAACCACCTCTTGTTTCCTTAGAGTAACCAACAAATTGGTATAACCTTGAACAAGGTTCCAATTTCTTAGGATTTTTCATTAGCACATGTGCAGGACAACTTCATAACTCGAAAGGTGTTTTAGAAACACTCTTTGAGGGAACATTATTCAAGTTGTGAATTACAGTCTCTACTGCACACTGTTGGGATTGATACCCTAAATCTCTAGGGTCCTGTTGAAGGATCCTTGATAAGAAGGTCTATGAGCGAAAATGGATCGTCACAAATCTCATTTTTACAGAATTCATAATTTTACAAAGAAACATACATATGCATTTAACCCAAACAATTACAAAATGCTAATAATGAAATTGCAAAAAATTAAAATGGGTTTAGAAAATCCTTACCTTTGAATACGTTCTTCAAACGAAATACTAAAACCAGAAAGGGCATGACCACAAGATGACCTCGGTATTCTCTGGTAGAGAACCCAAGAGGTGTGAGCTTTGACTATTTTGGTGAAGGAAGAGAGATTGAGAGGAAGAGATGAAGGAAGATAGATTTTTTTCTTTCACAGAATTGTTTTTTGTATTCTACCTTCTCTTTCTCTCTCTCTCTCTTTTTTTTTTTTTTTAAGGAAGAAGATGATTTGCAAGAACTAACCTTCCACTTGATATGTGGAGAGAATTAAGGGGAGGGAAGTTATTTCCTTCCCTTTAATTTAATTTTAAAATAATATAAAATTAAATAATATTATTAAATTTTAATAAATCAAAATCTTATAATATAATCTATACAATATAACCTATAGTTTCAATTCTCTCTTACAAATGACTTTTAATATAGATCATATTTATATTAAGTTCAACTACAGGAATCCAATTCATATAATTAACATTTGAATCATATTCAAATATTTATTTCCTCTCATAAATACTTAATATAATGTATCAAATACATTATAGTAATTATATAATATATAATTAATTCCCTCAATTAATTTGAATAATTCAAACTAATCCAAAAATTGATTCTCATTAAATCCTATTGAGCTATCGAGGGGACCTCATGGACCTGTAGCTTGAAGCTTCAAGGATACGTGAATAATTAATTAAACTCTTTAATTAAATTATTCACCATTTGTTAACTGTCGGACACTCCACTAAAGACCAATAGCTGCACTCTTTGTACTACAGATATATTTCTGTGTCCATTGGATATAACCAATCAATAGTACGATGACCTTTCACAAATTGCTTGTAAGTACCATTGGGTCAGAATTACTATTTTGCCTCTATAGTTACACCTAACTCCTTAAGTACCACTGATCTCTCTAGTGAACAATAAATCATAGTCCAATTATGACTAAACCCTTCTCGGGCTAGGAGAGGGTGTGGCGCCACATTGTTTAAGTCCCGAAATAAGCCTTTAAGGGAGCAATTTATCTACTTGTCCCGACATTGGGGAAGGAGTAAATTCCTTCTTGTGTAGTTGTTTTCCCAACTCCCCAATCATGAATCTCCAAAATGGTAGGCTTGTTGAGTCGGCTATCTGGCCACTCTCACTCATACAAATCAAAGGACTGCCCTCATAGGCAGGATTCACAACCTACTCAGGATTCAGATCATGCTACCTATGGTCATCATGGAGAAATGTAAGTCTTTATTATGAATGACATTATATAATGAGACTAAACATTTCATGGTCCAGTCTTATACAAACTCCTTTGTATAGAATATCCTCGCTCACACGTCTCCACTTGAATGATAAGGATCAGATCATTTGTAGCACTTTACTATATTTGTAACATCTACAAAGCAAGTCATACTCGTAGTGTCACTAAGATAAGATATCCAACCTTATCCATATACTACAGACTATTTAGGTTATTACTTAAACATGATCCACCCGTATGTCTCTACATATATGTTTAAGCTATAAGATAACCTTGAATGATAGTTTATCAGATCATGGTTAGTGCAATTAACTTTGAAATAAAATATCACATATTTTATTACATAAATAAAATGTTTGTACATTACAATTACAAACTATAGAACTCTACGAGATTTAGGGCACCAACCCGATAATCTCCCACTTAACCTAAAGCTAATGGAGTGTACAATGTAAAAGTAAAACTAAAATACATAGTATACAAAACAATAAACTAGGACACAAACTGCCCAGTATATATCTCCTACTTGCCCTAGTCTAAACGTGGCCTCCCATAGACTTATACTCTGCAGGTGATCCTTAAATACCTTAGCCATGAGGCCTTTGTAAATGAATTAGTAACATTGTGCTCTGAAACTATCTACGTGATGATCATGTCCCCTCAATGCACAATCTCTTGAATGAGATGATACTTTCGCTCGATGTGTTTTCCACGCTTGTGACTTCTAGGCTCTCGGAAATTAGCCACAACACCACTATTATTACAATAAAGTCTGATGGGCATTGACATATCTGGAACGACTTCCAGATCCGTCAGGAATTTTCTGAGCCAAACAGCTTCCTTAACAGCTTTACAAGCCGCTACATACCCAACCTCCATAATAGAGTCAGTAATGCACCCTTGCTTGGTACTCTTCTAGACTATTGCCCCTCTGTTAACAGTGAACATTGATCCTGATGTGAATTTCCTAGAATCCTTATCAGTCTGGAAATCATATTCCATGTATCCTGTAAGGATCATGTCATTAGAACCATACACGAGCATGTAGTCCCTTATTGTCCATAGATACTTGAGGATATTCTTAACAACGGTTCAGTGATCATATCCTGGATTAGACTGATATCTACTGACTATCCCCACCGCATAGCAAATGTCAGGTCTAGTACATAACATCGCATACATCAAGCTGCCAACAACTGATGCATAGGAGATCCGTCTCATTCCTCAACTCTTGAGGTGTCTTAGGACACTATTCCTTAGATAAGATAACTTCATGCCTGAAAGGTAGTAAGCCTCTCTTGGAGTTCTGCATCGAATACTTGACAAACATCTTGTCAATGTACGATGCTTGAGACAGAGCTAGCATTTTGTTCTTTCGATCTCTAAAGATCTGAATTTCCAGAACAAATTGAGCCTCTTCCAAATCTTTCATTTGGAATTGGGTTGCTAGCCAGTTCTTAACTTCAGTCAGTAAACCTACAACATTTTCAATGAGTAGCATATCGTTTACGTATAACACTAGGAAAACTACTTAACTATTGATAATCCTCTTGCATACACAAGGTTCATCAACATTTTGATCAAAGCCATAAGATTTGATTGCAGTATCAAACCTTATGTTCCAAGATCTAAAATTTTGCTTCAGTCCATAAATGGACCTATTAAGCCTATAGACCTTTTGCCTTTGACCTTGGGTTATGAATCCCTCAGGTTGCTCCATGTAGATGGTCTCCTTAAGATTACCATTCAGAAAGGCAGTCTTGACATCCATCTACAAAATCTCATAGTCATATTATGAGGCAATGGATAGGAGGATCCGTATAGACTTTAAATGGCAACAGGTGAGAAAGTTTCCTCATAGTCGACTCCCTCAACTTAGGTATAACCTTTTGCCACTATTCTAGTCTTGAAGGTTTGCACCTTGCTATCAGCACCCTGTTTTCTCTTATAGATCCATTTGCAACCAATAGGTTTAACCTCATCAGGTAGATCTACAAGATCCCAAACTGAATTGAAGTACATCGACTCCATTTCGAGATCCATAGCTTTGATCCACTCATTTTTGTCAACATCCTCCATTGCCTTCTTATAAGACAATGGATCCTCAACATCTCCGTCAACCCTCCCATTGAGTCGAGGTTCCCTCAACTCTCGAGGTGGATTTGACCGATTAGATGATCCAACTTCAACAACTCTTATTGAGATGTTGGGTTCTTCAATAACTCTTGTTGAATGTTCAGTAGTTTCTTTGGAAAGTTTATTCAACACAATTTTACTGCGAGACTTGTGTTCTCTTATGTGGTATTCTTTAAGAAAAGTAGCGTTTATTGATATAAACACTTTGTTTTCTTTAGGGTCGAAGAAGAAACCACCTCTCATTCCTTTGGGGTAACCTACAAATAGGCACAACTTTGAACAAGATTCTAGTTTCTTAGGATTTTCCTCGAGCCCAGATTCTGAAATGACGTAAACTAGCTTTACGACCATTCTATAACTCCAAAGTTGTTCTGGTAACACTTTTAGATGGAACATAGTTCAAAATATACGTTGCAGTCTCTACTGCATAACTCTAAAATGAGTCGGGTAAGGAAGCGTAACTCATCATAGACCGAACCATGTCCAACAGGGTTCGATTTCTTCTTTTTGCTACACCATTCTATTGAGGTGTATTGGGTGTTAAGAGCTATGATACAATTCCATAATCTATCAAATAGTTTTGGAATGTTAGATTTAAAAACTTTCCACCTCAATCAAATTGAAATGTCTTAATTGTTCTATTTAATGCATTTTCAACTTCAACCTTGAATTATTTGAACTTTTCAAAAGATTCAGACTTGTGTTGCATTAAATAAACATACCCATATCTTGAATAATCATCAATAAAAGTAATGAAATATTCAAAACCTCCCCTTGCATTAACATTCATCGGACCATAGAGGTCTGAATGTACCAACTCTAGAAGTTCTTTGGCCCTATGACATTTTTCAGTAAAGGGTCTTTTAGTCATTTTGCCTTCAAGGCATGACTCACACACAGGTAAAGAATTTTCTTCTAACTCGTTTAGAAATCTATTCTTCATCAACCTCTCAATTCTATTGAGATTGATGTGTCCTAATCTCAGTTGCCAAAATTGGGCATTTTCTTTAGGAGAAATTTTAAGTTTTTTTATGTCGAGTTACCGTAGTTTAAAACATTTCAGTGTTGTGGAGGGTTTTAGTTGCTAAAGGTCTTAGCACATAAAGGTTGTTTTCCAGTTTCACAGAACAAATATTTGAAAGAGTTAAACAACATGCAGCAGAATTATCAAGGAACCATAAGCATTCTAATTCACTAATTTTGGTAAAAACTAAAGCATGCTCTTCTTAAAAAGTGGGTTTTCAGAACATACCTTTGATGAACTCTCCAAGAAAACGTTTGTACAGCTGTTATCTTCACTTGATATCACTGTGAACCACCTTAAAGCCTTTCCTACTATGCTCCTGGAGCTTTAGGCAGAGTTGTGGGACTCAAGAACAACTTGAAGATATGAAGAAACAAGAAGATATCAAGCATCCGATTGAAGAAGACAGTTTCTTCTTCACAAAATTTTTTTTATCAAAATTCTGCATTCCTTCTTCTCCAACAACTCCAATCTTCTTTATATATAATAGATGAACATGCAAAGAGATGGACTGCATGGCTTGCAGCTCATGCTTAGAGAATCAAAGTAGAGAGGATAATGGCTTTTGTGTGAGCATAAAGATGATGGTAATGGAGAAAATTCATTTTCCATTTTGTGCAACCATGCAAAACGTTTTTCCATTTTCCTTTTAAAACATAAAATGATTTTAAATCATTTTAATTCAAAAATTATTTTCTTAAATTAATTTCATAAATTAATTTTAAATATTAATTAATTTAAAATCAAATATGAAATTAATTTTTACACAATAATCATCTTCATATATTTAAATCATATTTAAATATATATTCTCTTGTTTCATTCAATTTGAACGTTTCAAATTAATTTCTCAAGCTACCCTAAAGCTTATCCATTTACTAGCTAGTAAGGGGACCTACAGATCATAGGCTCCAACGATTCGAGATTAAACAGCTAATCTCATTAGTCCGATCTAACCCCCATTCGTTAACTAATGGGACATTCTACTATAGCCCATAGTTGAACTCCCCTCACTATAGATATATTATGTCCACTTAATAACCATAATCAGTAAGTCAATTCTTCATAGGTTGTTCGTAATCACAGCTAGTCAAAAATACCGTTTTACCCATATGACTACATCTTGTTCCTTAAGTTTCTACTAATCCTTTAATGAACAATTCTGATTCATAATCTCTATGAATCAAATCATTTCTCTATCATGAGAAGGCGGTGCCCTGTTTATTCAAGACCTGGAGTCAATACTTAAGAGAACAACCTATCTGCTAATCCTAAATAGGGGTAGGAGTGAATTTCATCTTGCAAGGCTATGTTCCCAGCTATTATCTGGTCTTATCCCCAAAATGATAAGCTTATTGAGCAGTGTTGTTGGACTACTCTTACCGTTTGTAGATCAAAGGATAATCTCGAACAAACAGGAGTTCATAGCTAGCTTAGGATTAAGATCGAGTTAACCTAGGTTATATAATAAATGAAATAGTCAGTTTTGATAGTAAATAGTCGTTATAAAGAAAAGTGTCTATTTTCGCGGTCCAGTCTATATGCAAACTCATTGCATAGGATGCCCCTACTCTCATGTCTCAACATGAACGATTTTTGGATCACATCGTTTGTAGCACCTTACAACTTCTTGTAACAACTACAGAGTGGGTCACATCCAATAGTGTTACCAGGATAAGATACCCAATTTCATCCATATACTTATTAGACCATTTAGGCTATATAGTGTCAACTTGATCCTGTTTATGTCACTACATAAAGTTACAACATTCAGACTATAGCCAAGGATGCGTTTATTGGATTTTCATAATAAGATGCAAAATCAACAAGTCATTGTTATTGATAAAATAGAATGTTTAACACGAACTACGAGTTTTAGGACATTCCCAACAATAACAAAGCCATTTTTCAAAATAAACACTTTATTTACATCGAAGTTAATACAATAAGATTTAAGTAAACACTTTACAGAAATTAGGTTCCTTTTTAAACCATAAACTACATATACATTTTCTAGTCAAATGAATTTATTCTATAAAGTTAACTGGAGACCTCCCACTGCCACAGACGAGATGACATGCTCAGTTTCGACCCGCTTCGTCATCCCACTAGCATATATTTTCCGCTAGGAACTAATTCCCTAAAATGAAGAACAAACGTGGTTAGTGGTGCCAAAATCTATAATCAGGCAGAATCATTATTCTCTACTAAAAATGTTTCCAAAACAAGCAAATCACATTTACGTTGCTTGACCTTCTTCTTTTCTGCCAAGTACTTGGACAGTTTCACTTCCAATGTCTATCTTGGTTGCAATGGAAACAAATTCCCTTTGCAACCTTGACTTTCTTACCCTTTTGGGCAACAGTTGGTGGATTAGCTTTCCCCTTTCCACCTTTCTTCTTCTTTCAATTTTTGGTGCTGGAGGAAGAAGGTACAGACTTTGTCCCAAAGGTTGAACCTATGTTGAACTTTTTAGAGGATGAAGCAACATTTGCCTCACCCTTCTATTCCTTGCTTTTCATCAAGGACTGAAACATCTATAACTCGTTGAGGAGGGTGGTTGGGTTGTAGTCAATCTTGTTAAAAACAACATTGCTATGGAAGTGTAGGAAACTTTTAGGTAAAAATTCCAAAATGAAGCTAACCTGGCTAGCTTCATTGATGGCAGACCCATTCATCTACGCCACATTGAAGTGGACCATTATGTTGAGAACATGTTCTCGAACAGATGCCCCTTTTTGCATACGGACATTGAAGATGTGCTTGAAAGTGTCATGCATGAGCTGTGTAGACAATTGCCAAACATTTCCGTCAGGGACTCCATGATCTCACGGGCTGTGAGAATGGACCCATGCTTCTTAGCCAAGACTTCGAAAAGGCTCGCCAAGATATATGCTCGTACCTTTTCGTTTGTCCGTGCCTAACGCTCGTATACTTCTCCAACATTTTGAGCAACATTTGGAGTTAGAATGGGAGGACAATCCTCCATAAGGACAAAATGAAGGTCATCGATTATAAGTATTGTGTTGATCGTGTTTTTCCATGAGATGTAATTTTTGCCTATTAATTTGTTAGTGGCGAGTAGTTTTAAGGTAGCGGAAGTCATATTGATAAAAGATTACTGAAACTATACAAATTATTTATTATTAGTCTATTTGCATTAAACCAACGAGGCAACCAATCAATTTTAGCAAAATAGTCTAATATACCCTAAGTGACATCTATTTTGTAATGATGTTTTAGTGAGATAGGACAAAAGTCACCATAGGGTAATTAAGTACCCCTTTACTAAAATGAGACATTCTCAACTAATAAACAGAACAACACATTGTTACTGTAGCTATCAGTCACCATTGTTTGTTTCAGAATTTGTTAAACTCGCTTAACATTTTCTTGAAAGTATAACACCTCATTTTAGGTCCTAGAGCTCCACGCCAATGAGCCAATCGTAGGAAAAACTGATTGGGACATGAAATTAAAGCAACTCTATCCATTGTTGGAGTTTGAATAAAGCGTCATGCAAAAATGTCATCCTTTAGGGGGACACCCACCGTGCCACGAGGCCATGCATGAAACTTTAATTCAAACTAATGAGAGAGACCGAGGGATGTGTTGTCACACGTCCTGCTCCTACTTACTATAAATACTCTCTCTATTCACCTTGATATTGATTTATATAAATGCCACCCGTAGGGGGATACCTATGGTGCCTCGAGGCCGAGTATAGATCTCACGGTGTGAAATTTAACGCATGTTAACAACTGTTGAAAATTAACCTAAAACACTCTATCAATTACTAGAGTTTGCGTTGTTTCGAATCCTATGACCGGGCCCTCCAAAGGGATGGTCGCTCCAGAACAACACACATGCGAATCATGGGAGTCTCATGATGCAACCTAATGGAGGAGATCGTAGGATATGTTGACACGCATTCTTCTCCCACTTACTATGAATAGTTTCCCTATTCACCTTGGTATTGACCCATGCAAACACTTTCCGAAGGGAGGCCGCACCTAGGATGACACGAAGCCAAACATGGATCTCACATTGTGAACTCTTAGGGACGTGAGAGCTAAAAACTGATATATCCCTACCATTTTTCGCCCACTAAAGTATTCTACCATGTTAGGGTTTTATTATACTTAGTTAAATTTTGGCTAATAAATCTATCTAAGTTTATGCCTATTATAACTCTTATAAAGGTCTTTAATTTGATGTTCTAGGTGAATTAAACCATTTAATTAACCTAGTGATATTGCATGCTAACAGGATTAAAGTTAATTCAACTCAAGTTCTGGGTTAGTTCCCAAGTAGGAGGTGTTTTGTAAACCGACATCTTAAGTACCCCCCAACCTAGACAAAGCTTTACCGGTAGAGTTCCCTTATAACCTAAAGTCTTGTTTGTCCTATTTAGTCATATTTTAAACTATTAGAAAAAATAGGACTTAATTCTAATCTTATTAGAATTAATAAGATCTAAGGTCTAAATTAATTTTAAATATTCTAAAATTAATTCCAATTCCCTAAGAGTTTTCATGCAACTCTTTATTATAGGTTGACAGTTACTAAATATTAATTTTATAACTATTACAAAATTAATTATTAGCCCAATAATCGTGCTTTTTATGGTTTAATTAATTAACAATCAAATTTTAATTAATAAGAAAATCATATTACATGCATTTCAGGACTTTAATATAACAATTATATTATACTATGGATGTGTCGTGCTCAATGCAAATTGATTTTTAACTTTATTAATATAACACTCATATTAAACAATTCATGAAAATCAACCAAGCATACACAAAACATTAATAAATATAACTATTTATATTTACCTAAGTAATGTCATGCATCATGATTTTCCAATTTCATATATTTAACATATCAAGATATATTAAATAACTTATGAAATTATATATATCATGCATTAACACCATACATAACCCTTATAATATATTAAAATGCATGAACATACTTAACCTATGGTGAGATTTATCTAAATGATATCCATAAAACATTTAAATAGAAAATGAACCGGTAATTTGGCCTGTAGGATAAAATAAAGTAGTAAATTACAATAATTTTGCAAATTTTATCTTAAAAAAGCTTCTGCCACTCCAGAACCGGACTAGACCAACTCAAATTGACCTGAACCACTTCAAACTGGATCCCAAAACCACGAACCGAACCAACCCAACAAAAAACCATACCACACCACTTTGAACCAGTCAAACTAGATTGGACCGCCCTGAACTGCAGCTGAACTGCGCAGAATGAAAACCCTTGTGTCACACATGTCGTAGCTGAAGGATCTCATTGAAGAAAACCTTGAGCGGAAACGGGATCGCCCCAAATCTTATTTCTTATATAATGTAATTTTTATAAAAGAAAGAACAAATTATGCATTTACATAAATTATAGCATGCTTAACTAAAAGGAAACTTAGGGATTCAGAAACCCCTACCTTTGAAGACTTTCTTCAAGAATCCCTCGATCAAGATACAAACACTACCACGATGATCACCTCGGTATTCTCAGATAAAGAACCCAGAAGTGGTGGGCTTTGACTATTTTGAAATGAGGGAAAAACTAGAGTAGAGAGGAGGATGAGGAATTTTTTGTTGTTCTATCAGAACAACAACTCTCACAGAACATTTCTGTCAATTTACTCTGTCACAATCATCAAGGAGACTCTTTCCTATATAATAAATAACCCCCATCCATCCACTTACGTGAATGGAGAGAAAAGAGGGGAAGAGAGTTATAACTTCATCCCTTATTTAAAAATAAAATATCATTATATATATATATATATGATAACTAACTTATCATATAATATATATTAAATTATAAGTTATATCAAATATAACATATAACCTATAGTTTCTTTTATCTTTCATATGCCATTTAATATAAATCACATTTATATCAAATTTAACAATTATGAATCCAATTTATATAATTAATATTTGAATCTTATTCAAATATTTATTTCCTTTCATAATGTATAAAATACATTATACCAATTGTATCATATATAATTAAAATAACTTAATTATATCATATATAATTAAATCTCTCTATTAATTTGAACAATTTAAATTAATCCAAAAACTGATTCTCATTTAATCCTATTGAGCTACCAAGAGGACCTCATGGACCTGTAGCTTGAAGCTCAAACGGTACATGAATAATTAATCAAACTCTTTAATTAAATTATTCACCATCCGTTAATTTTCGGGTACTATACTAAAGATCGACAACTACACTCTTCGCACTACAGATATATTTCTGTGTCCATTGGATATAACCAATTAACAGTACGACGATCCTTCACAAAATTGCTCGTAAGTACAACTGAGCCAAAATTATCGTTTTATCCCTATAGTTACATCTAACTCTTTAAGTACCACTGATCCCTCTAATGAACAATAGATCATAGTCCTACTATGACTAAACCCCTCTCGGGCTAGGAGAGGGTGTGGCACCACATTGTTCAAGCCCGAAATCAGCCCTTAAGGGAGTAATTTATCTACTTACCCCGACCTCGGGGAAGGAGTGAATTCCTTTTTGTATAGCTGTGTTCCCAGCTCGTCAATCAAACGAATCCCCAAAATGGTAGGCTTATTGAGTCGGTGATTCTGGCCACTCTCACCCATACAAATCAAAGAACTGCTCTCATAGGTAGGAGTTCATAACTCACTCAGGATTCAGGTCATGTTATCTATGGTCATCCTGGTGAAATGTATGAATGACGTTATATAATGAGACTAAATATTTCATGGCTTGGTCTTATATAAACTCCTTTGTTTAGAATATCCCCGCTCACATGTCTATACATAAATGATCAGGATCAGATCATTTGTAGCACTTTACAACAATTGTAACACCTACAAAGCGGGCCATACTCGTAGTGTCACCAGGATAAGGTACTCAACCTTATCCATCTACTACGGACCATTTAGGTCATCACTTAAACATGATCCACCATTATGTCTCTACATACATGTTTAAGTTACAAGATAACCTTGGATGTTAGTTTATCGGTTTGTGGTTAATGCAACTAAAATATGGAATAAAATATCATATATTTTATTAAATAAATAATGAGTTTGTTCAAAACATTTACAAACTATAGTACTCTATGAGATTTAAGGAATCAACCCTAACAGTTGCGTTGCAATGGTAAGTGGAGTGTTGCAACTTGCGACACCAGAAAGCGATTCTGGGCAGATCGTCAAATGTTCTTCCTTTCTGGCCAAAATTTGTCTTGATCTTCATCGTAAATGACCCTAATTCTACACACGAACTTACAGACGACTCGAATTACATGATAAAATGCCCAAAAATGCAGGGGACTTTACAAAATTGATCAAATCAAACATGTAAATCTAAAACCAAAATTTACCATAAACATTCATTTGAAAACCACATTGAGAATGAAATTCAACCTACCAAACCAGTGCAAAATTTGAAATTTCTAAATTAATTATACGAGTTTGCTCTAGTAGTAGTTATAGGGATAAAAGCCCTAACACAATAGAATAATCAAAACTTAACTCGAAATTAATTGAGAAATTGAAATACCAATACATTGGAAAAAACAGAAAATCACAGAGACTTAAAATAATTAAACCTACTGTAAAATTTTTAGGTTAAGCATGCATTACAATTAGGAATTCAATCTTACAGAGAAAAGAAAGAACACTTACTTTCGTTGATGACTCGAATGAAAAACGCCAATTTGTTTGGGATGGATTTCATGAACATCACCAATTCAAAAACCTCCCTATTCTCTGAAAATTTAGGTATTGGTTTGTTTTGGGTTGGGTTCTATGCCCTAAAGCTCGTAGATAGTAAATGTTATTAATTGACCATCATCAATAAAGAGTTATAGATGTTAATTCAATAAATATTATTGTTTGTGTTGTCTATCTATTCTGTCATGTCTTAATAATCTTAAATCCAACAAACTAACATCCAAGATTGCCTTATGAGTCTTGTTGTATGTGGAGACATATAGGAATCAATGTTCAAGATACAGTCTGAAAGGTCTATGGTATAGGGATAAGGTTGGGTACCTTATCCTGGTAACACTATGGATACAATCCACTTTGTATTTGATACAAGCGTAATGATCCAACACGTTTGTGTAGTTGACATGCGAGTGCGGGTATCCTATGCAATGAGTTTGCATAAGACTGGACCACGAAATAGTGACCACTAGATGTAGCACCGTTAACTAGTTAGGTTCTTATTTCAATAGAATGATCTAGGCAACTTAGTCTTAATCCTGAGTATATTATGAATTCCTGTTCATGAGGATTGTCCTTTGATTTATATGGGTGAGGGTGGCCAGTTTGTTGACCCAATATGCCTACCACTTTGGGGATAAGACTGAGTGGGAAATTGGGAACATAATAATACAAGATGAAATTCACTCTTTCCCGCTTTAGGGATAAGTAGATGAGTGTTCCCTTAAGTGGTGTCTTCGGGACTTGAACAAAGGGTCCTACCCTCTCATTGGCCCGAGAGGAATTTTTGTTTATTAGTTGGACTGTAAATAAGTTGTTCATTAGAGGAGCACTGGTACTTAAGGAATCAGAGGTAACCCAAGGGTAAAATGGTAATTTGACCCAGTTGGAGTTACGAACACTCGTGAAGGACTAACTTGCTATTAATGGTTTATATCCATGAACACAAAAATATATCTGTAGTAAGAAGAGTGCAACTGTGAATCTTTAGTAGAGGGTACCCACAGTTAACGAATACTGATTAACTTGGTTAATGAGTTTAACCAATTAATTTCATATCGTTAGAGCTTCTGATCTATAGGTCTACCATCTACCCTTGTTAGCTCACAAGAAGATATTTAAGAGGGATGATTTGAATTGTTCAAATTAACTTGAGAAAATCATATATTAATGTGATTAATATATAATTGATTATGGATGTGATCTATAATTCAAATTAAATTGGAAAGTAATATTTAAATAAAATTCAATTAATTAATTTTGAATTAGATTCACAAAGAATTAATTAATAAAGAAGTATTGCACATATACATACGATGTCTATGATAATTAAATATATATACATTAAATTTATAGTTTTTGATTAATGTGCAAATTAAATTAAATAAGTGTTATTTAATTAATTGGGCTAATTAATTAAATAAGTGTTATTTAATTAATTAATTGTAAAAAAGAAAAATGATTAGAAAAAGGGCTTAACCCTTCTCTATATATAGACCTCCTTGTAGCCCCCTTTAGGAGACACAGAGACTGACAATACACAACATGTAAGTGTTATTGTGCAAATTTTTTCCTAAGTTACAAAGAAAATCCTCTCTACTCTCAAAAACCCCTTTCTCCTCTCTTTCTCCCAATAGTTGGATATCATTTATCCCTCTATTGAAATCCTAGAGAATAACAAGGTTACTCTCGTGGTAGTATTCGAGATTGTTCAAGAAATCGTTCATGATCAAGATCGTTAAAGGTGTTATTCGTTGGAACTTAAAGAGAATTGTTCATGAAGCTTGAGAATCTATAAAGGTAAAAATGATTCTAATCTTTTCCCAAAGCATGCTAATTTACATGTTTATATTCTATTTTAGTATACTAAATTTGTTTATGTAAAAATCGAATTACGGGATGCAAGGCATTCACATAAATGATTTTGCTGCAAAATTCAATCCGTTTAGTTTGTGGGAACCAAAAATCTAAATGGGAAGAAATGAGAGAATTTCTTTTACACAAAACCCTTATGTAAAGAGAATCGCATTCCATAAAACTTACCTTTTGCAAGTATATCAACCAATGGAGAGAGAGGAAACGTGAGAGCTATACCACGTTTCTGATGACTCCCTACATGGGAGTTAAACAAAAATCAATTAATTAAATCTAATTTAATTAATGATTTCATCTAAGTCATATTTAAATGAAACATCTCTCAGATAACCTATAGTTTTAATTCAATTAATTAAATCAAATCAAATCAATTAATAATTAATTAATTACCAAATTAAATATCACATATTTAATTTAACCTACATGTGAATTATTGGGAATGTCCTAGAACTTATAGTTCGTGTTAAACATTTTATTTATCAATAATAATGACTTGTTGATTTTGCATCTTATTATGAAAATCCAATTAACATATTTTTTGCTATAGTCTGAATACTGTAACTTTATGTAGTGACATAAACAGGATCAAGTTAACAGTATATAGCCTAAATGGTCTAATAAGTATATGGATGAAATTGAGTGTCTCATCCTGGTAACAATATTGGATGCGGCCCACTCTGTAGTTGTTACAAGAAGTTATAAAGTGCTACAAATGATGTGATCCATAAATTGTTCATGTTGAGACATGTGAGTGGAGGCATCCTACGCAATGAGTTTGCATATAGACTGGACCACGAAAGTAGTCACTTTTCTTTATAACGAATGTTTACTATTAAAACTGACTATTTCATTTATCAAATAACCTAGGTTAACTCGATCTTAATCTTGAGCTAGCTATAAACTCCTGTTTGTTCGAGATTATCTTTTGATCTGCAAACGGTGGGAGTAGTCCAACAACACTTCTCAATAAGCTTCTCATTTTGGAGATAAGACCAGATGAATAGCTGAGGACATAGTCTTACAAGATGGAATTCACTCCTACCTGATTTAGGGTTAGCAGATAAGTTGTTCTCTTGAGTACTGATTCCAGGTCTTGAACAATCGGGGCCCCGCCTTCTCATGATAGAGAAAGGATTTGATTCATGATTCATAGAGATTATGAATCACAATTGTTCATTAGAAGGTCATTAGGAACTTAAGGAATAAGATGTATTCATAGGGGTAAAACGATAATTTTGACCTAGTTGTGATTACGAACAATCTGTGAAGGATCGACTTACTGATTATGGTTATAAAGTGGACATAATATATCTACAGTGAGAGGAGTTCAACTATGGACTATAGTGGAGTTACCCATTAGTTAACAAATGGGGGTTAGATCGGACTAATGAGTTTAGTCGATAATCTCGAATCGTTGGAGCCCATGATTGGTAGTCCGCGAGGTCCCCCTACTAGCTCATAAATGGTTAAGCTTTAGAGTAGCTTGAGAAATTAATTTGAAACGTTCAAATTAAACGGAATAGGATAATATATATTTAAATATGATTTAAATATATGAAGATGATTATTGTATAAAAATTGATTTAATATTTGATATTAAATTAATTTATGAAATTAATTTTAGAAAATGATTTTTCAGTTATTAAAATCAAATTTGAATTTTGAAATCAAAATTTTGGTTTTAAAGAAAAATTGGAAAAATAAATTTGCATGCACAAAATTTTTAAAAAAAACTTGGTTTTCCATTATCATCTTCTTCATGCTCATACAAAGCCCACTTCCTCTTCTTCATTAATACTCCAAGTATGAGCTGCAAGCCATGCATATCTCTTCTTTGCATGTTCATCTGCAATAAATAAAGAAGACTGGAGTGAATTGAAGGCATACATAACACATAAATTTTGAGAGAAAATTTTAGTGGGAAGAAAGGGTTCTTCGAATTGTACTGTTGTGAGTATTTCTCTGTTCTTTATCGTTTCAAGCTGTTCTTGAGTCCCACAACTCGGTCTAAATCTCCAAGAGGATGGTGGAGAAGACCTTGAGTTGGTTCACAGTGATCTTTGGTGAAGACTACTGCTGGTTAATCAAGTTCTTAAAGAGTTCTTCAAAGGTATGATCTTAAAACTCTCTTATTTAGATGAGCATGCTTTAGTTTCTGCCAAAATTAGTGAATTTGAATGCTTATGGATCCTTGCTACTTCCGCTGCATGTTTTCTTACTCTAACATGAATCATATTCAATTATATTTCTCTCATAACCTATTGTTTTAATGTGTATCTAATACACATTAATTTTAACCTATAGTCTTAATATGAATCCAATTCATATTAGTTTAATATTTGAACTTCTTCAAATAATATTTAATTCTCTCATAAATTAATTTTGAATCATATCCAAAATTAAATTTATATTATAAAGTTTAATTAAAATATAAACTTTATATTATAATGTATCATTATACATTATACTATTTCCCTAAGTGTATTTGATCATTTCAAACTCTATTCAAGACATAATTACCTTAATTCCCTTTACGAGCTAGGAAGAGGACCTCATGGACCTACATATCAGAAACTCCTATAATATGAGATTAATTAGCTAAACTCATTAACCTCATTAATCAATATTTGTTAACTATGGGTATACTCCATTAAAGACCTATAACTATACTCCTCTCGCTGCAGAAATATTTTTGTGTCCTTGGATATAGACCAATAACAACAAATTAATCCTTCACAAGTGTTCGTAACACCAGTTGGGTCAAAATTACTGTTTTACACCTAGGTTACTTCTTTATCCTTAAGTACCAATCTCTTCTAATGAACCACTTGTTTATGGTCCAACCATTAAACATAAATCCCTCTTGGGCCAGTGAGAGGGTAGAACCCTTTGTTCAGGTCCTGAAGATACCATTTAAGGGAACACTTATCTACTTACCTTATTGTTGGGAAGGAGTGATATCCATCTTGTATTATTATGTTCCTAGCTCCTCACTCGGTTTTACCCCCATAATGGTAGGCATATTGAGTCGACGAACTGGCCACCTCACCCATACAAACAAAAGGACAATCCCTCCTGAACAGAAGTTCATATTAGACTCAGGATTAAGACTAAGTTGCCTAGGTCACCCTATTGAAATAGAAACCTAACTACTCAACGAAGTTACATCTAGAGGTTACTATTTTGTAGTCTGGTCATATGAAAATTCATCGCATAGGATACCTTCACTCGCATGTCACTTACACGAATGTGTTGGATCATTGCGTTTGTATGAAATACAAAGTGGATCGTATCCATAGTATCACAAGGATAAGGTACCCAACCTTATCCCTATACTATAAACCCTTTGGGCTGTATCTTGAACATTGATCCTTGTGTGTCTCCACATACAGTTCAAGACTCATAAGAAAACCTAGGATGTTAGTTTATTGGATTTAGTCATTAAGACAAAACACATTTAACACAATCAATAACACTTATTGAAATAACCACGATAACTCTTTATTGATGACAGTCCATTATTTACAGTTTCTATCTATGAGTTTTAAGGCATAAAACCCAACATGAAGAAGATCAGTTCAATGAGCGCATCACCCACCACTCGATGGCTGCGTTCGCACGCCTCGCATGTTGCTGTGTATGTGTATCAACCATGCACTAACGTCTATCATGTGTCCAATAGTGCCCACTCATGCGTTTAGTGTCACACACGCCTGCCCAACACCTAACAACGCACGTCTCACTTGCCAGCGTTCCATGCCCAAGGCATCTTGCGTCCAATGCCCAACGGACGTCTCATAGCATTCAACGCATAGCCTGTGCAAACGCCCAGTGCCCGTATAGGTGAGTTATTGCCAATCTATCTACTTTTGTGCATGCGTCTGGTGCTAGTGTGCGTGAGTAGACACCCATCAGCCTAATGTTACGTATTCTAATGCACAAGCGATGCCTTGTCGTGCACCCAATTGACCATTACCCTACCTAGTGGCTTGTCTTGGTCATTTGACATTTTTGTGAGCTATTTTGAGTCCATTTAAGGTTTTCTAGGGTTTTTGACTATAAAATGAATCAGTATGGACTTTAAGGTGATTTTACACATATGCTAGATGAATGTATTTTGTAGTTATCTGCTTGGGTTTTCAGAAGATCTCTGGGTGCCTAGCCTACTAAGGCTATTGTCTGCAATTGCATCAATCTTCTCATTTGTTTCAAACTCTTTAGAATTATATATGTATATAGTTCTGAATTGGTTTATGGCAGGTAAAAGAAGTACATAGATTAGAGAGAGCGGTAGTTTATGATCGTGTAAATTTATGTTGGTATATAATAATTTATTAGGTTACAAAGGGATAGGTGGACAGTAAATGGCACAAAAAGGGTTGGTATTTACTATCTTCACTTCTCGTCCTATGTTAAAGAAGTAATCTATGAGAGGATGTGACAATATTGCACCGAACTGGATACCCAAACTCTATGTTCTATTCTGACTTTAGTTTTCTGTGTTTTTCTATGATGTCTCTGGAAATGTTGTAACATTGTGTATAACAAGTTTTATTGTGTGTTAGATATCTTTATTTTTGAAAGTATATTTAAAATATAAAAAGAAAGATGGTTGTTCCATACAGAAGTTTTGTTAGATGGTTATTTTCAAATATACCATAGAATATTGTGTTTGTGTTTGGTGTATAAAAGATTCTATCTTAAATATGCAATATAGTAAGATTTTTTATATAATGAAATATCTGTAGAGCACTATATTAAGATGTTTTTTTTGGCACTACATTAGTTTCATTCAAAAGTATAAAGCAATATAAAGCAGTATATATTAGTTATACCACAATATATAAATCACATATTGACTTAATGTGAATTATAAAACATGTAGCTCAAAGTATATATCACAATATAATAAGAAATCACACATTCACTACCCATATTTTTAGATTATATATCATAAACCTCATTTATATCATAAATGTTCACACTTTCAAATAACTATAGTTTTATATCAGAGTGCTTATAACAAAATCTATTGGTTTATCTTTTTAAGTTTTACAACCCATCAACCACAGTTTTACAACATCGTCGGGTTGGGTAGCGGTAACTATGACACCATCCTCTTTAAAGAGGGCACAAACTTCCTCGTAATCGTCTTCATTTGCGATGTCTTTATGCCTGTGGGGAACCGCTATTAACGTTCAAGCTTTCTCCAAGGATCTCTAGACTGGAGAATGTCGCAAAGATTTCCAAATGAAATACAGAATAGATGAATAATAGTTAAAATATAGGACCGCAATCGCTCAAAAAATAGGAAACATACAGGAAGTTTCACCAAAAGGAATGAATTGCCTCTATTTTTATTCGTTATCGCACGCATCTAAGAAGAAAGATGGAGAATATTGTGGGTTTGGAGAAGATCTAAGAAGAAAGATGAAGAAGATCATGCATTTGATTTTCAGTTTAATTGAAATATTTGAAAAATGATAGTTCTTAAAGATTATGTGGGAATCAAGAGACTTTTGAGTTTTCCTTTTTAAAATGTGTATAATTGATTACAGGTTGAGGACAAAAAGGGAATTAGTCATAATATTCGTGTAATTAAAAAGCTCACTTAGACATTCTTATAAATAATGGAAAAGTTGAACATAAATGAATATATGACCTTTATTAGAGCCTTACGTATTGTTAGCCCTTAGCAAACAGTATTACGAAAATTACACCCGTGTCTCCTATTTTGCGAAAATAACAAAAAAAAAAAAAAAAAAGCCCAACCCAACCTATTACTAGTCCAAAAAACCATGCCTTCATCTTCATTTCAGCTTCATTTCCACTCAACTGCCTTCGCCTTCATTTCTCATTCAACGCCACCATCACCTTTGTTTTTCTGGCAATTGTTTCTAATACTTGGGATTAATCAATCGCATAGGCACAAAAAGCTTTTTGGTTTTTTCTCCATCAATCCCGCCATCACCTTCATTTCATTTTCAATTGCTCTTCATTCTCACATTTCACCTTCGTTTTTTGCCACAACTTCTAGTTGATCATTGAACAAAGATAAATTTCGATCATTTCTATGTTTGATGCATTGTCAAAGCACTTGACACTAGTTTATTTTTATTTAATTTTTTCTAAAGGATTGTTGAATAAATTTTTGTTTACCTAATTACCACGTCATTTCTCAACTTAATGACAAAATTGTAAATCATCAAATTTGAGACTAATTAAAAATTGACATATGTCCTAGATTAAAATTGAAGAAAAGAACTAGTCGATCACAATGATGTTATGTGTTTCTTTCTTGACCGTTAGGTCAAATTAATTATGTTGGTCCAATTAATTATCAAGATTTGATAAAGTCAAATTGAGCTAAAAAATAGCCTCTATTCGATTAAGGCCTAAATCCAATTAGTTGAGCCTAAAAACTAAGTCTATGGATCAACCAAGCTCGAGTCCATAAAAGCCCACCTAAGAATTCTATAAATAGGAGAGTTCCCTTCCATTTGAAGAGTCATAAATTTTGTAATCTAGGGAGCCAGAGATAATTCCTAACTCCTGAAGCTGAACACTCTTTAGAAATATAAGTCTCCCGAATATACGAAAATCAAGCATACTCATTCAATCGAGAGAGAATCAGATAATCAAGTATTATAGATAGAACCACATTTGCATCAAACCTACATAAATACAAGTTCAATTCCACGAAACACGTTTCTTCGAAAATTGTGTGAACAAGAATTGCTTGTTTTTAGTTGATATACCATTAGTATACTTTCACATAAGAATATCTCTTGGAACCTTGTGTAATTAAAGCCTTCACATTTACACGTAAATATATGCTCAAAGAAATGTCATTTGGACGGTCTTTAATTTTTTTATATGGTCGTCGATATACTATTAATCTATTTAATTTAGGTATATCATTTAGTTGATATAGCTAAATTAAAATATAATGATACACCTAAAATAAAAAATATTAATGACATACCTAGTATACATATATACCATTGATACACTTCATTTTAGGTGTATCACTTCAATGATAAATACCATCGGTATATTGTTGGTATAGTGTATATTAGATATATTACTCATATGATATTACTTTATTCTAGGTATAGTGAATAAATGTATCAGTAGTATATCAGTTAATATACTAATAAATTACTGTTCACTAATAATATAGATACTTGGAATTGAATTTTGAGGGAGTGCTAATATACCACTAACGTAGTTGAATCATTATATTAAATGAGTATAAGTATACTATTGATGTAGCAATACCATACTAGAAATAGATCATAAGTGTTGATATGTTATTGATACACTAATAATGTACATCAAATGAAATTTTAATGACAACTAATATATTATTGATACACCTATGCTATATTTTGAAAACATAATACAACTAATGTCGAAACATAAATTAAACCATAAAAAATGAACTAATTGAATGACAATAACTTTATATCAAAATGGAAAAAAACAATAATATTTATCATACTTGAAGAAACAACATCAACTATAATGCAATTAAAGTAATGGTATAACAGTTACATAAACTATATTCTTTAAATAAAATATATCAGTTGATTGATATACTGAATATTAAGTATATCAGTTGACTGGTATACCAAAATATAAAATATATTCAATATATAAATGAGGATACAATCAAAATAATAAAAAAACGAAAATCAGGCTTAAATTTTAGGCCACGTTTGTAATTTTAAAAAATCAGTGCTAAATTTACAAATAACCTTATGTATTTTGCTATCGATTGCAATTTCCCTTTTTCAAACATCTATGAAAATGTTAGAAATAAATGGGCCAGATCGAAAACCAGGGTCATAAATGGGCCGAGTTCAAAATGTTCTGAACAAGCATTATGAAATACATAAAGGGTAAATTCGACTTTCCACAGCAGCAATCAACCCTAGAAGAAGAAGAGCCCTAATATAAAACCCTAATTTTCAGCTTCTTCCAGTAGGTAAGTCGTTCGGTTCGTTGCAGCCTCTGAGAAGAAGAAGCATCAGGACGAAGCCGCTCGCCCTCTGCCCTCAAAAATGGTAAACCCTAACGCTCGCTCGATTTCCTTCGCCATTGTGTTCTATTTCTTCTTCTTACTCGAATCGATCTCTTTCTATATACAAAGTTCTTATGGTTTTGTTTTGATCGTCGATTCAGTCGTTGGTAGCGAACGAAGATTTCCAGCACATTTTGCGTGTGCTTAACACAAATGTTGATGGGAAGCAGAAGATCATGTTTGCTCTTACTTCCATCAAAGGTATTGGCAGGCGTTTCGCCAACATTGTCTGCAAGAAAGCCGATGTCGACATGAACAAGAGGTATTCCTTTTCTTGTTTTTGAGCTTTAATTAGATATGTTTTTCATTGGATTTCTGTTTGTAAATAGACTGTTTTAAGCACAGTCCCACAAGTTCTTACTTGTTTATAACTTTTGATATTCCGTTTCTGTGGTGCCTAGATCCGAATTTATAATTAATTTAGTTGGTAGTTGCTAGAATTTAGTTTAGGAGGAGAAACCTAGGAGACTGAGTTCATCTGCTGCTGCCTATGTAGATGCAAATATGTTTTAGAGGGATTTTAAATTCTGGAAATGATCTTGTATCTCTAGTTATTTATTTTAATTGGCTTGTATAGTTTATGATTTAGGATCTGTTGTTTAGACTTGTGTAATCTTCTGTAAATTTTCTGTGTTTGAAAACGTTTGCCTCTTACTTTAGAGCTGGTGAATTAACTGCTGCTGAGCTGGACAATCTCATGGTCGTTGTTGCGAACCCCCGACAGTTCAAAATTCCTGATTGGTTTTTGAATAGGCAGAAGGACTATAAGGATGGAAAGTATTCACAGGTGGTATCAAATGCTCTTGATATGAAGCTGAGAGATGACTTGGAGCGTTTGAAGAAGATCAGGTGATTCTTATTTGCAATCACATGTTTTTACTTTCATTGAGCACAAAATGCTATTAGTAATATGCTGTTTAAGTTGTCTAATTTGGTGAATCTATGAAGTTTCAAGTATTTGGGGTTATAAGAAGGTATAGATAGATTGTCCCTGATGTTATATCCATACCAATTGGTTGCCAAATTTTTTGATTTAGCAGCAATCCCATCTTTTGATTTCAGTTGAAGTAGCCATTTTCTTTTGTAAAATCTTGTGTTACCCGGCACCCACATGTTTGTTATTCTCCCATGTCTGCTCTACTTTTGATGAATATTGGAAAAACACGTGGGAATCAAGTTTTGTCCATCCTTTTCCCCTTCTGTTCCTATTCGAACGTCGCAAACTTGACCTGAACTTTTGAGTTTGATGACCAAGAGTCTTATTACATAAATTCTGAGACAAATCTTTTGCAGGAACCACCGTGGTCTGAGGCATTACTGGGGTCTTCGTGTCCGTGGTCAGCACACCAAGACTACGGGTCGCCGAGGGAAGACTGTTGGTGTCTCTAAGAAGCGTTAAAATCTCTCTTTTTTCTGTTTTGCAAGCAAAAATTTTCTGTTGGATGCAATATTAGATTAATGCAATTAGTCCTTTGAGATTGGGTTTGAACCTTTTTGGATTTGGTTGGGGGGTTTCTGAAGCCTCTGCCAGGTTATGTTTTATATCGGTCATTCATTTTTGCTCGTTATAATAGAGATTGAAATCCCAGTTGAGTTTATTTATTTATTTTTCTCGATTATCTGCTTTGCTTGCTGTGCTTTTCTTCGGTTTTTTCATTTGGGGCGTGAGATTATCCGTTGATGTTCTTTGATAATTAAATGTTAATAGCCCGTTGATAAAATAACTGATTTTATTATATAGCGCATTCAAAATCACAATAACTATAACTTTCTTGTCAAAAAGATAAAATAAAGCTTTCATTTATAATCCCAAATAAATTTGTAAATAAAATAATCTGTTTATATGATTTTATTTTTAGCAAGGTAATTGTAATTGAAGTTTAGGTTATCTTTGTAGGATCAAATTTCAAATTTCCTTTTGACATGTTGATATTTTCATGGATATTTCTATGTTTTTATAGGTTCAATATTTACACAAGGATGAATTGATATTTTTATTATGTCTATAGAAAAATTTTACGGAACACAAAAAAGCTTAAAAAATTCACTAATTATTTCAATGAATATTTTATTAATATTTTTATTGAAATTTTTGTAAAATCAAGAGTTTAAGACCTCAATAATTTTATTGATATTGATATCTTAAATCTTGGTTACATTTATAAACATACTCGTGTAACAATGTTCTGTTTTTAAAAGCATGCATGTATATAATCAGTAATCATACCCACGCTATGTGCACATACAAATTTTGACAGGGATTTTGCACTTTAATAATCAACTAATAATTTCTTTAAAGCCTATTTATTATAAATATTACACAAAATAGTGTCTATTGATTGTATGTCGTCTCTATTTTTCAAAATGTTTGGAGAAAGTGGAAAAAATTATATTTATTTTTATATATATTATGTTTAATTTATTTTAATATTTATTTATTTCATATATTTATATTATATTTATTTATTTTAATATTATATTTTATTAACATTGTATTCTCATTTGTTTCTCAAATTTACAACACTACCACTAGAGGTTCCAGTGTTTTGTTTTAAAACTTTATTCCATCAAGAAAATCTAGATTGATTTTTTATTTTCTTTTTTTAAGACATATGGACTTACTACTATTAAGTTTAAAAATTAAAAGTCGGACTTAATTGTTATTTTCCTTTAGAATGTTATCTTTTATATTTTGCATCTATTATGCTTACACATCTTGTATTCTGATGAAAAATAACCGCGGGAAAATTCAGGTTAAAAAAGGGGGTTGAATTACAACTTACAAGTTTATTATTTTTTAGGTTTGATTTTTTAAATTGTTAAGTGTTTATCTTTGAATCTTTAATTTCTTTTTATTTAATATATAATATATTCCATTTAAAAAAAATTAATTTATAATTAATTTATTGGATGTAAAATTGAATTTTATATTTGAAACTCTGGAAATTTCAATTTTATGTTTAGACATGATTTTTTAAAAAAATGTCAAATAGGTTAGCTATTTTAAACAAAATCGAAAATTTTAAGGATTTATTGGATACAAAATTGAAAGTCTATTGACCTATATGAAACAAAATTGAAAATTCTAAGGATCTATTGGATACAAAATTGAAGATATATTGAGACCTTTTAAAGTTTAGATATTTAATGGACGTAAATTGAAAATTTAAAGATAAATTCTAAAGTTCATGATCTATTGATATAAAATTAAAAATTTGGAGACTTATTAAATAAAATTACACAAAATTGGGTGTTTGTTTCTTTCATTATTTTTGAAAAAATAACTTCAATAAAACAAGCAAAGATGGGTATAACAAAGCTCTCATTAAGAGCAAAGGAGAACCACTCAAGGTAATTTCGATTCCAAAAGAACTTCCCCCAACTTGGAGGAAGAAAGTTGGTCAAAAGGAAAATAAAACGCGACTCTAACAAGGAGATAAGCCAATTTGTTAGTGGTTCTATGACATTTCGAGAACTCCTTGATCTCGACCTTTGAAACTTCCTTAAGAATTACCCTTGTTATAATTTTCGTTTTGAGAGATTCAAGCTTTTGAGGTTGAAAAACTTAATGACAAAAAATATGTACAAAGTGATATGGTTCAGAAATTAGTTGAGAACAATCAAGGTCTAAGTACAAGCATACACTATTAACTAATAGTAAAATGGAGATATTCTAAATACAATTTTTCACGAGACTAGTTTATGAAATTCACTTTTTAAAGAATTGAAATAAACCAAGTAGTAATGAGTTGAAAATAAGTGAATGTGGCTGAACTGTAAGTAAATAAAATAAATAATGATATCAAGTAAGGAATTCAAATTATCGCCCCTTACATAAAATGCTTTCATTGTCTACCAACCATGAACCAAGATCTAGTTCTATTCAACTTTCATTTCAAGTACTCTTAGAAGCCTAAGCAATCAGTTTTATATTTCTATGGTCGATTAATATTTAGATAATCTCATAAAGTTTTTTTAGCCTTGTGATGTGACTTTTGTATAAGGTCACATAACATTCGATGTTTAGGTTCTTAGTCATGGATTTTTGTTGCGAACTACGTTTATTGCCTTAATATTCTCAGTATTAAGACTTAACTAACATGCTAGCTCAAATGACTAGTTTAAATTGACGAGATAAACATGATTTTCAACAAAAGAAATAGAAGAAAAATAAAGGTGCAAAGCTTCACAAATTCTCAAGCCATTATATCCTTTTTAGGGCATTTAGAAGACCGAAGTCTTCAAAAAAAAATTTAGCTCATGATGGAAAAGAATAATTTCATTAAATTGAAATTCATAAGTACAAGATAAGGAAGTAAGAACATAAAAGTAATAAAGACAAAAAAAAAAAAAATAGCAACACGAAAATTTTGGGAACACAGTATTTAACTTTTTGGTACAATGACAACACTTTTAAGTTTGATTCAACGTTTTTCAAAGTAAATCTTACTTTATAACTCATCTTCTCAGATAAGGTGAGAGGAACTCTCGTTTGTGAAGAGGTGGAAGTTCCTTTTAGGCTTCAAATGTAGATTTCAAACTCTCTTGAAATGAAAACCCTTGACGTTTTAAATAGACTTCAAATGGATGGGTTGCTAGTGAGATTCATTCCTCAAGAAATTGTAGTTAGTTTCGAAGTGAACCAACACCTCATGAGTTATAAACTAGCAATCCTTGAATTGATTGCGAAAATTTCAATTGACCCAATCTAGGGCATAATACGACCATATTGGATTTTTACCTTCGAAATCATATGGTCACATTGTGTAGGATCTAATGGCAACACTAGAGGGTAGGGTGTATAAGTTGTCCACCAATTTTAACTTTCAAATTCTAAATAATCTAAATGTGATAACTAAATTTGACTTTTAATTTAAGTAAATAACATCAAACAATCAATTTAAGTTAATAGCTAATATCACAATTATGCGAAGCAACAATTAAATCCTAACACACAATCTAAAAATTAGAAAAGAAACTAAGTGCAAAAATAAAAAGAGTTTAGGGAAAAGAAGATCCCAATATTTATAGTGGTTCGACAATTTGTCTATTCCTACTATCCAAAACTCCTTGGCTATAAACCTACACGATCCTTTTTTTTTTCATCTAGGCTAAAGAGAAACTTTCTTTCAGGATCTAACCAATTTTTTTTTCTTCTCACAACCCCAAGGTTTATGCACACTTAATACAAAATTCAATGAAAAACTTTTTTTTTTTTTTTTTTTAAAAAAAAATCCCCTCTAAACAAATACAATTTATAAGTTTAGTTCTATCACACTCCAACAATTTTCTCTCACAAATTACACTTGTAAAAATAGAAGAGAATGAGATAAAGAGGAATTTTTTGAATAGTTGGAGGATGAACAAATAGAAAAATTTGTTTTTTGTTTTTTTTTAAAAAAAAAATTTTTTTTTAGAAAAAAGAAAAAGAAGGTTGGTTTTTTAGTTCTCAAAATTTGGCTTGGTTTTTTAAACCATTGGTGAAGAGTAGATAATAAAAGAGAAATTTGGAGGTGGAAGTAGTGTCCATAGACTTAATTTTCAAAAACAAAAACAAAAACAAAATGATTATCAAACAAGACCTAAATTATTTATGCTATATTATAAGCATCATAAATTTCAAATGTACCTAGAATCAATATGAAATATGAGTAAGGTTTCATGTCATAAGAAAAATAAAATAGTTTATATAAAAAATAACTTAATTTTATTTGTCGCTCTAGACTAATTTTTTTAATCTCTCCTACTTTTAATTTCTCAACTTTTCCCCATTTTTGTAATTCTTTTCTCAAAAGGTTTTATTGTTTTTTTCCTCTCTAAATTCAACTTTATTTCCCTCTTCAAAATTTTCTCTTTAATGACTCGTTTAGATCCGACTCGAAAAAAAATGTTTTTCCAAAAATTCATTTTTATTTAAATATTTTTGACAAAAATTATAGAAAATACACTTCAAAAACTATTTTAAGTAGTTGTCAAAAACTCTAATTTTTTTCTAAAATAACTTATTTTTATAAATTAAAGAGTCGAAAATACATTCCAAACACAACCTAAATCTTTTGTTCCTCTATGTTTAAAATTTTTTACCGTATTATCTTCAAAATATATTTTTTTTCTCGACATATTTTTTTTATTAACATTTTTCTAAACTTACAATTTTAGAATGGAATTAAAAATTTTGGTTCTTTTCTATTCTACTATTCTTTTTATTACTAAATTTATGTTACCCTCAAATTTTTTTCTTTCTAAAGTTTTTTTCTCCCTCTAAACTTTGGTGGTATGAAATCATTTTTTAAGATGGTAAACAAATGCATATATTTTTTTAAAATAAATTACACATACATCTCATTTATAAATAAAATAATACACCAGTTTATATATAACCACCTTCACCACCTGGATAATACAATTGTATCTATTAGACTCAAGATATACATATATTTGAAGACTCATGTTCTTCTTGGAGAGTTGCATCTAGGAGTATTTAAATAATCCGACAACTCGAATAATCCGGACTACCCAACCTAAAATATAAGAGTTGGGTTGAGTTAAATTTTTCTATTTTTATTGGGTTGGGTTGGGTTGTGGGTTTGCTATAAAAAATTTGGGTTGACCCAAAGCGCTATTCAGCAGAATTAACCAACAAACTTGATTATTACCAAAGGATAACTAGAATGTTATTAAGACAAAGACTTAAATGACAATTCAATGCTAATGCAATTGGACTAACACACTCTACCGTCAAAAAACTAGGCTCTGATACCATTTGGGGCGTGGATCGTGGAAGGATGCATGGAAAATATGGAAGAAGTGGACATGTGGTGTGTGTGGTATGACGAATGTGGAATAAATTGTGATGGTGGAAGTGTGCATGGATGACACGTGGCAAATATGAAAATGAAATAGAAGATGGAAAAAGAAATGGAAAATTGAAAATTAATTATGATATTCTAATGAAATGAAAATTATGATATTTTATGGAATGAAATGAGTATGTTGGTGTGGAATGATGATGAAAAGTTGGTGTAAATTGGAAGTTAATAAAACAAAACAAAAATAATTGTTGGAATTGATAAACAAAGATTAATGTAAGAAATAAAGAAAGATTGATGAACTAATATGAAAAAATAATATTAGGAACTCCATTCCTATCTCAACTTTATCCATTCTCAGTAAATGAGAAAGGAATAAAGTTGAGATAGGAATGAGGTTCCTAATATTATTTCTTCATCTAAGTCTTTAACTAATATGAATGTATTTTTGAAACAATATCCTTGATTGCATATATGAGCATTTGAAAGTTTGTAACGAATTTTTAACCTTTGACTACTAGCATCATGTAATTTTTCAGAGGTTTTTTCAAAGTATTTGGTAAGTATTAATCCTTCTCATATATAGTTTTGATCGGCTCCTGAGTCAATTAAAACCTTAAAAGTTAAATGGTATTCCTTATTTATGACAAGATCAATAATAGAGATTGATAAATGATTCATGTGGAATTTTATCTGCTTCGTTATCAATTTTTATGTTTTCAGGATTTTTAGAAGTGAAAGGTTGATCAATTATTTGTTGAGTTTGAAGTGATGAGAGATCGAATTTTATTTGAGAATTTTTTTTATATGTATATTCCTCTTTGTTTAAAGTTTGATTTCTTTGTATTGATTAATTTTTGAATTTTTAATATTTTTCTTTTAAAATTGTTATGATATTTGTGTTTGTTTAAAATTTACAATAATTATCATAGATATTTGGTATTTAGCATCTTAATTTTATGAGATTTTAGTTATTAGTCATGTGTTATATATAAATTTATATATTTTTCATTAAAAAAAAAAAAATTATAACCAAACAACCCAACCCAACCTAACCCAACCCAATCTGAATTTTAAGGGTTGGGTTGGGTTAGGTTGGAAACTTTATTTGGGTTGCCAATCAAACCAATTTGGATTTTCGGGTTGATCCAAAAAATATCATCAATCCAACCTATATATACCTCTAACTTGCATTTGACATCAGTTACACCTATTTGACTCAGCAGACACCTTTCTAGAGTTAGGTCCTATTTAGAAAGGATAAAATAGAAATTTATAAAAAAATGTAGGGGTAGAAGAGGAAACAGAAAATTCTCTTACATTACCTATTTATATTTACTAGTTTTCGAACGCACATGATATTTCTACATTTAATATATATATAAAAAGTAGGGCATTTAGATATTACGATCTTCCACATTCATCTTTGAAATCTAGGTACACAAAATTGAGGGAGTAATAACAAATGTTTAATTTAAGAGATTTAAAAATAATACTAATTTAAGTATTAAATATAACTAAAATTGTAAAGAAAACCGTAATTCCATTTTTTAAAAAAAAATGTGTTATGCATGTGATTTTCCTACATTTTATTATATCAAGTTAACATATTAAAAAAAATAATTATATTAAGAAAAATTTACATTCTAACTTCTCATCATCCATTTTATTATAAATGAAGCTAATTTCTCTTAAACTATATATATTTCGGTGTTCAAATTATTGTATTTATTTTATTGTTAACCACAAAAACTTAAGCATTTTATTTTCACTAATTGACCTTGCAAAATGGTTTTATTTAGTTATTTTTATTATTATTTCAAATGGCAAATAGGTATTTTATTTCTTTATAAAAATGATTTGTCAATGTTGATATTTTTATTATGTATATAACACATATAAAAACTTATGACTTGTTCTAAATTTAGTATTTATTTAATAATTATGACTTTTAACATTTGTCTAAAATATACATCAACTCATTATAAAAATAAAAAATAGACTTACACATGTCAAATTTGTTCATATAATTTTTTAAAAATACATATAAGGATGCATAATATATTTTAGAGTTGTTTTCAAATATAGAAAAATGAACCAAAATATTTTCAATATAGCAAAATTTCACTGACTATCTGCGATAGACTACTATCTATATCTATCATACAGATACTCATAGGTAGTAGTCTATCACGGTATATCATAGATAGATTGTGATATTTTGCTATTATTTGTCAATATTTTTAACAATTTTGTCATTTAAAATAGTTTTACTATATTTTAATTATAATTGTTAAATAAATTATATAAAAAAGTGCACAGTTCCACGTTCATGGCGATAAATGTTATAGTTACCTTTACCATGTATGGTGATCATTAATAAATCATCCAACAATAAAGTTCTTATGTGATTTTAAATAAGACATTTGTTATTATTGTGATTGAAGAAGTATGAAAAAAAAAACCTTTTTGGTCCGTAGGTTTCGGGACTAGTTTCTATTTCATCCTTGGGTTTCAAATTGTTATACATTTAGTTCTTAATTTTTGAGTTTGGTCTTAATTTAGTCCCTTGGTTTACAATTTTATCCTTGGCATTTGAATTTTGCTTCAATTTGGTCCCTATTTCTCGAAGTTTACGCTCTTAACCTCAATTTTTCACTAAGTACTCACTTTCCGTCTTTTTGAGTTAATTTATGTTAATAAATAAAAAATCGTTAAAAGAATTATAATTAATTAAGTTTCATTGTTTTTATCACTTATAAAAATTAAATTTAAAATTTAATTTCTAATTATTTCTAATTAATTAATAGAAATTGACGTCTATAATTGAAAGTAAGTATTTAATGAAAAATTGAGGTTAAAAAGAGACATTTGCAAATATAGACATTAAAGCCAAAGTATTAGCAAATATAACATAATGTAAAAAAAATTGCAAATATGACTAAATTTAAATAGTCTATCAGTGATAAACCATATTATTGATAGGAGTCTATCAGTGAAGACCATATCACTGGTAAGAGTTTTTCAACGATAGAAGTCTATCACTAATAGACTTGTATATATTTATAATTTTTTTAAAATGATGTTATAAACTTGCTTATTATTCCTAAAAATACTACCAATTACAATTACCTAAAAAAATATGAAAGAAGAAGACATACAAACAAACATATCTATAATAAAAATGTAGGTGGGATGATAAAGAAGAAAAGAAAAAAAGAAATTAAAAAATTATCTCAAACATTTCAATCTTGGATCTCTTACTCTACATCTCTACGAAAAAAAGGAAAAAGAATATATACACACAACCACACACATATATGTAAAAATAAATATTAGAAGAGGAAAATTATGCAAATTCTCTTTCACCTCCTAGTTTTTTATTGTGACTTTGTCAACATGAATAAAGCTATAGATGAGACAATAAAGAAAAAGAAAAAAATAAATTAAGAAATAACCTCATATGTTGCAAACTTTCATCTCTTCTTTATATCTTTACAAAAAGAAAAACAAAAGAAAAAAAAAAATATATAAGCACATTTCTATAAATTTATGTGTATATGCGTGTGTGACAAAAATAAAAGTTAGAAGAAGAAAATGATCTAATTACTTTTTCACCTCTTAGCTTTTTATCGTGACTTTTTAAGTATGAACGAAAGGAGGAATTTGAAGGGGTGGGAGAGATGGAAGGTTATGTAATGTGAAGGAATGAGTGGGAGAGAGGAAGTGAAATAACGAGAGGATTAATTAGATGGAAATGGAACTTGGAGAACTGTGGATGTGGGGTGAGAAAGATAGTGGAAGAAGAGAGCCATAAATGAACCATAAAAAACAATTTCAGATAAAAACATAAAAAAAATAATTTATATTTGAATTAAATGACAGTGTTCGCCTGAGGTTTCAAGAGAAACTTATTTTCTGGAGTTAACTTTTGTTGATGTTGATTTTATGCGATGTGGTTCGATCTCTAGTACTTGATCTTCTGATTCTCTCAGTTGAATGTATACACTGATTTTATGCGATGTGGTTCGATCTCTAGTACCTGATCTTTTGATTCTCTCAGTTGAATATAAGCAGATAGGAGACTTGTGTCTTCAAGAAATGTGCAACTTCAGGAGTTAGGAAATCTTCTGATTGTAGAGAATTCTCTCTAGGCTCTTTGGAGAGTAGAATTACTCACTCCCACAAATAAATAGAGCTCCACTATTTATAAAGTTCTCCGATGGGTTTCATGGGATTAAACCCATTTTTGGGCTCAACTGTACTTTAACCGAAATTATAATATCAAATTGGGCCAAATTCATTTCACTCAATCCAACACTTCTGATGAAAATACATGACATCATCGAAATTTGCCAATTTATGTTTTCAATTTCAATTTGGGGACACATGTCCATTTCTAATTGGTCTCAAATTCAATTATTTGAAATTTTGCCATTAATTTAGTGAATGACGTGACAATTTGTGATTAGTTCAAAATTTTTCCTTCAACAAATGTCTCTTTTCCAGATTTATGCACATATGTGGGTGGATGAACTAAAAAAAGATGAAGTTGGAATCAAAATAAAAGTTATTTGCCCTTGATTTTGACTCTATTTGATGTGTCAAAGTAATCGAACTATGAGTTGGGTACATAAGTTTGATTTAAATTTTGGATAAAATTTGGACTATGGTCAAACCTTAATTTGAGATAAGATTGATATTCTACCCTCGATTTTAATTTGGCAAACACCGAGGCTTGATACCTTTGAAATTAAGATGAAATTTGGAATATGACCAAATTTTAATTTGAGATTTTACCCTAATTTGATTTGGATTGAAGATAAAAACTAAACTTAATTTAAATTTGAGATAAAATTTGGAATATAACCAAATTTTAATTTGAAAAGAATTTTAGATCTTACCTGCAATTTGATTTGGAAATAGGGATAAATACCTAAATTTGGATGAATTTGAGATAAGGTTTGGAAGATGCCGAAATTTGAATTTTATATCAATTTGAGATTTTATTTTTAATTTAGTTTGACTTGAGGATAAAAACATGTGTAACTTGAATTCTGGATAAAATTTAGAATATGACCTAACTTTAATTTGAGACGAATTTGAGATTTTATCTCTAATTTAACTTGACTTGGCCTTAGAGATAGAAAGCTAAATTTTGATGATTTGAATTTGGGATAAAATTTGAAACATGTTCAAATCTTTGTTGAAGATAAATTTGAGGACAAAATCTAAAAAAATTAAATTAAATAGGACCTTAATTTGTTTGTTTCTTTTTTTTTTTAATTTAATTTGAAATTAGGATTAAATCAAATTAAGAAACCTAATAAAATCTAATAATTTAAATCAAATCTTTATATGATTTTGATTTCCTAATTTGTTGCAGTACTTGATGAAACCTCTATAACTAGGACCGCATTCCCAACTCAAATAATCCCGCATGAAGGCAAAGAAAAGAAAAACTTCTTTTTTTGAGCTGCCGTCTAGGAGCCGCGGGGTCACCAAGCCATGACTGCAAAGCCACTAGCTGTGAAATAGTGCCAAGCCAAAAGCCCTCCTTTTGTGAGCCACGAGCCACGAGCCGTGAAGTCGTTAGCCACCGCTGCGTTGTTCGTTTGTCGAGCTATTGCGACCGTTCTACCATCAAATGCCATTGCGTCATTCGCCATCACTAACAGCTCATTATCTGTGAGTCTTAGTTGAACACTCACAGATTTGGCACTTTTAGACGAGATTTCTATCGCTGCTCTTATTGCTCGTCGCTCATTACTCGTCGAAAATGGAATCGAAACGAGGGGTGGAAAAGGAGGAGGGAACGCGCGACTTAGGGTCTTTTTTTTATTACCTAATTTAATTTCAACTTTTTTTCTTTTTTGAACTAATTTAATTTTCCATTTTTCTTTTCTTTTCTGTTTTTTTCCCTTCTATCCTTTTTTTTCTTTCTATCTTTTTTCTAACAAAATTAATTTCAACTTTTGTTCTCTTTTTTTTGTTTTTTAACTTTTTTTTTACCTCTTTTTAAAATTCTCTTTTTTTTTGTTTGAAATTTAATTATATTTATACTAAATTGCCCTATTGCCCTTTTTTCATAGGAATCAAAGCTACTAGTAAGTTGCATTTCAAAGAGTAACTTTTTTGCATAGTTCCCCAACTTCTATGTATCTCTGCGAAAGGTGGTTTTTTTTTTTTTTTTTTTTTTTTTTTGGCAACAGTGTCCCAATTTGCAACCGCCACCTTTGCTGATTTTAGGGAAGACTGGTTCATCTAAACTAAATCATCTTGACCTTAGAGAGGTTTGAATCATCTTGACTTTAGCGAGAGCCAGACCGTCTTCCCCTAGAGAATCACATTACCTTTCGAGAAGGCCGAATCATCTTACCGTTAGAGAGGTCGGGTCATCCACCCCTAAAGAGGGTCAAATCATCTTTCCCTTAGAAAAGGGCCGGATCATCTGACCCTACCGAATCATCTCACTCTTAGAGAGGGTCGGATCATCTTACCTTTAGAGAGGGTTGGGTTATCCACCCCTGGAGAAGGTTGGATCATCTTGCCCTTAGTGAGGGTCGGATGATCTGACCCTACCAAACCATCTCACTCTTAGAGAAAGTCGAATAATCTTGTCCTTAGAGAGATACAGGTCATGTTCTTCTGGAGAGGGTCGGGTCATCTAATCCTGCCAAATCATCTCACCCTTAGAGAGAGCCGGATCATCTTCCCCCAGACAGGGCGGGATCACCTTGCACGCTTGCATCATCTAAGGATAATGACATTAGAAGGCTCCTTCAATCTTCTCTGTCCATTCGAACTCAACATATGTCCAAGCCCTGTGGAGCTTGCCATCCGCCTCTTTTAAATTGTACAATTGAAATTTATTTCTCTTTGGTGATATTTTTATTTATTTTTTTTTTTTTGTAGAGCAATGGTTCACTTCACAGAACATATAATGTCTGGGAAGTAATATCTTGTAATTCTTGAAGACAGGAATCAACCTATAACAAATGGACTTAGCCTATTTGTGGAGGAGCCATTAATTGGTCCTTTCACAAATGTATGGCCTGATTCTGGCAACGACTGACCCCACTTGAATTGTCAGTGGAAGTTCCCTTGACTCAGGAAGAAAAAGTATGGATATTACAATCCTCAATTCATAACAAAGCTCCTATTCCTGATCGGGTGTTAACTCTTGGGCATCACATGATTGATGGGGAGAGACCGTTGTAATGCCAACATAAAAGTCCTAGAAAATTCACCTTTAGCGACTGATACTAGGAGTGACTAGAGTTCGTAGTTGGTCGAAACGAACGGACGCTTCACGCTATCTGTTTGTTTGATGTGGTGACGACCTCTTTGTATATGTATGATTGAAATCGTGACAAGACTTGAGCTTTTCGCGAATCTTGGTGTCCATCGACCAATACCCTACACATCATGGCAGGTGAATTATCAGTCTCCCTATGGGACCTATTGTCATTTGGTGGCCTTTTGATTAAAGGGGGCTTCTACGAAGAGGTCATTCCCTGTCTTAGAGAGCTAATTGGCTCTCGGGACAAAAAGAGATATCTTCTAAAGTCTTGTAAACATCATTTCCAAGTGTACCATTCAATAATTTGCTTGCAGAAAGATCATGCATTGCAGGAAAAATCGTGAGTTGTCTTCTAAGAATGAATCCTTAGTGACCATTAGTTTGTAGATTTCATTTTGGTTCTTCAGGGATCAAAGATATGAAAAGCCTACTACTCGAAAGTAAAAGAAAGCCTCTTGTTCCTGGTTTACTCAAAATCCAGATGACAGAGACATCAAACCACGAGATTGGCAGAGTAGAGAAACATGTTATCCAAGGAACTCGAGATAGAAGACGATTTGAAGGATAAAACGTACTTGGCTGCATTTTTATCCTGTTGGTTGTGTCTTTTGGTATTCTCACAAAAATGAGCTTATCTTCATCCTGGAGTCTTTAAGATTGTTAGTTTGATGGCCAACGGGAAAATGTATAGCCTTGTGATTCCAGTTCTAGCCAATATTTACCATGACTTAAGGTTGATATCTAAAGCTTCAACTCTGATTGGACGCATGGACTTTTATTTTCCCATGCATTATCTCTATGGTTGGTTAGCTCACTATTTCAACACCCATTACCCTGTTCCAGTGGATGTCCAGGGTCCAAAAATGGCCAACTTTTCTGGCGAAGGTGGCTCAATTTACATTGAAGAATATGAAGCACGAGAACTGATCCATAAAGGTGCAAATATCCAATGGCATGTGAATTCTCAAAACCGGAGCAGATATGAGCATCTGATTGATGATAGAGATCTATCCTTTTACCAATCCTACCAAATCTTTAGTATGCAATCATGCTAGCTATCATCTCAATGTAGGAATATTTTGATCATAGAATCATATAGTCTTTATTAGTTTGGTCGGCAGTTCGGATTTTACCAAGATATCCCTAATGATATAGGGAAAATTCCACATGCCTTCACATTCTATAATGTGATATTTCATTTCAGGGTCTGGACTAAATGTCGATTGTTGTCTTAAGTGTTTATACCAGCCCGCATGTTGGATCCATGCAACCACATTACTCCATGATATAGGAAATGATGGTTGACAATATATGAGAGTTATTTTCAGGATAACACACATCACTTAATGAGTTGCACTATCCCTACCCCCTTGCATACTAAGCTACCCAAGAATAAAGGGAGTAATCAAGGTGGCAAACAAACCCGAGTTAAAGAGGCAGCTCCCACCCTTCATAAAGATGTTTCGTCCATGAGGAAAAAAGTCATAGTAGAAACAGTGATCATCATTAGAAAATACCTTTAAAGAAGGTGAAGATGCTCGGTGATGATTTTTTTGAAGGAGTTCCAAGTGCCTCGGCAATTCCTAGTGATACAGTAATACTAGTATGTATATTTTCCCTTTATGTTCTCTTCGTTCAACTCTTTAGCAAATAATTCATTTATTTTTTTCTCTTTTTTTTTTGTAGCCACCCTTGAGAAATCATCTTCAGGAACTTCCAGAGCAGTGTAGCGAAGAATCTTTAGTGGGAGCTTACGCTTCAGATTCATCCATTGAGAAAATTGTTACTTGTAAATCGTCATTAGTTGAAACACTCATACTACCCTCATAGCCCCTTAACATTTTCAAAGAAATTTGATGTGGAAAATAGAAAGTAAGGGTCGAGAATGTTGAAGCTTTAAATCATTCTCTTGACGAGGTTGGTCGTTCTGAAGTGCCTCAAATGAGAAAAATCATGTCCCTTCCTAGTCCCCTCAAGATTTTCGAGCCAACACAATGTGTAAATGGTGAACCAGTTACTGAGCACCCTGAAACTTCTCTATATTTTTGGGAGGTAGTGGTTTCAAACATCTATCAGAAAGCAGCCATATATATGTGGGAGGTAGTTCAAGACAAGATTGTGCACACTTCTTTTTAGCACGTACCAAGCCTTAAATCGGAAATAGCAACGATACTTTCCGGCATTTCGAAGATTCATCAGAGCAATTTGGCTCATCTTCAAGAATTTTTTACTATTTATCTTAAAAGGGTAGATAGTTTGAACGTAGTGCAATCTTCATATTTCGCACAATTTCCTTTCACCGAAAAGGACCATCGATTGGGCGAGATGACATTCCGCATGAAAGAAACTCCGACTTTAATTAGCTAATTATGAGAGGAAGACAAAGTCATTCAAGAGCGAGCTGCCCGAATATCCTTGGAAAAGTAGGAGCTAGAAGCCAAACTTCAAAGTTTAGACGCTGAGTCCAAGAAGCTGTCAAGTTTATCCCCTGAGAAAAAAAGAGGCCATAGCTGAAAAAGAACTTGAAGTTGCCAAAACCCAGGAAGAAATCAATACTCTTGAGAGCACCCCCACTATAACTGATGCGGGTATTGAGGCTTTAGCTATAGTTCGCAAAAACATGAAAATTGCACATGAAGAATTAAAAGACTTCAAGTGGAAGCTCTGACTTGAGCCAGCTCCTCCTCCGTCTCCCCCCTTTTTTTATTCAATCTTTATTGTTTTGTATATGTGACTTTGAATATTTGAATTTAATGGAAATAATTTTTTTTTTGTGTGTGTGACTGCACTTAAATTTTATTTTAAGCTACCTACGTACCCTTTATGATAATGGGATCATGTCATAATGTAGTTTAATAGATTTTTTTTGGGATTGTTCACCTTTTAAGCTCATGTGGGCTAGGAGCACCATGCAGTTTATACTCTTACGGTAAAGAGGTGGATCTGTTTTTTTTTTTTTTTTCTCTCTTTTACATATTTATTAAGCATAAAATTTCTTAAGAAATTTTCCGTTGATTGGGTTAACTCTTAATCCATCTTGATCAATGATCTTGTATGCTTCATTTGTGTAGAATTCTTTGACGATGTAGGGTCCATCCCGTTTAAATGTGAACTTATTTCGTGTATGTCTCGTCGTGATGATGGGTCTTCTTACAACAAGCACCAGATCACCAATTTGAAAAGATCGAGGTTCCACGTGCTTATCAAAGGTTTTAGACATTTGTGCTTAGTAACACTTCGATGCCTGTTAAGCTTCTAGTCGTCTTTCATCAAATGCTTCTAACTCTTGAAGACGTAACTTGGCATTGTCTTCTATAGTCAAACTCTTTTGCATTGCCATCCTTAGTAATGGAATTTCTCGTTCCAAAGGGAAGACAACTTCTACTCCATAAACAAGAAAATATGGTGTAACTCCTATAGGGGTACGATGAGTGGTTCAATAAGCCCATAATGCCTCATAAGTATTCTCTTGCCAATCTCTCTTTGACTTAGAGACAATTTTCTTTAGCAGGTTGCACAACATTTTGTTGAATGCTTATGCTAACCCATTTGCAGCGGCGTTGTACATGGATCTTGTAATACTTGAACTTGAATTTCTCACACAAGCTGTCCATTAAGCCATTGGAGAATACCTCCCATTATCTATCACAATTTGATGGGGGATATTGTATCGGTAGATGGTGTGAGTATGGATAAAGTCCACCACGTTTTCCTTCTTAGTTTCTCTCAAGGCGATGGCCTCAGCCCAACTTGAAAAGTAATCAGTGGCTACAAAGATGTAAGAATGTCCTGTTGACGACTTAGGTGTTATAGGGCCAACAAGATCAAGTTTCCATGCTTCAAAAAACCATGAAGCTACAGTTGGATGTAGAGTCTCGGGCGGTTGATGAATGAAGTTTGCATGGTATGAAAAGCCTCACACTTCTTTACATACCTCATTGAATCTTGGATCATACTTGGCCAATAGTAACCCATCCTTTTTAGTTGGAACTGAGCTTTGGTCTAGATTTATGTGCACTGCAAATGCCTGAATACGCTTATTGCAAAGCTTTCATTGATTCCTCCTTTCAAAGGCATCAAAGAAAAAGCCTTTCAAGGGAGCATCGTTATAAAACCCTTTGTAAGAAATGAAGTGAGCAACTTTTCTTTGAATCTTAGTTTTATGGCGAAGGTCATCAGGAAGCCTTCCATGCTGAAGGTAAACTGTTATAGGTTGTCGTTAGTTTTCTTTATCAGTTAAGTAGATTGATATCGCATTCATTTCTTTACACGTAGTCTCGACCAGAGGTATAACCCACCTTCAACAAAGCATTATACTTAGAGATACGTCATCTATAACTGTTAGGACAATAACCAATTTCGCCAAGGCATTCACCTTTTTATTTTCTGACCTCGGGACATACTCCAACATCACGCTTTTGAATTTCTCCATCAATTATCTGCCATAAATGAAGTAAGGCTTCAAGTCATTATGCTTCACATTATACTTGAGTAAGAGCTGATTGATTATCAACTTTGAGTCATAAAAAATCTCTATGCATGATACTCTAATCTCCAGCCATCTAGAGGCCGGCTATCAAGGCCTGGAATTTGGCGACGTTGTTCGAGCACAATTTAGCAAGCGCAAAATTATAAGGCAACATGTGTTTCTCAAGTGAAATGAGGACGATGCCTGCCTTCACACCATTTCTTCAAGTTGCACCATCGAATAACATGATCCAAGGCTCCGTGACTTATGTGAAGAGAACGTCATCATCGAGCAAGTCTTCACTTAACTTCCAATTTGATAGAATTGGGTGATCTGCTAAGAAATCAGCCAACACTTGTTCTTTAATCACCTTTTGCAACACATAGACAATGTCATATTGCTGAAGTATGATTGCCCATTTGGCCAAATGTCCAGAGATGATTGGCCCAGATAGAAAATAGTTGAGGGGTTGACTTTTGCAATTAGACGAACTGTGAAAGCCTGTATATAGTGTCTCAGCCTATCGATAGCGAAGAAGAGTGCAACACATTTTCTCAATTGAGAGTAATTGATTTCAACTCCGGTTAAAGTCTTGCTTAGATATTAGAGGGCACACATTTTTCCCTTTTCTCTTTTTTGTGCCAACAATGCCCCCATCGATCTTTCTTGCACGACAATGTACAATATCAATGACTTGCCTGCTACATGAGCACCTAGGACAAGAGGACTAAGCAAGTACCTTTTTATGCTGTCGAAAAGAATTAAGGCAGGCCTCATCTCATTCAAAATTTTCTCCTTTTCTCATCAATCTTTGAAAAGGTTGACATCGACCAGCCAAGTTAGAAATAAACCTCTGGATGTAAGCCAGATGTCCCTGAAGACTTCTTAACTCATGTAATTCTTTGGCCTTGACATCTTCTGAATGGAATTGATCTTGGATTGTTCTATTTCATTCCCTCGATGCCTTACAATGAACCAAGAAACTTCTCTGAGGTTACACCGAACTCGCACTTGAGAGGATTCATCCTCAACTAGTATTTTCATAGGCGATTGAACACAATTATCAAATACTTCAAATGATCTTGTCGTTTCTTAGACTTGACCACGAGATCATCAACATAACATTCTACATGCTGTTCAACATACCATCAAATACCTTCTGCATGGCGCATTGGTAAGTAATGACAACATTCTTCAACTCGAAGGGCATCACCTTGTAACAATATATTCCTTTTGGAGTCTGAAAGGCCATCATTTCCTTATCAATGAAAGCCATTCTTATTTGGTTATACTCGGGCAATCCATTCATAAAGGCCAAGGCCTCGTGCCCTATTGTCGCATCAACCATGATCTCCATGACGGGAAATGGAAAATCATCTTTCAGGCATACACTGTTTAGATCATGAAAGTCTACGCAAACACGAAGCTGTCCATTCTTCTTTCTAACAGGGAGAATGTTGGCTATCCACATTGGGTACTTGACTTCGTGGATAAACCCTGCTTCAATCAAGTTATTGACCTTAACTTTAATATGAGGAATAAGCTTTGGTCGAAAGCGTCATTGGGCTTGCTTAATCGATCGACACCCTTGTTCAATAATGTAATGATAGACTGCTAACTTTGGATCAAATCCTCACATCTCTTTGTAAGACCAAGCAAAAATCTCCCTATATTCAATGAGTAAACTCATATATTCACCTTTCTTCTCACCAAAGAGAGATGCGCTAATGAAAGTCGGGCGTGGCTCTTCTACTATGTCAAGATTCACCTCTTTAAGTTTATCCACTATGGATTGACCACCATCCTCTAGGCCTAGTGGAGCATCTTCCACATCCTCTTCGGCCATTTCATTTTTGGACTCTTCGATGATGGTAATGTAGTGACATGAAGTTTTACCTTCCTTCTGCTCTAAGCTTCCATTCTGAGGGCTAGTGAAGATAACATTACACCTTTTTACCTTCAGGGAACCCTTGCTTGTGTTGAGAGTAACGAAGATCTTTCTTTTCATACTAAAGAAACGACACTATGAACTTCTCTGTCACTTCTTGCTTCACAAGATATTTCTCACATTATGAACTTTCAATATCCTTGTGCTTGAGGTGCCGCCAGATTGACGCGCGAGATATCGACTTCTTCTTTCTTATGGCTACATTAGAGACGACACCATGAGTTTCTCTTTCACCCTTTATCTCACTGAAGACACCTTGCTGAAGTGGTCATCAACACCCTCGTGCCCAAGGCGATAAAAAATTGACTTGTGGGTTTCCTTTGCTTTTTTTCGAAATTGCACCTAATCTTTCGAAGGATGATGGTCGCGTCACTACTAAAGATTGAGAGACGATTTCTTCTTCTTCTTCAGAAGGCATAGTTAACCTTCAAAAGGCTGAATGTCAGACAGAGCTGCGGGTCATACATGGACTTTCTTTCTCTACTCCTGTCATGCTCAATCTCTCAAATACCAAAGCACGTGTGACAGGCGGTCTAATGCAGTCGAAGGCTGAGGTTCTTTTATCCTTGCTCTCTCTTTCTCCTGCATCATCGACTTCCTCTGCAGGTATATGGTTGTTGTCGACTACCTTTTCCTTCACCCTTCTGGTTATGTGAACTGGCTTTGATGACTCATATCTAAGCCCTTCTTCGATCTAGGTATAGCATGCCCCTCCTACAAAAGCTTCTTTTGGGTTGAAGAAAGCTCGGGTCGCTCATAAATTCTTAAGCTCTTAAACTCAATGTGAGTCGTGAAGTCATAACCTGCTTTCTTCAGATGTTTGTAAGCTTTAGGATCGAACCCGTATTTCGTTTGTGTTTCGGGCATATTTAACTTTGTCAATTCTCCCTTTGGTTTATGGATTTCATGCTTCGTTATCAAAGTGAGTGGTGTAACGAAATTCTCCTTTAATATTTCAGTATCATCGACCTTTAAGCCTTTTGAGCATTCCGTAAAAGGTGACTCACCCTTCTTGCATCTCGACAAAGGAACATAGTGCAAGATCAAAGGACTTGGAGCCTTTTCTACCTTTAAAATCAGTGTATTTGTAATGTTGGTGGATGCCTCACTCCTCTTTGAGCTAGAGGCTCGTGCTTTATCGCCTATTTCTTTTTCTGCATCTACTTGTGATTTCGACTTAGATTTACCTCCATCCTTTATTAATGGAGTCTCTACGGGCATTGCCTCACCAACACTCTCACTCTTTAAATAAAACTTCGCATCTGCAAAGTAAGACTCAGCTTCTAAAAATGGATCAGAGTCTACTTCAACTTTTTTAATACCATCTTGATAGAACTTGAAATGTTGATGCAGTGTCAACGTTATCACCCTATTTTCATGAATCCAAGAACGTCCCAGCAGCAATATATAGGTGGTCTTCGAGTCTATGACATGAAACAACGTGTTGAACTTCAGGTTGCCAATGAGGAGTTCTAAACGTATAATGTCTATCGCCCTTTGGTTGCCTTGGTTGAAACCTTGAATTACCAATTTTCTATTTGAAAATTCTTCCATGAGGATGCCAAATTGCTTCATAGTTGTCTTAGGCATTATATTGACGATTGATCCATTGTCGATGAGAATTCGACCAACTCTCTGTTTTTTAACGTATCCCAAAACATACAATGGTCGTGGATATACAGCAAAAGACATTTGTACGCACCCTAGAGGTCGGTGTGCTAGATGTGTTTGACTTTAACAACACATCGATGAGAGCCGTCTTATTTGCTTGAGGGAGTGACAACAGGTCATCTATGTTGAGCGATGGTAAGTCTTTTGATTCTTTCATGGTTTTCGATGAACTTGGAGGAGTATCCTCTTTTTCTATCATGCTGACAGCATAACATGCAACAACCTTTGGCGTTTACCTCGAACATCAGCCATGGAAGTTCTCCGGAAGGAAATCTACTAACGTCACCTGGGTTGAAGGAAGTTCTCATCTTCCTCCTTAACAAGCTTGGGCTTCCAAGCCTTCTTTTTTCCCTTCATTTTCTCAGTCATGTTCCCTCTTCTATAATTTTGATAGGAGGGTAACTCTTTTTGGGTAGGACTCAAATTTCTCTTCTTTCGATGCATTACGAGAATCCATCCTTCATCATCGTCACTATCAACATGTTCTTCTTTGTTTTCAAAGTCTATCATTTAGATCGCTTGCTTAAACTGAATGACCACAGGTTCGAGGGTCGCAAACTGGACCAAACTCTCTCTTTCATCATAACATATAGTAAATGTTGGAGCATTCGAAGTTACTGCCACTGTGGCATGATTTGTTTAAGCAACCTTGTCCAGATCCAACTCAATCTTCCTCTCACAAACCAACCCTAGAATCAGCTCCTTCAGCATGAAACATTTTTCAACTAGGTTGCTAATGACCCTGTGATACTTGCAGTAGTTAGGATCGTCCACTTTCCTTTCCTGTTCCGGTCATTTACATTCCGGTAGCTGGATAAGTTGCTTTTTTAGCAGTTGTTCAAGCATATCAACATCATAGTCAAGAAACGGATAAACTTTTCCCTACATCTCTTTCAAAGTTAGGTGACCTCTTTCACCTCCCTCGTTCTTCTTCTTAACTTTCTTCTCTTTGCCTTTTGAAGAAAATTTCAGCGGGGTCGTATTAACAACCATTGATTTCTTCGTGGCATTTTTTGTAATATTTTTAGCGCCTTTTGTTTCTTTCTTGTCCTTCTTCACTTCAAGAATCGGGAAATCTTTCATTCCCCTATTGGTAATGCTCAACTCCATATCGTGGGTGCGAGTTGCCAATTCTTCAAACGTACAGGACTTTATTCCCTGTAGAATATGGAGAAGTATCCAGTGCATACCTTGGGTGCACATTTCTACAACATACATTTTGGTGTGTCGGTCTTTGCAGTCCAGACTCAAAGCTCTCCATCAGTTGATGTAGTGGATGATTGGCTTCTTTTTCTGCCATTTGGATTTGTCAGCTCAATCATTCTGACAGTGCATCTAGTGCTATAGAAGCGGATAAAAAATTCTCTTTCAAGTTGTTCCCAACTGTCAATCACCTCGGGCTCTAGGTCAGTGTACCAGTCAAAAGCGTTTCCTTTAGGATTTTGACAAACTGCTTAACTAGCAGATCTCCTCTGGTTCCCATGTTCTCTCATGTTTCAACAAAGTGGGCAATGTGTTGTTTTGGGTTACCCTTCCCATCAAATTGCTGGAACTTCGGGGGTTAGTACCCAACAAGCATTCTCAAGCTTACAATTCTCTTGGTGTATGAATTAGAATATATAAAAGAGGTCTGGGACAAACTTCCATATTGAGCCCTTATGGAGGTCATGATCATATCTTGCAGCTGTTGGACCGATAAAGAGGTAACATAAGTTAATTGTTGCGGTTGGTTTTCCTGCAACATGGTCTTCCCTTTATCATTTGCTTTGAAAGAAGAAGTTTGACCCGATTCAGCAGTTTCACGAGCTTGCATCAGCTCTCTTAAGGCGGCGATCTCATGATCTCGCTCTCTACAACTTTCATTAGAAAATTTATCTTTCTTTCCATTTCAACTATGGCCGTTTCGACTGTTACATCTGCCATCATGACAAAAATCACATTTGGGTACGATTCTTTCTTTGACTTGCTGAAGGCAAAAGTAGAGTTGTAAAACAAGGGATTTTCTTGATGACAATCCCGCTTTTAGGAGACTCTGTCATATGTTTCAAGATGTTATACGCGATGACGACACTTTGCTCTTGCTCTTACATAACTTCCTTTGAACAACTGCGGGTGACAGGTCCCGTGTAAGAGTCGCTTGCAGCAGGTACTTTGGATGCAACTTTCTTTAGTGTCATTTATTTGTTTGAATGTTGAGAGAGATGAGAGATAGAGAGGTCTCACTGAGCATGTCAATTTGTTCACATGAGATTTTTAGAGCAACTTGTTTCATGGAGTTGAACTTGCGTTGATGTTGATATTGATGCTATGTGGTTCGGTCTCTAGTACTTGATCCTCTGATTCTCTCTCAATTGAATTCATACGCTTGACTTATGGATGCGGAGCGCGTGATGTTCACGAAGTCGAAGTCTTGAAAGAAACTTTGAATCTTCAGGAGACATGTGTCTTCAAGGAGTGTGCAGCTTCAAGAGCAGGGAGTCTTCTGATTGTAAAGAATTCTCTCTAGGCTCTATGGAGTGTAGAATTGCTCACTCCCACAAATGAAAAAAGCTCCTCTATTTATAGAGTTCTCTGATGGGCTTCGTGGGCTTGGGCTTGGTTGATCCATGGGCCTGGCGACCCAATTAGTTGGACTTGGACCTACTTCGATATTTGGACAAAATTAAGCCCATTTTTTTGGCTCAACTGAACTTTAGCCCAAATTAAAATATCAAATTGGGCCAAATTAATTTCACTCAATCCAACGCTTGTGATGAAAACACATGGCATCATCGAATTCGAAAATTTATGTCTTCGACTTCAATTTGGGGACACATGTCAACTTCTAATTGATCCCAAATTCAATCCATTAATTTAGTGAATGATGTGACAATTTGTGATTGGTCCAAAATTTTTCCTTCAACAGACAAAATTACCACCAAATTAATAGTGAAATGACTTATAATGAAAGGATAAAATGGACCAATAAGGCTTCACCATATTGTGACTTTTCTATTATTTTTTTTTATCTTTTTTATCTTTTTTTCTTTTATTTTAAATTCAAAGATTTGGGATGCCACATGTTACAATCTTATGTGATCCCATTTTTCTCATTTTCTTTTTATTTTAATCTCTCCTCAACAACCCGCCACATGTCATCTTACAATTGGTTCATATTTGCCACATCACTACTTTGTCATCGGCCACATCAAAATTTGTTGCCAATCTTCTTTTCCGTATTTTTTTTGCCTGAACTCCGAAAACAAATCAAAATATATTGGAATCTTCTTTTTGAGCAAGTGAACTCAAATTGGAGGGTACACTTTTCACGGAAAACATGTCTTTTGGGTCATAACTCTAAATGATTTCATCTTTGGTGTCAAGTTGAGAATCAGAGATTGATGGAAAACGTAAAGAAAAAGAGAATTGCACACAAATTTATGTGATTCACTAACAGTGTGTTAGAACAGTGTGTTAGAACAGTATGTTATCTACATCCACAGGTATAGAGCATATTATTATTAGAGAGAATAATTCAGATTATAGAGTCAAAGACTGATGTAAAAGCTCCAAGAATTCAAAGAGTAAGCTTGTATTATTATTGAAAATTAGGGCTAGAAACCTATTTATACAATAATGATAACCGGTTGAACCAGTAAAATGGTTAAATGACCAAATTGGTAACCAACACAATTACTAAACTGTAGAACATATTTTAACTTGAATAAAAGACCTTATAACATATTAATTAATATATCTAACACTTTTAATATTAAATGGTTTATATATCACACTTTTCTAAACTTTAGGACCAAAAACATAAATAACGCAAATATACGAATATGTTTGACAGTAGCTCTCTCAGGAGGTGTATTCAAGAATGTGCTCAACTCTTTTGCTTTGTAATTCCTATTTTACCAATACTAGGAACCAACACCCACTCTGAGCTATCCAAGGATTTATGTCAATAATAATTTGGTTTATTGCCCACCTTCCATCTGTATCCTTTTAAAAAGAGCTCTTTGCCTCGAACACCGCTCCTCCAAGATTAGAACCTAAGGTGATATTGAGAAAATCACCCTTGTAAAAGTATTTCCCTCTAAGAGTTCTAGATAAAAGAAGCATAGCTTGATTAAATAAAGGTAAGAAAATTTTCATTCAATACATCCATACATGGGTTAGGTTTCTTCAATCTTCAATCTTTAGCCTCTTCTCTCTCTTGCTTTTTTATTTTTATGATCTGAGAAAATATCTCCTCATTTAAACTCTTGTAGTAATACATAACCATTTTTATTTTATTTTATTTTATTTCAATTGAAGAGGATATAGTTAACGTTATTCTTCTTTCAAAATCCTAAAAAAGATATATTGCTTAACCTTTTTTTCCAAACAAAAAAATGAGGAAAATAATAGAGCAATAAGAGTATGAAAAACTTATATTGATAAAAATCATTGCACCCGCATCAAGGAGTTTCAAGTTGTACACTAAATTGATTCATTAATTTAAATTTAATTTCTTTTTTTTTTTTTTAACAAAAAAGGGAAAATTAGAAGTTTAAGATTTTAATTGATTTTTTCTTATTATTATTATTCCTTTATTTAAAAAATCAGTCTTTGTTAAATGAAGCCAAGAACCAATTAATCAAATCTATATATATATATATATAATGCCCAAAAATACGAATATAAAAGATGTTGGCAGAGATCCGATTGAAATGCTTATGACCAAAATTAGTAGCTGTGATTCTGATAATAATTTTTTTTTAAAAAAATTGAAAGTTCCAAGAACACTTCCCTATCCTGAATTACACAATGCCCTCTGATAAATCGAATACTGTGAGAAGAAAAAAAAAATTGAAAATTAGAGAGAAATGGGGAGATGAATAAATATGAGAAATATGATCGTCATTCTAAACTCAGCAAATTAAATTAAAATTTTCTTTTTTGGAATGAATGAGCCACACTCTCCTTTAGACCTTCCCATCATGTTCAGTAGAATCTGTTAAACCACCATGTTTTTGTTGTCTAACTGTCGGGAGTGTGTGGCTTCGACGTTCTTTTCCACCGGGTTTCGACGAGGCATTACCGTACCAGATCATCCCGATGACAGCTATGATCATTCCCAAAACTACCTGCATGTTAAGCCCTTCCTTCCCAAAGAAGAAGAATCCCATGATCAAGACAAGGATTGTTTTCATGTGGCCAAGAACTTGAAATGACACAGCTGTGAATCTGCCTATGCAGATAAATTGGCTAAGATTGGTTCCCACAGCAATGGAGCAGGAGAGAATTATGAAAATCTGTGAAATTTGCCAAATGGGAAAATGTTGAGCAAAAGCAAGTTCATGAACAATAAAACTACCCAAACAAGGCATAATTTTTAGAATAGAAGTAATTAAATAACTTACGGTAGAGGCTAAATTGTAGTCATATTGGTCTACCCTCTTGTTCGTCAACCAGTAGTCGAGAAAGGGTCCGACCAATAGAAGAGACCCGGCCTGTGCTGGAGCCGTGTGTCCTAACAGGTTGAAGGAACTCAGCGAATACTTCCGTTGGAGGAAATGCACATACTGCAGATTGAAGTTTTATTGATGTCATTATTGTCATAGAAGGAATTTGGAATAATGTTGTCATTTTTTGTTTATGTTTTTAGGAATGGGATGGGCGTGTCAGGTGATTCGTAGTTAAGAACGAGTGCTTGATGTTTACGCTTTCGGTAAAAAAAAATGAAATCCAGTAGCATGATCTGGAAACAAAGATCTTAGAGATAAATGTTAGAGGAATGTGAATAACTTACGTATTGCTGCAGAGAAGTGCTCCATACGGCGATAAAGGCAGCAACAAAGCCTCTGGTATTAACACTGACATCAGTAACAGTACATACTCCAACGCCCAAGAGAACAACTGCAATGCTCAACTTCGTGTCTCTGGAGTACCGAATCTTGTCCAAGACGACTTCCAACAAGCAAGAGACAGGAATCATACTTAGCTTTGCAATCTGACAACAGAACATGAACAATATGAAATTTGAGAATAGTTATGATAATCCAATTAAGAAAACAAAATAAATGATAAGAGTTAAGTTTACCTGATAAAATCCCACAGAATTCCACATCAGGCTAACATTCATTCCAACAATAGAAAAGTTGGCAAATAGTACAAATTTTAGAAGCTCTGGAAAAGGGAGATGAGAGGCTTGAATATAACCAAGCCACCTTAGAATGACAGTCATCAGGGTGGTTGTTGCAAAATGCAAACCTGTTAAAGTTGTGGCTGCAAGGTAGTGATGTATACATAATTAGAAACAAAGATCCAACGAGCAGCATATTATGAAGGCATAAAGCAAATTAAATGATCACTATTTACGACCTACAATTTTCCACCACCAATTACCAAACTTAACAATCACACTTCAAACTTTGAGGTTCAGACCTCATAAGTCATACCCACTTTTTCTAGGTTCAATACCAAACTAGAGCAATCGGATAGAAACTTTTCACCTGTTTCTTTCTTATATATAGTAAATTGGATTAAAATATCATTTTAGTCCATGTACTTTCAATTGTCCAATTTTAGTTTCCATACTTTCAAGAAATCTAAAATTTAGTCTTCATAGCTTCTAATTTAATCCCTCAAAGTTCATTTTTATCGAAATTAACTAAATAATAATAATAATAATAATTTTCATATGAGGGAAGACGTCATTTGAATTTATTTTCACCTAAGAAGCACGGACACTTTAATTTGGCTAGCCTGTCCGTGTCCGACACTTGGACACTCTGACACTCATTGGACATGTATCAAACATTTGTTAGTGCAATAGATATGTTAGACACTAGTTGTATAAAGCCAAAATAGGACCAACATTTGGTAGATATGCATCAAACTCTTCTTATATGTATTAAGTCAACACATATATAACAAAAATAATAAAATTTGAGAGCATACTACATCGAATTAATTTTTTAAATATAGAAATAAATAAACTCGTTAACTTTAAATTTCCTTCTTGTTATGTTAAAAAATATATATTTTAATAAATGTGTCCTTGGTATGTCCATGTCCTAGATTTTTTTTAAAAATGACATGTCATCATGTGAGTGTCATGTCGTATCTGTGTCTCGTATCCGTATCCGTGCTTCTTAAATTTTCATAATTTATAAGCGGAACTAATAGACTAAATTCTGTTTGGAACAAATCAACACAAACTAATTGTTGGGACTAATTTTATGATTTCATCGAAAGTAAACTTGGGACATTTGAAAGTAAAGGGGACAAAATAGTAAAGAACCAAAAGTACTAAAGACCAAAATGGTAATTTAACTAATAAATTTTTAGTTTTACCTTCTCCAACAATTTTCCATTAAACTTTAATCCAAAAAGTGCTCAAAGCAATAAAGCAGTTAGGCACATACAACATTCCTAGAATTACAAAGCATCACTGTTCTTAATTTCTTCGAAACAGGAAGGAGTTTACTATATCAACAGGATTAATAATGAGATCACTTATGTGTTTCTTAACAATATCACTAAGTTATACATAGTTAAAACTGTCAATCGCTCAATCCAACAGTTAACCTCCCTTCAAGATTAATGCTCAAGCACATTCTGCCTGATGTTTGATCCACACCACATGACATAATTCTCCACCAATTTTCAATCACTTTTGGTTGAAAAAGTATACGAGCTACAGCTCACCTAGAAAAGATAATATTGTGGGATGACTTTATTTTGGTAAAATGTATAGTTTCAGAAAACTCCAAAAACATATATCCAGTTATTGATATGCAATAAAAATCAGCTGCATCTTTTCATTTTGAGCACCTATCCGTCATATTCTGCAACCAACCTACCTTATAGATAAGCCACTTGGAGATCTTTCCTTTAATCTCCTTGGCTTTTGTTGGGGAGGACATTTTCTAGTTAATCTAATAGTTTCTAATAGGGAAAGCACCACTTATACACATACATATCAGTTTCTCATTCCTAGCCTCCTCCCCCTTATTATTAATTTTTATTGATTATAGCCATGTAGGTTCCGTGCAGATTACAGCTATGTTTCCTACTCCATTATTAGGATAACCAAATATATGGACTAAAACTGTGCTTTAAGAAGGAAAAGCAAGTGTGCAAATTTAGACGGTGAATGAAACTTGAGAGAGTCATTATTTCTCAAGCAATCACATGGACAGCACCAGAAAACAAACAGAAGTTACTAAAGATGGTAGGAACCTTCTTAAGACAGCAATGATAAGACCAATAATGGAAACAGGAGAATGCAGATCATAGACCAAACTTGAAAAATAAGAGAATATCACTATCTCTTAAGCAACCATATAGAATTCCAGTAACTAACCCCTAATCTCTATATCCTAAAGAAATAGATATGATAAACACAAAGAAGGTATAAATAACATAAACAAAAGAGATGAAGAAAATAATTACCGAAGCTGAAGCCATAGGTAGCCATGAGAGCCTTATTCACGATTATAATTCCAACAGAAGTTACAACGTTAAACATCCATGCGGCTGCATCTACAGCCGCTTTCTTGTCAGCTTTGCTAGATGGAGCCATTTTCAAGAAAAAAAAAATCCTAACACGACTTCCGCGAAAACCTTTATTCCTCAGCTTCCATGAAAGTTGGATCACATCTACACAAATTCCATAGTTTACAGCAGAAGTAACGATATACACTGCAAATCCAAAGAACATCAAGTGAGAAACTCAAAAAACTTAGGATTCGCACAGATTACACAATAACAGTAGTAACAAATTCATACCTAATAAAACAAGTCGAGAATACTACAACAGATCCAAAAAAAAAAGTAAAATAAAAAACCGCGATCAAGGTAGAAGGAAAGAGCAAATTAAAGTGGAAGCAGATCTAGATGGAGAATGAGAATTAAAGACAGAGATAGAAGATCCAAAATTAGAGAATTGTGGAAAAAACAAACACAGATCCATCGGCGATTCAACGAAGCAGAAAGTGAATCAGAGTTCAGAATAGCAAAATCAAATGGAAACATGAATTAGAATGGAAAGAAAGGAATCAAACATACCGTCAAATTGATGGAAGCATGAAGAAAGAAGAGAAGGAGAGTGACAGAGAGAAGAAAGGAGTTAAGGGAGATTGAATTGAAATGGAGGAGCTGAGAGTTGGGATTTCGAACGGGTATGGATTATATTGAATGAGAGAGTTGGCGTTTGTGTTTTCTGAGATTCAGTTTTTTTTCTTTTTTTCTTTTTTTCTTTTTGGAAATGAAAATGAAAAGGGAAACGGCAGGGGGAGGGCGGGCAGGCGGGCAGGCGGGCAGAAGTTCAGTTGGGCAATGAAAGGCTCGTGAGAAGATTTTGATGCCCCACGATTTCTTAGTTGGGCTCTAATGGGGCCCACTTTCTCTCGCCGTGCCTTATAGTGTGTTAACAAGTCTTAAAACTCCACTTTGTCTTTCACTTCTACACTATTATTATTTTGGAAAGCTTCCCCGACCTCTTTGGATTGATTAGAGAAAAAAAATATATATTTATTTAAATTATTTTAATAAATGTATTTAAAATACGATTTGAAAATACTTCAAAAATTATTTGGAGTGATTGTCAAATATTTTAAACTTTTTCCAAAATGACTCATTTTCAAAATTAAAGGAAAAAGAGATTGCAGCGGAAGATCGTGATTCAAGAGGTACTTCAAAGGTTAGTATTGAAACTCTATTTTAGTTTATGAGCATGTTGTTTTTTAAGTTAAACCAAACATACTCTTAGTCTTCCAAGTTTTAAAAAATATTTACATCTAGTTTTTAATGTTATTTTGAGTGCTAAATTGAGTTATGAAGTTTAGAATTAAAATATTAGAGTTAGGAGGTATGTGTTTGAAGTTGGAAAAGACAAAAAGGGAAAGATGAAGTTTTTTAATAAATTTGCAAATTTCAAGAGTGAATACTATTAAAGTTGAATTATTTAACACTTATGATGTCGGTGAGCCAAACACCTCTAAAATTTTAAAATGTTTTATTCTTGAGATATACATTTTAATGTAGGCATGACGATTTAAATTTTGAATAATAATCGAGAAGAAGATGGAAGGAGGGAGGAGGGAGAGAAAAAAATTATAAATTTTAGAATTTTTTATTTTTAAGTTATATTGTCATGTCAACTAAAAGTTATTCTGATCTTGTAACCAAAATCTTAAAATTCAGAGATTAAAGTAGTAAATTTTAAAACCTTTGGAACCAGATACATGTGTATTTGAAAAGTAGAGGACCGAAAAGATAAATTCTTTTATTATTTTTAAAATAAAAATCATCAGGTAATTTTTGTTTAAGTCCAATTATTTATTTGGTAAATGATATCTTATTCAAGCTATGCTTGCATTAGTAAATATCTCTGGTTGAAAAATGTGAATATTTAAGTCAACCTAAATATAACTCAATTCGTTAGGATATAAAGTTTGAATTTCATACCTTACGTGTTATGAATCAAATGTTAGAGAACAAATCAACTTGTCAAGGTATATTGTGTATCTTTGGGAAATAAGAGGTTTAAATCAATACCTTCACTTGTTGTTGAACTAAAAAAAACGGTAATGAAGATTTAAATTTTAGTACAAATATCAATTTTATGCCCTAAACTTTGTGGTTGTATCAATTAAAACCCTAAACTAATAATTATATTAATTTAAACCATAAACTTTCATAACGGTATCAATTCACATCCTCTACTAGATTTTGTTCAACTAACAGCATGTGAAATTTATGATTTGTGTCAACTAAACTTCAAAATTTTCATAAGTCAATTGATTTAGTTGACTTTTCATTGTAATTACTTTTGAAGATCTTTCTTAAATCGATTCTCAAGGAGTATAGATTTCTTCAAAATGTCAGTTTTACAAAATGAACAATTATGACTAAGATTCTAAATTGATTTATTTATGAAAGTTTAGAGATTTATTTGATGTAATTATAAGTTTTATACGAGATCTTTTCAAACGAAACGTAATAAAGAGCGTAAATTATTCCACTTATAAAAGTTTATAGTATAAATTATAATTATAAATGGATATTTTCCCTGAATTTTATTTAGTTCTCTCAACTTTTAGATTTTTTTTTTTTTTAGTTCAAAATTTTAAGAAGTTTGTTTTAGTTTATGAATGTCTAAATTGTATATTTTAGTCCATCATCAACATCTAAGAGAAAAATAATTTTTCTTAAAATTTTGCTTTTAGCAAAATGACCATGGTCACCCAGCATTAGGTGAGTTGATATTATCTGTATGAAAATTGATGGGGGTTAAAATGGCTATTATTTAGAACTTCAATTATAAAAATAGGCATTTTTAAATTTATGAATAAAAAAATTATAAGTTTACTGATCAATGATATAAGATATAAGCTTGATATAAATATGGTCAAATACTCATTTTGTTTTCCTATATGAACTTTTTAAATGTTTGATTTTAATTTTTAAATTTAAAGGTCTTATCCTCAAATTCTAATTTTTGAATTAATATTTTATAGAAGTTCAAATTGTAATTTTTAGACCACATTTGGTAATCATTTCGTTTTTAATTTTTAATTTTTGAAAATTAAGCCTATTTTATCTATTTTTTATAATGATTTGCATCTTTATTAAGTACAATAGTTCATGAATTCTTAGCTAAATTCTTTAAATTCCAAAAACTATTTTTTATGTTTTCAAATCCTTGACTTAGGTTTTGAATATCGATAAAAAGTAGATTAAAATGCAAGAAATTTAAAGGTGGCATGAGCTTTGTAAGTTTAATTTTCAAAACTTAAAAACAAAAAAAGTAAATTGTAACTATTTAGTTTTAAAAATTAAGTTTATAAACATCACTTTTATTTATTGGTTTTGTGTTTTGTTGTCTAAATTTTAGGAGTATTTTCAAAATCAAAGCTAAATTTTGAAAACTAAAAAAAAAAAAAAAAAAAAAACCTTTTTCTTAAAAAAAAAATTATGAAATTTGTGTTTATATATGAATATAAAAACAATGAGGAAGAAAAGGGGAGAAAACAAGTATAATTCTTAAAACTAAAAATAAAGAATGAAACGGTTATAAGATAGGATCTAAGTAATTACCAAACAAGACATTTTAATTTAACGGACCTCAAATATGTTAATATAAACACCTCTAATAAAAAAATGTGCTCATGTTATTATTAAATAAATTCAATGAAATAATATCTTTTTGGTCTCTAGATTTTAAAATGTTATATATTTAGGTCCCATTTGATAACCATTTTGTTTTTTGTTTTTGTTTTTGAAAATTAAGGCTATGAACACTACTTCCACCTCAAAATTTATTCTTTTGTTATCCACTTTTCACCAATAATTTAAAAACTAAACCAATTTTGATAACAAGAAAAAGTAGTTTTTGTTTTTTGAATTTGTCTAAGAATTCAACTATTGTACTTAAGAAAAATACAAATTATGATAAGAAATGTGGATGATATAGAGTTCATTTTTTAAAACAAAAATAAAAAATTAAATGGTTAGCAAACGGGGTCTTAGTTTTTAAGTTTGACCTAAAAATTAAAATAAAAATTAAACCCAAAATCTAGGAACTAAAAATTATTTTGCATTTTTTTCCCCCTAAATTCAAATATAACAAAAGGTATAATGATACATGTGAACTAATACTTATAATATGATTAATAAAATTAGTATTTTAGTCAATCACCCACATATGTTGATCAATCATCTTAAAACATAATAATTACTATTTATCAGAACCCATAGGTCTTCGATATATATACATATATATCTAAACCTATATGATTTTCTTAAAGGAATTATATATTTGTTGGAGAATGAAGTTATAGGATCTCAAATTTCCCTCATCTGTGTAATTCTTCTGAAATCATTTTTCAAACTTTAGAGGCGTTTTATACATTAAAATTATAAACTAATAATGATATCAATTTAGAGCCATTTGAATAGACTTCGAAAAAAAAAATAGTTTTCAAAAAAATTATTTTTATTTAAATAATTTTTTTATAAAAACGAATTAAAATACACTTAAGAATAGCGGTGGTCAAACTCCTCAATTTCTTCTAAAATGATTTATTTCTTAAATTCGACACTTGAAAATATATTCCAAACCTACCTCTAAACTCTTAATTTTTATGAAGTATATTAATTTAAACTTGTATTATCCTCCATTTAAAGAGGTATCCTGTGAAATTTATAATTGTACAAATTTAAATTACTAAACCTTCTTAAGTGAATCGATTAAAGCTCTCAGTTAGGATTTTTTTTTAAAAGAACATGTGTCAATTTTAATTGTTCATTTTGTTAAACCGACATTTGAAGAAACTTACACACGCGTGAATTGTCTACATCAATCCATTTATAAAAATTTAAAAATTTAATAGATACAAATTATAAATTTCACACTTTTTTTTTTTTAACAAAAGATGATGGAGTGGATAAATTGACACGTTTGCAAAAATAAAATAAAATAAAATTGAATTTAAGTTGATATAATTATTAATTTAAAATTTTAATTAATACACCTCTCAAAATTATGGGTATAAATTAGTATTTTCCCTTCCTTTTGTTATAAACAAATACTCTTGGTGTTGAAAGATGATGAGCAACTAAAAAACAAACTATTAATTCTATTGATGCCTTTAATGTGTTGAAAGACAAAATATATGAAAACTGAATAAAAATAAAAGTAATAAGTAAACATCACAGATATTATAGGCAAACAAGTAAAACTTTCACTCACTTAAAAAGTCATATTTTTAAAGTTAGTACAATTAATCAAAGTGAATTAATCACTCAATCTAATTTAATATAGACCAAGGAAAAATCAAGTTCTTGAATATTTTCAAATTTTGGAAGGGAAGAAAATATAATTGTAATATTTTGGCAAACTTTTTCTTATCATGCAATCATTTGATAGAATAGCAATTCTATGTGTATTGTAATATATTTTCAAGTAAAAAGAAAAAAAAAAGACAAATTCAATCTTTTGGCTAAATTTTAATGTTGGAGATTTTAGATTAAATAGTTGGTAAACAAACTTTTTTTTTTTTTAAAAAAAAACGAGCATCAGTCTGATTCATATGGAAAAATAAGATTCATAAGTAAATAATAAATCTTTTTAAAAGAACTAATTCATCATATTTTCATAGTTCTTTTTTATATCAAGCATAAAGCTTCTAAAAATACATTGTTATGGGTAATTTTTGGACTAAAGGGTAGAAACGGCATAAAGAAGAAGGGGAAACTATCAGATCAACAAAAAACAATAATAAATAGACAAGCAACTAGATCGAGAGGATAAAATAACCTTAAGAAAAAGGGATGAATGGGCTTTAAGCCAAAGCAGCCCAATCGGCCTCAGCCATGGCCAAGGATGAGGTCGAGGCCGACCTTCTTCGTTTGGTGAATGGAGTGAACTACAACCTTTTTGGGCTTTGACAAGATAATGGTATGGGTCAAAAGCCCAAACCAACTTCCTTGGCCAAGGATGAGGTTGAGACCGGCCTTCTTCGTTTGATGAATGGAGAGTACTATGGCCTACTTGGGCCTTGTGAAGAGGATGGTCTGGGTAAAAAGCCCAAACCAAACTCCTCGACCTTGACCTTGGCCACTCTCGAAATTTGATGTTTCATGTCATTTCAATTGAGACATAACCTAGCTTATCTGGATTTAGGAAACTCATATCCTAATCCTAGTTGGACTAAGATAAACCTTATGTCAAATCCCCTATAAATACATTATTATGGCTTCATATGAGATATCTAAGAATTTTTTACTTATTCTCTACTATTTAATTCTCTTACTGACTTAGGCATCAAAACATTTTTTTTCTTTGTTTTGCAAGTCTTTTCTCTCCCAAATTACAAATTTATTTTTGTTGTCATGCGAATGTCATATGCAAATTTCATTAACTAAAATTTGGCATCAATATACATTATCTTTATACTTAGGGCTTTGATTTATTTTAGTGCTATACTTTCAAATTTAGTTTAATTTTAATTCACTTACCTTTTATTATGATCCCAATATTTTTAAAAGGGGATCATTTTAGTTATCTCATTTTATCTCATTCTTTTGAACACAGTTTTATAATGGCACTTTATTCAATAAATTACTTAAAATATGACCATAAATTAGTATTGAAAGTTCTCATAGTGTATAAAATTTATGCTAAAAATTTGCAAATAGAAATAAAAATAATCCCTTTTTAGACGTACAAAGACTAGGACAAATGTCGCGTGAACTTACATGAATAAAACTTTAATGTACCTACCAATACTAAAACAAACATTTTTTAAAGTATATTTAAAAAAATCAAAATCAAAAGTATACAGGCCAAATGAACACTCAAATAATTGAATTGTTTGATAGACAATATGAAAATAAAAATTTGGAAACAAAGATTTAATGAAAAATGTTATGTTTCATGTTACGTGTGATTGGTAAGAGATTCATAAATAATTTAAACCGTTGTTCAAAATATTTTTGTTAATATGTTTATAAATTATAAAATTAATTATAGTCACTCATTAATTATTAAGTTAAATATAAAATAATATTAATTTATAAATTGAGTTTATGTTAAAGTTGGAAAATTATTTTGAATGACAAAATTACTGAAAATATTTACAAATAATAGCAAAATATCACCATCTATCTGCGATAGATTACGATAGAATACTATATGTGTCTAGATACAGATAGTAGTCTATCATAGTCTATCACTAATAGACAATGAAATTTTACTATATTTGTAAATATTTGGTTTATTTTCCTATATATGAAATCAACCCTAAAAAGTTTATATAATTATTATTTTGTAATGTCATAATTTATAATATATTATATAATGCATATTCTATTTTAACAAAAATAATAGAGTTTATCAAATGAAATACTATATTTATTCGAGGGCATTTGGAGCGCAGGTTTAGAATCTTAAGCCAAAAAATGTTAAGCATGAAGGATCCAGATGAAAGGGTTCTTAAGCGGAAGTGGAATCGTCCTAATTTCCCATAATTTTATAAAATGAAAATATTACAGAAAAAACATAAACATATCATGCATTTAAATCAGAAATACAACATGCTTAAAAATTAGAAAAGAAAAAGGGAGTAGAAGGCTTACCTTGAAGAATCTAATATCTTCATGTTTTCCTTTCCCTATGAAAATCACGAACAATTTGTAAGCTCAATTAGACATCACTATTATGAAACCTCAGTATTCTCAGGCAAAGAACCCAGAAGGTGTGGGCTCTCATTATTTTGGTGAGGGAAGGGAGATTGAGAGGAGAGAGGATGAGGATGGGAATTTTTTTTGAAACCCAAAAAACATTGAATCTCTTCAGTCTTCTTTCTTCTATCTCCTTTTGGAAGAAGAAGACTAAAAAATTGCCTCACCATTCACACGATCAGGAGAAAAAAAAAGGAGAGGGAGTTACAATTCTCTCCCATTAATTATTTAAAATTTAATAAAATACAATAAATTAAATTAAAAAATAATTTATTTTAATAAAAAATTTAATATATATATATATATATTAAACTATATGTTATATCAAATATAGTACATAACCTATAGTTTATATATTGTATCAAATACAATATAACCTATAGTTTCTTTTCTCTCATCAATGACATTTAATATAAATCACATTTATATTAAATTTAACAATATGAATCAAATTCATATAATTAACATTTGAATCATATTCAAATATTTATTTCCTCTCATAAATACTTAGTATTATAATCTATGAAATACATTATAGTAATTATATCATATATAATTAAAATTAATTATATCAAGCTCCAACGGTACGTGAATAATTAATTAAATTCTTTAGTTCGGGCACTCTACTAAAGACGAGCTGCATTCTTTGCACTACAGATATATTTCTGTGTCCATTGACCATAACCAATCAATGGTACGATGACCCTTTACAAATAGCTCATAAGTACAGTTGGGCTAAAATTATTGTTTTGCTCCTGTAGTTACATCTAACTCCTAAAGTACCACTAATCCTTCTAATGAACAATAAATCATAGTTCAACTATGATTAAACCCTTTTCGAGCTAGGAGAGGGTGTGATGCCACATTGTTCAAACCCTGGAATCAACCTTTAAGGGAGCAATTTATCTACTTGTCCCGATAATGAGGAAAAAGTGAATTCCTTCTTATGTAGCTATGTTCACAGCTCCCCGAACAGGCAAATCCCTAAAATGGTAAGCTTATTGAATCAGCGATCTGACTACTCTCACCTATACAAATCAAAGGACTGCCCTTATGGGTAAGAGTTCACAACTCACTTAGGATTTAAGTCATGTTACCTATAGTTATCCTGGTGAAATGTAAGTCTCTATTATGAGTGGTGTTATATAATGAGACTAAACATATAGTGATCCGGTCTTATACAAACTCCTTTGTATTATATTTCCGCTCACATGTTTCCACATGAATGATCATGATCTGATCATTTGTGGCACTTTACAACAATTGTAATATCTACAAAGTGGGTCATACTCGTACTATCACCAGGATAAGGTATCCAACCTTATCCATCTACTACAGACCATTTAGATTATCACTTAAACATGATCCACCTATATGTCTCTACATTTATGTTTAAGCTACAAGATAACCTTGGATATTAGTTAATTGGTTTGTGGTTAATGTAACTAATTTTTGAAATAAAACATTACATATTTTATTACATAAATAAAATGTTTGTACATTACAATTACAAACTATAGGACCCTACGAGATTTAAAGCATCAACCCCAACAATCTCTAACTTAACCTAAAGCTAGTGGGCGTACAATATAAAAGTCATACTAAAATATGAAGTACAAAAATCAATCAACTAGGGCACAAACTGCCCAGTACAAATCTCCTACTCTTCCTAGTCTAGATGTGGCCTGTCCCATGGACCCATACTCTGCAGGTGACCTTCAAACACCTTAGTCATGAGGGCTTTTGTAAATGGATCAACAACATTATACTTCAATAACAATCACGTCCCCTCGATGCACAATCTCTCGGATGAGAGGATATTTCTGCTCTATGTGTTTCCCACATTTGTGACTCATAGGCTCTCAGGAATTAGCCACAACACCACTATTATCACAAAAAAATGTGATGGACTTTGACATGTCTGGAACAACTTCCAGATTAGTCAATAATTTCATGAGCCAAATAACTTCCTTAGCAGCTTCACAAGCCGCTACATACTCAGCCTCCATAGTGGAGTCAGCAATACACCCTTGCTTAGTGCTCCTCCAAACTACTACTCCCCTGTTAAGAGTGAACAATGATCCTAATGTGGATTTTCTAGAATCCTTATCAGTCTAAAAATCAGAGTCGGTGTACCTATAAGGATTAAATCCTTAGAACCATACACGAGCATGTAGTCTCTCGTTCTTTATAGATACTTGAGGATGTTCTTAACGGTGATCCAATGATCAAATCTTGGATTAGACTGATATCTACTAATTATCCCCACCGCATAGCAGATGTCAGGTCTCGTACACAACATCACATACATCAAGCTGCCAACAGCCAATGTAGAAGGGACCCATCTCATTTTCTCAACTTTTTGAGGTGTCTTAGGACATTGCTTCTTAGACAATATTACTCCATGCCTGAAAGGTAGTAAGTCTCTCTTGGAGTTTTGCATCGAATACTTGATAAGCATCTTGTCAATATACAATGTTTGAGGCAGACCCAACGTTTTATTCTTTCGATCTCTAAAGATCTAAATTCCTAGAACAAACTAAGCCTCTACCAAATATTTCATTTGGAATTGGGTTGCTAGTCAGTTCTTAATTTCAATCAATAGACCTACATCATTCCCAATGAGTAGGATATCATCAACTTGCCCTGACATTGGGGAATGAGTGAATTACTTCTTGTGTAGTTGTGTTTCTAGCTCTCCAATCCTACTTCTTGTGTAGGCTTATTGAGTCGGCGATCTGGTTACTCTCACCCATAAAAATCAAAGGATCACCCTCATGGGCAAGAGTTCACAACTCACTTAGGATTCAGGTCATGTTACATATGGTCATCCTGGTAAAATATAAGTCTCTATTATGAACGACGTTATATAATGAGACTAAATATTTTGTGGTCTGATCTTATACAAACTCCTTTGTATAGAATATTCCTGCTCACATGTCTCCACATGAATGATCAGGATCAGATCATTTGTAGCACTTTACAACAATTGTAACATCTACAAAGCAGGTTATACTCATAGTGTCATTAGGATTAGGTATCCAACCTTATTCATATACTACAGACCATTTAGGCTATCACTTAAACATGATCCACCTGTATGCCTTTACATACATATCTAAGCTAGAAAATAACCTTGGATGTTAGTTTATTGGTTTGTGGTTAATGCAACTAATTTTTGAAATAAAACATCACATATTTTATTACACAAATAAAATGTTCGTACATTACAATTACAAACTATAGAACCCTACGAGACTTAGGACATCAACCCCAACAAAGCATGAGATTAGACTAGGAGATTTAGATAGCCTGAGTTTAAGAATACTATGTTTGAGTGCTGATTTTAGAAATTTGGGTTTAAGAAGCTGTGCTTAGAGTGCAGACTTAGGAAGTTTGGAATGAAGTGCAGATTTATAAATCTTGAGTTTGTGAAATATTTTCTTGTATTTAATCGGTGGTCAGATTTTGGATTAGTTCAAACTTGTCATCTTAATTATTTTAATAATAGTCAAGTTTAAAATAAACTAAAAAACTTCGAAGAATTTTTTTCTTTAATTTTGAAATAAAGATGTGACTAAATTTACAATATTATTTAATTTATTTTGAAAATAATTTGGTATTTTGATTTTACTAGGTTTTGAGATAAAACTTCATAGACTTTTGTCACTTTAACTAATTTGAAAATGACCGTTTTTTACCATAACATGCTAACTTCACATTGAAATAAATAATATTTTATTCTTATATTCAATTGTTGAAAAATTATAAATTTTTTTCATCAAATTACATTTGAGGAATAAAAAAAAATCATAAAATTTGAGTTTTGATTTTTATTTGACACCAAGTTGTTACCAACATTTTAATCCTTTATGTTTAAAAAGTAATTCTAAATCTTTGAGCTAGTTTAATTGACTAACGAACAAAATGAAAATGTTAAATCAAATTAGAGCTTTCTATACATATATATAGCCTAAATAAATATACATAGTTACACAATTACCAATAAATTTGACATATACTTTCTCAATAGATAGGTAACCAATTTTCAACTAGAAAAAATGGAAAATAAATGAAATATCCTAAAATGAAGGAAACATCAATTTTAAACAAAGAAGAGAAAAGAGAGAATTTAAAAAAGATAATCTAATAATAGTAATAATAATAATAATAAACACTCAAAAAAATAATTATAAGAGAAATTGTATTTTTTTAAAAAAATATTGTAATTAAACTAAGAGTCTCTTTGGAGTGACTTAGAAAAAAAAATCTTCGCCAGTGGGGTTGCCAGAAGTGGCGGTTGGAGGCAGTCACTGGAGGTGATAGTCGAAGTTAGCCAATGACGGGTCACCAATGGCGGTGTCTGGAAGTCACCTGACAAACTTCCTAGATTAAGTTATAACAAAAAAAAAAAAAAAAGTAACCTATGGGGTTGAATAATGTTTACTATTCAATTTTCTATAGGAAAATGATGTCGACTTCCAATATCCTTACCCCAAACAAGGTTGGGCTTAAGATGCCTAACTCATCCAATCCCAACCCTTGAAACAAACACCCCCTTAATATTTTTGTCTTTTTAGTATAATTATGCATTTTAAATATTGTTTTTAGAATTTACATCGTGTGAGTCCTAGAATCTAAAAATAATTTGAAATACAAAACCTAAATTGTAGGTCCTATTTGATAACTATTTTGTTTTTGAAAATTAAGCTTATGAACATTACTTCATTTGTTATCTATTTTTACCAATTATTTAAAAAATCAAACCAAATTTTGAGAACTAGAAAAAGCAACTTTCAAATAGTTGTTTTTGTTTTTAAATTTGGCTAAGAATTCAAATATTGTATTTAGGAAAGATGACCATTATATAAACTGCAGATGAAATAATTTAATTTTAAAAAACAAAAACCAAAACAGAACCTTAATTACTCACTAAACAAATTTAAAAATATAAAACATAGTATAAATTATCTATTCAACATTTAAACCTAAGAAAATAATGAACGGGGTCTGAAATTGATTTTTTCCCTCCTTTTAAAACAAATTTGAAATTGATTACGGTTTGTGATTCTGTTGTCCCGTTTCCTTAGAAAGTTAGTTGGCAACTCTCCACGCGTCGTAGAAATATAGAGTTCATGTGACAATAATATTCGACAATCAATAACTATGTGTACTAAAGAAAAACTGTACTGTATATTCTTATAAAATTATATGCAGCGTGTTAAAAACTACATTAATAATGGATGACACGTTCAAATTGAATCTTCCATTAAAAATAAATATATAATGAAGGTATATAACTAATGAAAAAAAGTTGGTTAAACACACACTACAACCAAAACGGGTTTTTCTGTCTTAAAAAAAAATGTCATAAACACTTTTCAATCCGATTGTTATGGATTATTTCACGACTTTTCAATATAGTCAACAATAAATATTTATTGACATTTATTATCTATCATGGTAACATTTTCTATGACAATTTTTCATTGTCAATAAATGTCTCACAAATTAACTTTTTCTATCAATTAAACATATACCTTAACATTGAAAATCCATCACAAAAATATAAATATTGACACAATTACAATATCAATAATGTCTTACTTGTAACATTATTATCCAAACGTCATTGTTCCAATGTCATATAACTATATCTCATGACATTTGTGAAATGTAAAAAAAATAAATATTATTTTAATGATAGATAACTATTTGTTTCGTGTATGTTATTACAACAATAATTTCTCTAATTTTGACACAAAAATGTATATAAATATAATGATGAACTTTTATATATAACAATAGAGTTTGTAACATTAATACAATGAAACTTATACAACAATACTAGTAACCAAATTTTGATTAAGTTATTTACAAATTTAGTAATTACAACTAAAGTGTTAGGCATTATCATAAATATATATATATATATACTGTCTCTTATACACATCTAGATGTGTATAAGAGACAGGATTCATGCAAAGATCTAAGTAAACAAAACATTCATTTTAGAATTTGACTCAATACATCGATTTCAACAATAATAACAATATACGTAAGTTATTTACAAAGAAATTAAATATAACTAAGTGTTAGTAGTTTCTTCGATTCAATGTATTTTTCCAATCCCTAGTAAAAAAAAACAACAATAGTCATTTTAGAACTCAACTTAATACATCAATGTCAACAATTATAACAATATTCATAAGTTATACCCTTCTAATAAGCGGAATCTTCCCGACTTATTAAACATAAAAAATGTATAATATTAAAAATATATTGATTTTATTATATTTTCCATTTATTAACAATCCAACAAAAGTGTCATCAATGTCACATAGTCAAAATATAACACTCATGATATATAATACAAAAAAACATCTTTCATACTCAAAAGAGGTGTTCTTACCTTGACAAAAGCTTTAAAACTCATTTGAACATGCTGAAATATTTTGAAATTACATACAAAGAGTTTAAGACTTGATTATAAATCTTGATCTACAAAAAGTTTTCGAAAGGGAGGGGGGAGGGGATAAACAAGTGAAACACATATACCTCTTGAATACAAAAAATATTTATCACATTAAGAAATACGATATACCTCTTAGACAGCAAAAAAGATATTTCAACTTCAAAACTTCTTTCTTGAACCTATTCTTTCCATAAAAATATTTCTCTCAAAATATAAATATAATAGATCAAGAGTAAACATGTCACCAAAAAATAATCCCAATTCAAAACTTCTTTTCCTTGCTCCATCCACATAGCATTACTCTCATAATTTTTAGAGGCTAACTGCAAAAATATAAATATAAGTCTCATCCAACATTTATGGCATATTAAAACATAATAATATATCTAATACTCAAAACACATAGAAAAAAAGATTCATCATGCTCAAGGGAAACGTGTTTACTTTAACAAGAGCCTTGAAATTTAGTTTGAACACTTTTAAACAACCTTGAAGTATAGACAAAGAGTTTAAGACATAATTAGAAATCTTGAACTACAATCAAATTTAATAAAAAGTCAAAATTATTAATAATAGTTCCCATGGCATACATTCATAATCTCAAAATAAATCACATGAAAACATGTACATCAATAAATACGTAATTTAAATATTTTAGTTGGCAAGCTAAAACATTTTCAAATAAAACCTTTTAGTAGTACCACTTACCACGAGAATAAGGCGATTGACAATTTATCCTTCCTTGGATTAGAGTAATCTTGGATCAAACCTTTAATATAAATCATAATCAAACTTAAGTACTCCAATCCTCAGGGCTTAATTTCAAACATAAAACTCACCTCAAATTTATAACTACTGGGTTTTATGTCCTAAAACTTGTGGTTTATAAATAATAGAACTTATTCTGAAAATTAAATAAGTTGTTATTGAATATATTGTTTTTTAGAAATCCAATAAACATAAGTTCCTTGACTATTATATGAGTACTTGAACTTTATGTGGAGACATACAAGTGGATCAGGTTCGAGTAAATAGTCAAAATGATCTATAGTATATGAATAAGGTTAAGTGTCTTATTCTGGTAACACTATTGGATGCAGCCTATTCTGTAGTTGTTACAAAGAGTTGTAAAGTGATACAAACAAAGTGATCCTAATTCGTTCATGTTGGGACATGAGGAGTGGGAGTGTCCTGTACAAATGAGTTTTGTGCAAGATTGGACCATGAAACTAGTAATTTATAACGTTGTTTACTGTTTAAGACTGATTATTTCAAAGTGATGACATAGGTAACTTGACCTCAATCCTGAGCTAACTATGAACTCTTGTTTGTTCGGGATTATCCTTTGATCTGCAAACGGTGAGAATAGACCAACTGCCTCTACTCAATAAGCTTCCCATTTTGGGGATAAGACTGGATGAATAGCTGGGGACATAAGGTGCAAGACGGAATTCACTCCTACTCGATTAGGGTTAGTAGAGAGGTTATTCCCTTTAAGTACTGATTTTGGGTCTTGAACAAGAGACCTCACCCTCTCATTGGCCTGAAAGGGATTCAATTTATTGATTGGATCACAAATCAATTGTTCATTAGAGGATCGGTGGGACTTAAGAAACAAGAGGTAATTTTGGAGGTAAAACAGAGATTCGACCCAACCGTTATTACGAACAACCTGTGAAGGGTTAACTTATTAATCATGGTTATATCGAGTGGACATAATATATCTACAGTAAGGGAATTTCAACTATGGGCTTTAGTGGAATCACCTATTAGTTAACGATTGGGGGTTAGTTCGGTTTAATGAGTTTAGCCCATTAATCTTGGATCATTGGAGCCCATGATTTGTAGGTCCGCGAGGTCTCCCTACTAGCTCATAAATGAATTAGCTCTAGAGTAGCGTGATAAGTTAATTTGAAGAGTTCAAATTAGAATTAAATGAAATTGGAGAAATAATATTTTAATATGTTTTAAATATTTGAAGATAGAATTGTGTAAAAGTTAATTTAATATTTGATATTAAATTAATTAGAATTATTTAAATTGTTTAAATAATTATTTATTAATTTTATTAAGAAAATTAATAATATTTTCAATTTTATTAAAAAAATTGATTTATGAAATCAATATTTGATAAATTGAAAAAGAAGGAGAAAAACACATAATGGAAAATTGATTTTCTCAATTGTCTTCTTTCAAGTAGCTCACCAACAACCCATCTTCAAGCTTCATTAACTCCAAGCATGAGTTGCATCTCATGTAGCAAATCTCTTTGCATGAATGTCTGCAATATATTGAAGATATTGGAGTGTTTTGAAGCAAGGCAACTGATCGATTTTTTCTGAGAAACTCGTAAGAAGAAAGGTGTTCTTCATGTTGGGTAGCTACAGTGAGCTTGTCTCCAAATACCCTTAATTTAGGCTTATTTTGAGTCTCATTACTCAATTTAGAGCACCAAGAAGATAGTAGAGAAGATCTTGGGGTGGTCTACAACAAGATTCAGAGGAAGCTGAATTCAAGCTTTGAGGAAGTTCTACAAAGGTATGTCACGAAATCCATTTATTTATGTTGAAGCATGTTTTCATTTCTGCCAAAATTAATGAATTAGAGTGCTTATGGATTCTGGTCACTTCCGCTGCACGATGATATTCCAACAATAACAATAATAATGATCAAATATTTGAAATTACCTCCAACCATCCAAATCAACACAATCCTAAGCCAAAAGTTAAAATATTAACAATTTGAACCTAACTTTCAGCATGATTAACAATTCATATGAGTTTAGAACTTAAGTAAACAAAATCAAGAATGCACCCATACAAGTAGAATTCAAAGTAATACAAGACCATGACTCAAAACTGCTTTCATGAATCTACTCCTTTCACAGAACATTACATAATAGATCAAGAGTAAACATGTACTCTGAAGTATAATCACAAAATAGAAAAGTTAGAACATAACAAAGAGTATGATTTTATAACTCAAAACATTATTAGAGTCCAACCGTCTAGAAGTAATTGATAATATCAATAAGACCAAGACCATTCACAGCATCTTTCATCAAAACCTTTAATAATTGTGTACAATTAAAAAAAAATCCAAGCCTCAAATTGTATTCAGTATTTCAATAGACTTCACATTCTAGAAAGTGCATAAGTGTCATTTTGACAATAAAAAAACACATAAAAATCCTAAAAAGTGCTAACTCTAAAAAACTACCTAAAAAGTGCATAAGAAATCCTTGATTAAATTGTATTAGCAAATGAAAATTTAATTCATTATTATACAAAAGAGTAAACTACCATATTAATCAAGAATAAACTAAAATTTTATTAAGTTAACCGATTTTGCAAATGAAGGTTCAAATTAATCGCTCCAAATATCTAACCAAAACCCAAAATAGAACCTACAATGAAAATCAAAATTTAACTCAAAATTGAAGTCCAAAATCCATTCACCAAAATAACCAAATAACTCTAAGTAATTTTACCCAAAGTGTGATTGCTTCGAATCTACCTCCCACCTTCTAATTCGATGTGATTTCAGTCCAAACACTAAAATTTCAGGAGTTCGAACTCAAAATACAATCCTTACTAACGATCCAAAAAAATTAATAAACTCAATAGCTTACCCAAAATTCGTCAAAATCAATTGCAAACTTGCTAGATAGCACCTCAATTCCTTCCAAAACTCCAATTCAACCTTTAAACATCCAGATCCAAAGATTTAAGCCAAAGAAACTTTTTGGGTATTTAAGATACACCATGAAATCTAACTGAAAACATCCAAGGAAAAAATGAAAACATCCAAATTCGAACCCAAACGAAAACAACGAGGAAACCCAGCAGACGACGACGATAGAGGCTACTGAACAGACGACCAGAAACTGGATCTAAAAGGCAGAGAGTGTGAGGTCGATCGGAGGAGAGAGAAAGAGGGTTGAAGTCTAGTGAGTGTGCAACTGACAGGGGATGTGCGGCCAATCGGATCCGACTAATGCCTAGGCGCATGGATGAGTAGCAATTGATGGCATGCGAGGCTGAATGGTCGACGACACGAGTGATTGTTTCTTAAAAATCGGATTTCTAAATGCAAGACATTCACACACTTTCGCTTGGGATTTGATCTATTTAGTTGGTATTAGGGACAACCTTTTTTTGCATTTTGATTTTCTATTTTTGAAACACAATTCAGTTCATGAGATAGGTTATTTTTGTGCATTTTGCTTGAAAATGTATGAGGTTTGGCTTAATAGATGTTATCGGTATTTGGCACATAGACTCATTTTACTTGATTTGATCATGTAAGAGCCCATTATTTTTGGACATTTTACTGTAAACCGAGTCTGTAAGTCCGTGTCGTTCGTGAAGAGGCTTTTTGAAGCTATTTTTCAATTATTAATGTAACAATTAGCTTGTTTGCTTACTTAGGATGCCAAAATCAGTCCATTTTAGTGTATGTTTAATTATTTATGTGTTATGAATGTATGTTTAATTAATTAAATCTTGTATGTGCATAAAGTATGTTATATAGATTTAAAATCCTACCATAGGAAGCATATTTCATGCATTGAAAGTATGTTATAATATGTTATAATATATTATACACATGATTTAGGGTTTCATGTATTTAATATAATTGTTATATTAAAATATGGAATGCTTGATGTATGTTATAATATGTCTATAGTTTTATAAAGTGTTTGGGTTAGATATTTAAAATCTATAACAAAGATAAAAAACATGCTCACTTAGAGTTAACAAATAACAACTTGTTTTAATAGTTAAAATAGGTCGTTATCTTGTAAAATTTTGGTTACAAACTCAAATCGAACTATAATTCTGTCTAAGGCTAGAGGTACTTAAGTTGACGGTTTACGGAGCACTTACTACTTGGGGATTATAGCCGAATTATTGAGCGTTGTTAACTCGATTTTATGAGCATGCGTGAGTGGTATAAGGTAATAAAATGGTTTTATCAGTTATACTTTGTAGGTTAAAATCCAAATATAATCGTTATACTTGGATAAACTACCTAGATTTAGGATTTTTTTTAGTCAAAGTATGCCTATGTAAAATAATATACCCAAACAATTAGAACACTTTAGTGAGAGATTAATAATATATATGATATATTATTTTTAGCTCTCATGTCCCTAAGAGTCCATACCATGAGATCCATGTTCAGCTTTGTGTCGTTTTTACCATGACTACTCCACTCGGAAAGGGTTTGCATGAGTCAATAATAAAGTGAATAGGGGAAGTAGTTCATAATAAGTGGGTGTAGGAAATGTGTCAGCATATCCTATTGTCTCTTTCATTAGTTTGAACCATGAGATTCTTATGTTGTGCTGCTGTCGTTTTTAAATGACATTAGCTAGTCGTTTTTAAATGGCATTAGCTAGTCGTTTTTCTACGACTATCCCCTCGGAGGGTTATAACATAGGATTCAGAACAACTTAAACTTCATAAATGAATAAAGTTTTATTAGTTTCGTCTTCAACATTGTTTTCCACTTCGAGGGCTTGTTGATATCGTTCTATGAAAACTAAAAATGGAGGGTCACACTTACAAGAGTTACTAAGTGTTCGTAAGTTCTTGACTGAAACGAGTGACTAAATAAATAATAGAATAAAGAATTATTCTGGAATTAGTATTTAGTCAAGAATTTATTGCTTCAGTGAAGGATTATTTGACCGCCTCTCAGTAGCATCTATTCTGACTCATTAACGTATCGTTGTAAATAAATAATGAAATCTAGGTACTTTATTACTTTTGCTAAAAATGAATTTGGATTTAGATGCAGTTTTTTTTTTTTTTTTTTTTTTTTTTTTTATAGAAGTTGTTTATGTTTTAGTATTTCGAATTCGATTATCCAACTATTAGCTTTTGATAAATTCAATGGCGAGGATTACTCAAATTGGAAATCAAATATTAATACAATACTAGTTGTAGGTGACCTTAGGAATGTCCTCCTCTTCCCAGTTCAAATGCAAATCGAAGTATTTAGGATGCCTATGACAGATGGGTTAAGGCTAATGAAAATGCCCGAGCCTACATTTTAGCAAGCATATCTGATATGCTTACTAAAAAGCATAAAAACATGGTCACCGTTAGAGAGATCATGGAGTCATTACAGGCGATGTTTGGACAGTCGTCCTCATCAGTACGACATGATGCTAGTAAATACGTTTACAATTCTCATATAAAGGAAGGGATCTCTGTTAGAGAACACATCCTGGATATGATGGTCTACTTCAATATAGTGGAAGTGAATAAGGGTGTCATATACGAAAAGAGTCAAGTTAGTATGATCTTGGAATCTCTTCCGAAGAGTTTCTTTACTATAATGAATAAGATCGAATACAATTTGAAAACATTTTTAAATGAACTCCAGAAGGGGAAGCAAATGTTGTTACCCAAAAGAAAATTCAAGAAGGATCGAAATCTGATACGAAATTGATGCGTTATTTTATGCGGTGATTTTATGAAATGAATTGTGGTGATGGGAATGCGTTGTGCAACAAGTTTTCTTAGCATAATCTAAGTATAAATCCTACTGTGTTTCGTGGCAAGTCCAGGGCTAAACTCAGGGAATAAGGAAAACGGTATGCGATGATATTTTTAAGAAGTCTTTGCGGTAACCAATAATCAAAGAGTTGTTTTTGGGTTGTTGTTTGCGGTAATAAAAAGTATTCGGCAAAGTTAAGACAAGAGTTGATAATACGGAAGATGCGATGAATATGCGGGGAACGAGTTAAGAAGGGGTTCAACTAACACTTCCTAGGAATGCGTTCATGTTATGCGATCATGCAACACACATACAATAGAAAATCATCTCTCAATGCAAGTGCTACGGCTTCTAGTTCTAGAATGCACGCGATATATGCGATAAGTCTATAGGACCTACACATAAGCCTCTATTCTTATTTATGCGATGATAAATGACACACAAACAAACAAGGCAACCACATAATATCATTACCTATCTCTAGGGTGCATGCGATGCATGTTGGCAAATAGAGCTTATCTCTAAGTCCCTATCTCTCGCTTATACAGATCTAATCTTGCTTTCTTGAGTGTAGATTCTAACCTAGCTCTCTCAAGTCTTATGTTCTTTCTTTAGACTCTCTCTCGAGTAGCTCTAAAGGAGTATTGAGCACAACATAAGACAAGATAACTGCATACAATGAAGATCCTAGGTCATGTTAGCTTAGTTCTTCTTAACCCATTCGATAGATTTAGCTACTCATGCGTGCTTTTAAGAGAGTGAACAGATGTAGATAAGTAAGTTCCATTTTATAGATATAGGGTTGAAATACATAATAACAATGCAAAATGAAAATAAAGAACCTAGTAGCAATCTCTTGCTTCCCAAGGCTTTTTACACTGTTCTTCTCTACTCTGTTCAAAAGATAGTTTCGCTCTGGCGAGAGTCGGCCCTCTCTCCGCTTTTCCACGCCTGTGGGTTCTCTCTCGAGCTGACCAGAGCGATCTTCCGGCATCTCTTCCCTTCTCTCGCTCCATCTTCGAAGTAAAAGAAAATTAAGAGCAAGGTTAATTCTATCTAAAGGAAAATTATCTAACTGTTTGAACTCCTTCACTGAAGGTTGCCTTCGGTATTTGTAGAGCTTCGGGGTGAAAGGCTGCTTCTCTCTTATGATTGTACTGATGGGATGATATTAATTCTCTATTTGATGCGCCGAATATTTGTCACCAAAAAGTTAAGTGTACTTGCTACAGTAGTTTGTTAGCGGCTTGTCAACTTAATTCAGAATCGACCATCATCAACTTTTTGTCTCATCGTGATTTATTATGCTTTTCACCCAGATGCGCCCACCAAGTTGCGCCAGCTCTATGCGGCAATCCTTCTTGAGCAGATATTTGCGAACACAAATCACCGTAAAGCCTTGCGGTAACACTGCATTCGACCGTTGATTTCTTGTGATCGCATTTTCCACCTTGCGTCAATGCATATTTTGCACAAAAATACGTAAGTTAACTGTTTTCATGCGATGGATGCTTGCAACCGTAATATTATGAACTTAATGCTTTTTGGACGCAATTATATATATTTTATCAACGTAAACCTTCATTGTTTAATAACTTAGCACTATAATAACGTGCATTTCTGCCCGTTATCACACCCCCAAATTTAAATAATGTTTGTCCTCAAGTATAAGCTAAAGATTTCCTTTAGAAAGTCGACCGCAATCTCTTTTCCTAGATTTCTCAAGGATACCTCATTCAAATCCTATGCACCAAAATTTCCTTAATTCTTATTTAGGTCTCTTCTTAAAATATTTCTAAAATTTAGTGACCGGAAGTTTAACCTTCAAAAAGACTTTACTACATTCCAGGACATTACATGATTTTTTTCAAAAAAACTTTTTCACTGGGGTGTTAACTGATTTTTTATCCTTGCGTATTTTAAGCATTATTTTTTTCTCTCTTTGAATTTGCGCTAATCCAAGTGTCTCGCCTTCGTTTTGACTTGCCCCCACGTGTGTCATGCGGACATCCAACTACGAGCAAGGCACTCTTTCTCAGACTAAACTCGTACTCATTTTGCAGCAGAGTTGCGGTCATTTTTTATGCGTTGATCACGATTCCTACCTTCGTTTTGGCTTGCCCCCACGTGTGTCATGCGGACATCCAACTACGAGTAAGATCCGGTCGCAACGTTATGAATTTTTTTTTTAGATAAGCTAAAAATAGCAAGGTCGAAAATGAATACCACACCCCCAAATTTAAAATGCGGCAATGTCCAAATTGCCAAAAGATTGAAAGAAGTCATGTGATGTTCTTAGGAAGCTCCGTAAAGGGTCGGTTTGAAAGAAAGCTAGCAGACCACTAACTTCTAGAAATATTTCATGAGGTGTCTATCCTAAAATTAAGTTGACTCTAGTGTATACGAAAAAAATAGAAGCATGTGTTTCATCATTGAACTCATAATTGGCAAAGAGAAAGCATGCGGCGACGTACTAAATTGATCAATGTTAAATGATTGCAATAACCAAAGAGGATACAGTGATAAAATTTTCAAAATTAAAATGCGATGCGATAGTGCAGAATTTGGAATAAAGTCAAGGAAACATACAACCCTCAAATTTGCGCTGTCACCCGCATTATTTGTTGACGCATCCTGCTTTGCGGCGATATACTTTCTTTGGATTGCAGTGACGAAATTAAGTAGTTGCGTTTTCATGTAGCGCCTTTGCAATCGTTCACCTCGATTGTTGCAAGAAAAACATCGAGAGGGTCAAATAATATTAAAAAAACAGAGTTAACAAAATCGCTTACCGCAATCGTTTAGCATGATCGCATTTTTTTTTTGGAATAAAAAAGCTAGTGAAATGATAATAATAAGGAGTAAAGATAAGTTTAGGATTTCGGGATTTCAACGGATACTTCACAAAACTTGCGTCCTTTATGTATTTAAATCGTCTGATAGCGTAGGGACCACCCACTTCTTTCTCATTTAGAGTTTCTTAGGTCCATGGAGTCGACTTTGCGATAACAGCCTTCTCCGCGATACACTTTCACTCGTTGCCCATTAACTTTGAATATGTTGGTTCCGTCATCATTATATAACTCGATCGCGCCATGCAGGAATACCTTTTGGACTATGAATGGTTCGGACCAACGTGACTTTAATTTTCCAGGGAAGAGTCATAGTCGTAAGTTAAATAGTAAGACCTTTTGCCCGACTTGGAGGTCCTTGCCACATATTTATTTGTCGTGCCAATGCTTTGCGTGCTCCTTGTAGATCTTTGCGTTCTCATACGTTAATTCTCCATTCCTCCAGCTCGACCAATTGAAGTTTTCTCGCTTCTCCTACTGTTCTTAAGAAAAATTTTAGCTTCTTCACCGCCCACAGCGCTTTGTGCTCCAGCTCTAGTGGTAAATGACATGCTTTACCAAATACCAACGCATACAAGGACATACTTATGGGTGTCTTATGAGCAGTCCGGTAAGCCCACAACACATCGTCCAGCTTTGTTTCCTAATCCTTTCGTGAAGGCTTTACCACCTTCTCCAGTACCAGCTTGATCTCTCGATTGGACACTTTGGCCTGACCATACATCTGCGAATGGTATACGTGGGTGTCTTATATTTGCGCAGCAATTCTTTGATAGTGTGATTGACAAAGTGGGGGCCTTCGTCACTTATTATGGCACGTGGAGAGCCAAAATGAGTGAAAATATTTTTCTTCAGGAATTTAGAGACTACCACCGCATCGCTTACGACGCATGCCACTGCTTCTACTCACTTGGACACGTAGTCGACTGCTAGCAAAATATAGTTTTGACCATTCGATGGTGGGAATGGTCCCATGAAATCAATGCCTCAGACGTCGAACAACTCTAGTTCCAAAATGGTGTTCATAGGCATCACATGTTTTCACGAAATGTTACCCGTGCGCTGTCACTGGTCACACTTCATCACTTAGTCATTTGCATCCTTTAACAGTGTTGGCCAATAGTATCCACTTTGTAATACTTTAGCTGTGGTGCACTGTCCTTCAAAGTGCCCGCCATATGGTGAAGCATGACATTGCGATAATATGCGTTGTTGAGCAGCATTCGGTACACATAGTCGCAGAATCTGGTCTGCCCCCTTCTTATATAGATTTGGCTCATCCCAAAAATATGATCTGCATTCATGCTTGAGCCGCCTCTTTTTGTGATCGGTGTAATCTTCGGAAAATTGCTCGTAAACCAGATAATTTACCACGTCTGCGTACCATGGCAATTGTTCAATATGAAATAGCTGCTCGTCTAGGAACACCGCATTCACCTCTGACTCATTGCGGTCAACCTCTGGATTTTCCAATCTGGATAAGTGATACGTAACTTGGTTCTCCGTCCGCTTGCGTTCAAATATTTCTATATCGAATTTTTGAAGGAGGAGAACCTATCTAATTAACCACGGCTTCGCGTCTTTCTTCATTAAATATTTTATCGCGAGTGGTCAGTGTGGATGGGTACTTTTGTTCCTAGCAAATATGCTCTAAATTTCTCCAACGCAAAAATTACCGCAAACAGCTTTTTTTCTGTGGTGGTGTAGTTAGTTTGAGTAGGATTCAAAATCTTACTCGCATATGCGATGGGATGTAGTATTGTTTTTCTCTTCTGTGCCAGCACTGCTCCCATCGCATACTTGCTCGCATCGCACATTAATTCAAAGGGAAGTGTCCAATCTGGTGTGATTAACACGGGCACGGTCGTCAATGTGTTCTTCAAAATCCTGAATGCATTGAGGCAATTGTCATCGAAGTCAAATTTTCTATCGGCCTTCATCAACGCACTCAGCGGTTGTGCTAGTTTTGAAAAGTTCTTGACAAAACGTCTGTAAAATCCGGCATGCCCCAAGAAACTTCTTATAGCCTTTACACTTGTTGGAGGTGGTAGTTTTTCAATTGCTTCAATTTTTACCTTGTCCACCTTCAACCCGTCCCTAGATACCTTATGCCCCAGCACAATGCCCTCCTTCACCATAAAATGACATTTCTCCCAGTTAAGTACGAGATTCGTCTCCTCACATCTCTTCAATATCTTCTCTAAGTTGGCAAGACAGACTTCGTATGTGTGCCCATATACAGAGAAGTCGTCCATGAATATTTCTACGGAGTCTTCGAGATATTCTGAAAAGATGGCCATCATGCACTTTTGAAAAGTGCTCGGTGCATTACAGAGGCCGAACGGCATGTGGCGAAAAGCGAAAGATCCATACGGGCAGGTGAATGTGGTCTTGTCCTGATCTTCGGGAGCAATCATGATCTGATTATAACCGGTATACCCATCCAAAAAGTAGTAAAATTCATTTCTAGCTAGACGATCCAACATTTGGTCAATGAAAGATAAAGGGAAATGATCTTTCTTCGTTGCCGCATTTAGCTTGCGGTAGTCCATGCAAATACGCCATCCGGTGACGGTCCTTTGCGGTATCAGCTCGTTATTTGCGTTAGGGACTACCGTCATCCCACCTTTTTTCGACACGCACTGCACGGGGCTGACCCACATGCTATCTGCTATCGGATAGATGATAACGCATCTAACCAATTGATTATCTTCTTCTTTACGACCTCTTTCATCGGAGGGTTGAGTCTACGCTGATGTTCGATCGATCCTTTGTGGTTTCTTCGAGACAAATTCTATGCATATAGTATGCGGGGCTAATTCTTCAAATGTTTACGAGCATCCATCCAATCACTCGCACATATTTTCTCAGAATCCTCAGCAGCGCATTCTCTTAGTCTTCATTAAGTTCAGAGGAAATGATTACCGATAACTTTTCATTCTGCCCCATAAACGCATACTTTAGGTGGTTTGATAGGGTCTTAAGCTCTATTACTGATGGTTGTTTTAAGGAAGGTTACGTTGTTTTTCTTTCTTCAATTACTGTCGGCTCTTCTTCTTGGGTTACGATCATATTATCTTCCTTGTTTGTTTTTTCTATGATCGCATTGCATGCAACAATGGATGCGATCACATCCTTATCTTCGTTTTTGTCTTCAGGCTTCTCTTATTCATTCAAACTCTGTTTGTCATCAGATTCATTCAGGTCTTCTTTGTCAGGATACTTCATGGCACGGATAATGTCAAACTTGAGCTTTTGTCCATTCACGCTCAAGGTGATCTCTCCTTTGTGCACATCAATCTGGGCACGTCAGGTTGATAAAAATGGTCGCCCCAAGATGATGGGCACATCCTTGCCGGCTTCGTAGTCCAAGATGATGAAGTCGGCTGGCAATATAAATTTATCGATAGTAACCAGCACGTCCTTCACCTTCCACTTTGGATACACCAAAGATCTATTAGCTATTTAGAGAGTCACTGTTGTGGGTGCAAGTTACTCCACATTCAGCTGCTTAAAAATTGACAGAGGCATCAAGGTGATGCTGTCTCTAAGATCACACAACGCTTGCCCGATGTACAATCCTCCAATGGAGCAAGGTATAGTAAAACTCCTAAGATCACGCATCTTCGGTGGGATTATAGATTTCGAGCTCTGCGTCAACACCATTGTGGAAAACTTACTAGTGTCTCTCTTCTTGGTCACTATATCCTTTAGAAACTTCGCATATACGAGCATCTTCTCAATCGCTTCAGTGAACGGAATATTAATATGCAATTGTTTTAACATAGTCATGAAGCGTTGGTACTGTACCTCGTTGTTTTTCTTCTTTCTGAGTCTCTGTGGGAAAGGTTGCAATTGTACTTTCACAGTCCCCTGTTCTTTTGGCTTTGAGGTGGATGCAATCTCTGGCTCTATCGCTTCTTTTTCTCCTTCTTCTTCTCGAGTCATCGCAATCTCAGGTTCCAGCGCAATTGAAGCAATCCGGCTGGGCTTCTTTTTTCCCCTACCACAGTCTTTCCACTCTGCAATGTCACGACTTCACATTGCTCTTTACCTATACCCCATGGGTTACGTGGGAGTTCCGTTGAACTCGGCAGGGCCCCTTGCGGTCTATTCTTGAGCTCGCTTGCAACCCAGCCCATTTGTAGTTCCAGGTTGCGGATAGACATCGCCTGATTTTGAAGCACAATTTTGTTCTTCTCAATATATTGCTTCTACAAACTTTCCAAAGAGGAAGATTGCGGCGTTTGCGAGCTACTGGCTTGATTGCTCGTCTGACCATTATTTCGCGAGAAAAATCCAAGTGGCCCTTCTTTTTGCGCCACTGATTGGAAATATTGCTACTGATTTTTCCATGCAAAGATGGGGTAGTTTCTCCACCCAGGGTTGTACGTATTAGAGAATGGATTATTCTTCATAAAATAAATAGGTTATAGGTTTTACGGGCATTCCTCCATTGTGTGTCCTTCACTGCAAGTCGCACACCTTGCGACAGTCTGATTGATTGTGTTCACTTGCCCACTATACGGTGTTGGGCTATTCATTGCGATTTCCTGTATCAAGTTCATCATCGAAGTAATCTGACTCTGAAGTGATGCGATAACACCATGGTTTGCGTCATTATCCTTTATTCTCAATCTCTGATCGCTCTCTCTCTCCAGTCCTCGTGATTTTTAGAGATGCGATCAAGAATGCTCTTGGCCTCGTCATATGTTTTCTCTAGCAGACCTCCAGCGGCTGTTACATTGGTAGCAGTCTACGAAGCAGGATTTAATCTGTGATAAAATATCTCCATTTGAAAGCAGTCTGATAATCCGTTGTGTGGACAGTCCCTTACCAGCCTCTTAAACCTCGCCCAAGCATCGCTGAGCGATTCATCCATTTCCTTTTCAAAATTGGTTATTAATTTCTTCTCTTGGCATTCTCAGTTGTTGGGAAATATTTCTTCATAAACTTCTCTATAACTTGTTCCCAAGAAGTAATCTCCCCCAGTTCGAGAGAGTATGCCCATTTTCGTGCCTGATCACACAGAGAAAATGGAAACAAAGTTAGTCAAACTTCTTCGGTAGAGATATTCGGGAACATAAAAGTGTTGCAGATTTCTATGAAGCTCCGGAGGTGGGCATGCGGGTCCTTGCCATGCCTTCCTCCAAATTGCCCAGCAGTCTGGATCATCTACAACATCACCGGTTTCATTTCGAATCGGGATCCATCAAGAACAGGCCTCATGATTCCTGGGGAGAAATTGTAGAAGTTTGGGGATGCATAGTCTTGAATGGGCCTATTACGATCGTTTGCCAGTAGGATTGGATTTGCCATGACATTGTTTTCATTTGGTGCTTCATTTCCAGGTTGCTCCGCCATGTCGTCTTCATTTGGTTGTTGTTGTTGGCGGCTATCTCTCAATCTTCGTCTGAACGTCCTCTCAATCTCCGGGTCGTAATTCGACAGAGATTGAGAACTGCAAAGAAATCAGAAAAATTACCGTTAGCACAGTGAATTGTCGAAGTCCCCGGCAATGGTGCCAAAAACTTGATGCGTTATTTTGTGCGGTGATTTTATGAAATGAATTGTAGCGATGAGAATGCGTTGTGCAACAAGTTTTCTCAGCAGAATCCAAGTATAAATCCTACTGAGTTTTCTGGCAAGTCCAGGGTCGAACTCAGAGACTAAGGAAAAAGGTATGCGGTGATATTTTTAAGAAGTCTTCGTGGTAACCAATAATCAAAGAGTTGTTTTTGGGTTGTTGTTTGCGGTAATAAAAAGTATGTGGCGAAGTTAAGACAATAGTTGATAATACGAAAGATGTGATATATATTCGGTGAGCGGGTTAAGAAGGGGTTCGGCTAACACTTCCTAGGATGCGTTCATGTTAGGCAATCATGCAACACACATACAATAGCAAATCATCTCTCAATGCAATTGCTATGGCTTCTAGTTCTAGAACGCACGCGATATATGCGATAAGTCTATAGGACCTACACATAAGCCTCTATTCTTATTTATGCAATGACAAATGACACATACACAAACAAGGCGACCGCATAATATCATTATCTATCTCTAGGATGCATGCGATGCATGCTGGCAAACCGAACTTATCTCTAAGTCCTTATCTCTCACTTATGCAGATCTAATCTTGCTCTCTCGAGTCTAAATTCTAACCTAGCTCTCTCAGGTCTTATGTTCTTTCTTTAGACTCTCTCTCGAGTAGTTCTAAAAGGGTGTTGGGCACAACATAAGACAAGATAACCGCATGCAATGAAGATCCTAGGTCATGTTAGCTTAGTTCTTCTCAACCCATTCAATAGATTTAGCTACTCATGCGTGCTTTTAAGAGAGTGAACAGATATAGATAAGCAAGTTCCATTTTATAGATATAGAGTTGACTGCGATGATGAGTTTGATACAAGGCATCGCAATTAATAGCACGGGAGCGAAAAAATGGCAGGTCAACGCAATTTCTCAAACGACCACAAGTTGTGTCATATGTGGAGAAGCACATCCGATGGAAGAATGCCTGGGAAATCCGCAATCAGTATGTTTCATCAAGAACAACCCTTATTCCGACACGTACAACCCCGAGTGGAGAAACCACCCCAATTTCACTTGGAAAAATCAACAACAAAGCTTTCAACCAGTGGCGCAAAAAGAAGGGTCACCCGAATTTTTCCCGTGAACCAACGGTCCAACGTATAACCAAGCTAGCAGATCGCAGGCACTGCAATCTTCATCCTTAGAGAGCTTACTGAAGCAGTACATTGAGAAGAACGAATCAGTGCTTCAGAATAAAGTAACGTCCATCCGAAATCTCGAATTCAACTAGGACAGATTGCGGGTGAACTAAAAAAAAGACCGGAATGAGCATTGTCGAGCTCAACTGAGCTCCTTCGCAACTCTGGGGGTACAGGAAAGGAACAATGCTTAGCAGTCTCCTTGCTAAGTGAAAAAATGACAACGGAAGTAGGGGAGGAACCCATCACGACCAACTTGAATGCAGTAACAATCGAGGACCCATTGACATATGATTCAAAAGAGCCCGAGAAGATGAACCCAGAAGTTGCGTCCATCTTCAAGCCTCTAGAACATGAGATAGAAGAAGTCCAGCTACCACCATTTCCGCAAAGATTGAAAAAGAAACAAAATGATGAAGATAAGATCGCTACAGAGGTAGTAACGCAAAATACAACGATCCCACAAAAAATGTGCGACCCAGGAATCTTCACGATACCATGCTCCATACGAGGGGTCTACAGTAGCCAAGCACTATGCGATCTTGGGGCTAGTATAAACTTAATGCCGCTATCAATCTTCAAACGATTGAATATGGGTAAACTCACACCCACGACGGAGACTCTCCTACTTGCGGATAGATCCCGAATACATCCCGAGGGAGAGTTGAAAGATACTGCAATCTCAATTGAAAAATTCATCTTACCGGTAAACTTAATCATTTTGGATTATAAAGCGGATGAAAATGCGCCCATCATACTAGGACAACCATTCCTTTCGATCGGTCGTGCTTAAATTGATGTGCGTAAGAGGAAAATCGTAATGAATGTCAACAAGGAAAAGCTCCGGATTAAGGCAGTCAAAATCCTAGAGAACCAAGAAAAGAAGAAAAAGCCACCGTGGACATAAAAAGTCCAGCCTGAAATAAGCAGTCCCTGTGTTACTATGTGACACAAACTCATCAGGGACGCATTCCTTTTGAAATATCCTTTTTATACCAATGCTTCATGAACTTTCATTACCTATCTTTTAACTGTTATCGTATATTTGTTTTTTTTAAAAAAATAATGCGATCGTGTAGAGCGATCGTGGTAAACGATTTTGTTAACTTGGTTTTTGTATTTGACCTTCTCAAATACTTTATTTCGTCACCGCAATCAAAAGAAAGCAGATTGCCGCAAAGTAGGATGCGTCCATAACTAATGCGAGTGACAACGCAAATTTGGGGGTTGTATCTTTCCTTGACTTTATTCCAAATTTATCACTATCGCATCACATTTTAATTTTGAAAATGTTATCACCGCATCTTCTTTGGTTGGCACAATCATTTAACATTGATTAATTTAGTAAGTTACTGCATTATTTCTCTTTGCCAATTATGATTTCAATGATGAAACACATGCTTCTATTTTTTTTTTGTATATACTAGAGTCAACTTAATTTTAGAACAGTCACCTCATGAAATATTTCTAGAAGTTAGTGGTCTGCTAGCTTTCTTTCAAACTGACCCTTTACGAAACTTCATAAGAGCATCACATGACTTCTTTCAATCTCTTAGCAATGAGGACATTGCTGCATTTTAAATTTGGGGGTGCGGTATTCATTTTTTGACCTTGCTATTTTTAGCCTTACAAAAAAAAAATTAAAATTCATAATGTTGCGATCGGATCCTACTCATAGTTGGATGTCTGCATGACACCCATGGGGGCAAGCCAAAACGAAGGTAGGAATCGTGATCAACGCATAAATAAATGATTGCAACTTCATTGCCAAATAGGCATGAGTTCAGACTGAGAAAGAGCGCCTTGCTCGTAGTTGAATGTCCGTATGACACACATGGGGGCAAGCCAAAACGAAGGCTTGGCACTTGGATCAGCGCAAGGTCATAGAAAAAAAATGTCTAAAATACGCAAGGATAAAAAAAATCATTTGAAAATACCCTAGTGAAAAAGTTTTTTTATGAAATAAATCATGCGATGCCCTGGAATCTAGTAAAAGTATTTTTGAAGGTTAGACTTGCGGTTCCTAAATTTTAGAAATATTTTAAGAAAAGACCTGGATAAGAATTAAGGAAATTTTGGTGTATAAGATTTGAATAAGGCATCTTTGAGGAATCTAGGAAAGAGAAGGTGATCGACTTTCTAAAGAAAATCTTTAACTTATGCTTGAGAACAAGCATTGTTTAAATATGGGGGTGTGATAACGGGCAGAAATGCACGTTATTACAACGCAAAGTTACAAAAAAATGCAGAATTGCGATGATAAAAATATACAATATGGTGTCCAAAAGCATTAAGTTCACAACATTGCGATCGCATGCATCTATCGCATTAAAACAGCTAACTTATATATTTTTGTGCAGAAAATGCATTGATGCAAGACGGAAATGCGATCCAAAGAAATTAACGTCCAAGCGCATTAAGAGATTGCCTTGACGCAAGGTTATGCGATCATTTGCGCTCGCGAATATCTTCTCAAGAAGGTTTCCACATAAAGTCGACACATCACGGTGGACGCATCTGAGTGAAAAGCGTAATAAATCACGATGGTACAGAAAGCTTATGACGATCGATTCCAAATTAAGTTGACAAGCCGATAACGAGCTACTGTAGCAAGTAAACTCAACTTTTCGGTGACAAATATTCGGTGCATCAGACAGAGAATTCATGCCATACCATCAGTGCAATCATAAGAGAGAAGAAGCCTTTCACCCCGAAGCTTTATAAATAACGAAAGCCACCTTCAGTGAAGGAGTTCGTTCAATTAGATAAATTTTCCCCTTTAGATAGAAGTAGCCTTGTTCATAGTTTTCTTTTACTTAGAAGGCAGAAGCGAGCGAAGGGAGATTATACCGAGAGATCGTTTCGGTGAACTTGGAAGAGTGCCAGAAGCGTCAAGATCAGAGAGGGTACCAACTCTTGTGGAAGCAAGAACATCTTTTGAGTAAAATAGAGATAATAGTGTAAAAGCCTTGGGAAGCAAGGAATTGCTACCATGCTCTCTACCCTTATTTTCTATTATCATTTTGTACTCTAAACATATTTATATAAATGGAAATTGTATCTTTATATCTGTTCACTCTCTGTACAATATGCATGAAGTTAAATCTGTCGAATGGGTTGAGAAACACTTAGCTAACATAACCTGGGATCTTCGTTTTATGTGATTATCTTGTATTATGTATGCGTCATTCGTTCATTAGAGATACTCAAGAGGGTAGTCTAAGGATAAAATCTAGGATTAGAAAAGTCAGATTAGAATCTAGGCTCGGGAGAGTCAGATTAGAACCGCATAATCAAGAGATAGAAGCTTAGGAATAAGCTCTGTTTGCTATTAATGCTTCGCATGCATCTTAGAGATAGGTTATGATTGTATACGGTCACCTTGTCCTTATGTGCATCTTGCATCATCGCATAGGCAAGAAGTAGAGACTTAGGAATATGCTCTATTGATATTATCGCATTCATCGCATGCGTCCTAAAATTAGGAGTCATTGCATTTGCATTGGAAAATGAGTTGCAGTCACATGAGTGTAGCATGATCGCATAGCTTGAACGCATTCTCGGGAAACACTAGCTAAAGACCTTCTCAACTCGTTCCTCCGCATACTCAGTGTATCTATCGCATAATTACTCTTTTCTCAAATCCACTACATACTTTTTATACTGTAAATAACAAACCAACCAACTCTTGATTTATTGTTATCGCAAAGTGATCTAAAAGTTACTACCGTATATTGTTTTCCTTAGTCCCTGAGTTCGACCCTGGGCTTACCAGAAAACTCAGTAGGGTTTATACTATTGGGGTTGATTTCCTAAAGTCTCGTATCCTGTAGTTTGTAAACAGTATATACGAACACCTGTGTTGTTAATATAAGATATTTACTTCACATCTTGTATTTTGCTCAGTTATTTGTTTTATTTGCTTTTCCACAAACCAATAAACATAAAATCCTTGGTTATCTGTATGTAACTCAAACATGTATGTGGTGACATACAAGTTGATCATGTCTTGAGTGATAACCAAAATGGTCTGTAGCAAATGGATAAAGAAGGGAAACCTTATCCTGGTAACACTACGGATGCGACCCGCTTTGTGGAATGGTCACAAGTGTTATGACTTGTCATAGATAGTTTAATCCTGATCATTCGTGTTGAGGAGATGCGAGCGAGGGCGTCCTATATAAAGAGTTTGTATAAGACCTGACCACGAAGTGTTAATGTCTCATTATATAACACCGTTCATGACAGAGACTTCACTTCACTAGGATGACCATAGGTAACATAACCTCAATCCTGAGTGAGTTTGGAACTCCTACCATTCTTTTGATTTGTATGGGTGCAAGTGTTGACCAGGTTCGCCGATTCAAACCTACGCATTTTGGGGATTTGTCTGATTTTGGGAGCTGGAAACTCAGCTACACAAGATGGAATTCACTCATTCCCACAGGCAGGGGTAAGGTCAGGATAAATGGCTCCCTTAAGGGCTGATTCCGGGGCTTGAAGTGATGTGGTTCACACAACACCTTCTCGTTGCGACCGAGAGGTTTGCACATATATGTTTGGACTAAATGTTGCTAATCTTCATTAGAGAGGAATCAGGTGTACTTAAAACGCTGAGATGTACTACAGGAACAGTAAACGGTTAAATTGGCCCAGATCGATACTTACGAGGCATCTTGAAGGGTCATCGATTAACTCATGATTGGATTATATAATCCGCATTGCTACAACAGAAATATACTTTGGGTTAAAGAAGAGTTTAGGCGCTGTTGGACTTAGTGGATAATCACTGACAGTTAAACGGATGTGGATCTTCGTGGCTAAAGAGTTTAGTCAAGCTATTCATGTATTGTTGGTTTCGAGCCACAGTCCATTAGGTTCACCTGGGTAAGGCTTGGATAAAGTCAATGTACCAAATGTTTGGGTTAATCTGAAATGTCAAATCGAACAAGAGAAAGTTACAATTATATATATAATTGGACTTGTTTAATTATATATGATATAATTGGGCTAAATGTATGAGATAACATTATTTGGAGGAAATTAGATATAATATGATTTATATCAGTAGAGAGAGAAATTATTATAGTAGATATTATCGATATATCAAACTATAGGATATAACATTAATATGATGATATTTTTAATTACAATTAATTGATAATTATTGATAATTAAACGAATTTATCACATTTGGACGTGAGAAGTGGGTTGCGATGCAATGTGTAAGCCGACGGATCTTAAAAGAAAATCGTTTTCATGTTTTATCAATTTGTGGCATTCGTGATTACTCGTCCGCACCCAAGCAAGAATTCGTGAAAGCGATCGCGCAAGAGCCTAATACGATAGAAGCTTGTCCATCTAAACGATTTGTTACCTCACATTTTCTCTAAACGATCGTATACATTTTTCCTAAATGATCGTTTCAAAGGTCGTTTTATACACGGATCGCGTGTAGTTCTACATACATAGAGCATTTTCGCTATAGGTAAAGCAGAGTGTTTCATCTCTCTCACTGCTTATCGTCTACAGACGCCGTTCTCCTCGTGTACTTCTAATCAAACTCACAAAGCCCACTCTTTGTTTTGACGCCAATGGATACCGGGGCATTCTCAATTGTGGGGTTGTCGTCCCCGGGCTGCAGTATTCGTGTTACTTCTGATTGTTGCTATTGCCAGTTTGACATAACTCGTGGGTGCGTGGGTAAGCGATTACCGTTGGGAGGTTTTAAGGCTGATTAGGGTCGAGACGTTTTCGAAGAAGAAATGTCTTCATACTGGTTATGAACCATTTCAATGATTTTTATTGTATTCGCTGATGCATTGCCGATATTAGATCATATGCATAACTGTGTATGGTTCGAATGTTATGTCGTTTCTTAGGTGTTTCAGTTTCTTTAGTGGTCCCGAGCGTTCGAAGAGTGTCTTCATCTGGTTATGAGCCACGCGTTTCTGAATACTTTCCGATTTCCATCTGTTGCAACGAAAAAATTAGCGTAACATTCAATGGTTGGGTGCATTTTTACGTTGTTTTTAAATGTTATATTCTACTCGTGATATGTGCCAGATTTAATGGATGTTTTCGGGCATGAATTTCCTCGGTTTGTTTTAATTCCTTTTACATTTGCCAAGTTGTTTGTAAAGGCCCTTGGTTTTTTGGCGAACTAAATAATTGTAATGCGAGTCTTGTATTACAAAATGTTTGAAGTCTTAAGTCGGTTCGTTCCGAAAGTTTTGCGGTAAAGGTTGCGGACTCTATATGGCGAAGGAAAGAATGATCTAGGTCATTCGCCATCATGCAGAAGAGGTTCTATAACGATTCGTTGTCCATCGTGGAAGATGAAGGCAGCTGATGCGATTGCGGTGTAATGCATCGGGTTAAATGGTGGGGTATCAATAAGAGTTGGTTCGTACTGGTTGAATGATCGGGCACGACGAGTCGCGTGGAGTATCATTTAATACGGCACGCGCCGCTAAATGATTCATCTTAGGTTCAACAAACCTTCCATCACTTAGTAATATGATAAACAAATCACTTAGCATCGTAAGGTAAATGGTTTACGGGCACAGTTGCACACTATCGTTAGACGATGAGACGCTCGCGTATTGTTTAAGAGCGTGCAACGATCATTAGGTCAGTAAGCTTCATCGCTTAGTAACTGACGGAATGATTGCTTCGTAACCTCATTAAATCGTTTACCCTGTCGTCGTGCTACACGATCACTGGACGATTCAGGCCTCGCAGCCTCGTCTTCGTCTACGCGATCGTTGTTATTGTTCCTTATCTCATGCGCACTGAACATCGTCACCTGTTAGAGTTTGCTACACGATGAAAGACCATCCTGGCGGTTCAAGACTTGGTTTACACTGTGGACCGATCTTCTCTTAACTCCCAGATCGGAAAACAACACGGATGGTAAGGAGGGCTAATATTGAGAGAGAGATGTCGATTCACAAGGGTGACCGCAAAGATCCTTCTTGGGTATCTAATTATTTTAGCTCAGTGAACTAATGATCCCGGCGCCAGAGGTCTTCATCGTGTAGCAAACCTCTTACAGGTAGAACAATCGTTCAGGCTGCGCACTAGATTAATTAGGAACATCATAACAAACAGTCCGCTGTAAGACTGAAACGAGGCTGCGAAGCCTGATGTCCAAGTGGATTCGTGTAGCACGACGAAGGATAAACGATTTAATATGAGTTAATGAAGCAACTCATATCCCGTCAGTTACGTAAGCGATGAAGATTACTGACGCTAAATGATCGTCTAGCACCTTAACAATACACGGGCGTCTCAATCGTCTAACCGATGGTGTGCAACTTGGTAAACCCATTTACTTACGATGCTAAGTGATTGTTAGTCAATTAAACAAGTGATGAAGTTTGTTTGAACCTAAATGATCATTTTAGCGCGCGCGTGATAAATGATACTTCAGCCGACCGGTGGTCACGATCATTCAACCATGTACGACCTAAACTCTTGATTGCACTACCCCACCAAATTTTAGACCGATGCATTCAATCTAACCGCAATCGCAGCCACTCCTTCATCTTCACGATGGACAACGATCTATAGAAACCTCTTCTGCATGATGCGATGAACCCTAGATCATCTTACTTCCATAGTCCCAACCTTTACCGCAAAACTTCGACGAACAACGACTTAAGACTCAATAAAATTTGAATACGACTCGATTAAATTGATTTATGCCAAAATACCAGGGGCCCTTTTACAAACAACTGCAAATGTAAAAGGAATTAAACTAAACCGATGTGAAATCATCCCCGAACACATCCATTAATCTGGCATCCATCGACAGTAGAGATAACATTTAAAAAACAACGTAAAAATGCACCCACCATGATGTAATACGCTATTTTCGTTGCAACAATTTAAATCGAGTTCAAAAACCTGCTCATACAGATTGATAGACTACTCTTTCACCGTCTGAAACCCTAAAACTCGAAACATAACGACAATAACATTCAACACTACAGTTTGCAATATGCTAATATCGGCACCTGCCTGCAGAATACAATATAATCAATTCATGGGAACGAATATGGTTCATACCAGATGAAGACATTCTTCGAACGTCTGAAACCTAATCAACGCTTAGAACCTCCAACGGATACTAACCAGCACCGACGAGTATGTCAACTTGCAATACGCACAATCAGAAAGTACACGAAATACTGCATGCGGGGACCAACCCCACAGATGAGATAGCCCGGGTACCCTCGCCGTCAAGAAACCAAAGAAGTGGGGCTTGGTGAGTTTTGTATGAGAGTGAAACAGAGAGAAGGCGTTCGTGTAGAGCGAAAGCAAGGGGAGATATGAAAAAAAAGACTCTGCTACCATATAGCGAAAATGCTTTATCGTATAGTAAACTAACAACGATCGTTAGTAAAAAATGAACGTCTACGAAAAAATGTATACGATCGTTTAGAGAAAATGTGAGTGAGCAATATTCGTTAGATTGGAGCACTACACTATCTTTGTAGTAGTAAACAAGCTCGAATGGATATACCCTTAAGCGGAACTCTCGCGATCCGCAGTTCGAAACGAATTTTCTTTTTGGTGCTATTTGGGTTACGATAATCACGAATGCACAGCATGATATAATGAATAGAAAGCGATTTTTTTTATTTCCTCATTTTAAATTGCCTGATCGCGGTACACAGAGATCTACCGGAACATTTCCGACTGCCCGCCAGTCCGCAATAGCCAATCCACGATGTCCACGTCCAACATCGTTGAGTAAAGATTCTTAAAAATGATTCAAATAATTAATCAAATTAATGTTCAACATTTATAGGATTATATTATAATTATGATTTAATATTCCTAATGCCGATCCGTTTTGATGTAAACCTCATATCACATATTAAATACACATGATATCGGTCTTTTCATAATAATTTCTATCCTCTACTTGATATAAATATCATAATTTATATCTAATTTCACTTTCCAAATAATGTATCTCATACATTTAGCCACTTTTACTATCATCTATAAACCATCTGATACTGAGCGCGGAGTCATAAAATCCAATTAGTAAGTGACGTCCATTATAATTGACTTTCTCGCAGTTTGCTCAAATTTTTTATCGAAACAAATTGAAATATTCAACATTACCCCCAAATCATTGGTACTATAATGGAACACTTTATCCAAGCCAACCCATGAGTGACCTTGGAACTGGACCTGTGGGGCTCGATAAGCGTCCACAATCACATAATAAAGTTGACTAAACTCGCTTTTAGCTCACGAGATCCCACCATCCCGTCTACATGTCAGTGAATTCAATTCACTCAGTCCCAACTAAGCTCTCTTTTCCCTACAAGATATATTTCCTGTGTAATCGGATCATAATCAATCATGAGTATATGCACCCTTTCACAATCTGCCGTAATGTAACTCTGTCGCCAATTTACCGTTTTTGGTCCTGTATGGTTATCATTTCTTTCTCACTGGATCTTTTAAATGGGTCCGACTGATTGGTCCCTCTAATGAAGATACAACATAGTCCAACTATATGTGAACTACCCCTCTCTCGGGCGTCCAAGAGAACTACCAAAATACACAAGAAAATATCGGGATTCGGGTGTGTGTGCAATCCACATCATTCAATGCCATCGCAGGATCAGCCCTTAACGCGAGCCATTTATCTAACTTAACACCTGCCTTGGGGAATGAGTGAATTCCATCTTGTGTAGCTGAGTTCCCAGCTCCAGCAATAGACAAATCCCGCAAAATGTATGTCGTTTGACTCGGCGACCACCTGGTCCACTTGCAACCATACAACAAATCCAAACAAAAAGAAAATGGGTAAATGGGAAGGTCCAAACTCCACTCTAGGAAATGGGGTTATTGTTAAGCCTATGATTGCCTCATTCCTAAGTGAAAGTTGAAAGTCTCTGTCATGAACGGGTGTTCTTTATATAAGAAAACATTAAACGACCTTCGTCGTCAGGTCCTATACAAACTCTTTTAATATAGGACTACACCAGCACCTCGCTTGCATTCGCATACTCCCAACACGAGAATCAGATTAAAACTCTAGTACTGACAAAAGTCATTAATCACTTGTAACCATTCCACAAAGCGGGTCGCTCATCCGTAGTGGTTATCCTAGATAAGGGTTTCTTACCCCCACCACCTACGCCCCTCCGCTCCCCGCTCAGATGTGTAACCTTTTATCGTTCGGCCGACCCCGCAGTATTAATGTAATCGCCTTGGGCGCTATCTTCACGATCAATATACTCTGATGATATCGAATATCCATCGCCCACCCTAACCAACGACTTTATGATTGTTTGGAGTTATTAACTATCCACTCGATATACCCATTGACAGACAATGATCCAAAGACCAATCTGTGTATGTCACCACTTACATATCATGTTAAGGTTACATACAAGATGAGGCACCCAAATAGGATTTATTTTTATGTTTACTTGGTTTTTGGGAGAATTGCCAATAAAAAAACAAAAATAAACCTGAGGCTAAATACAAGAATGTGAAGTAAATATCTTTATACAACACAAGGTGTTCGATAACTGTTACAAAAAACTACAAGGATACGAGACTTGGACATCAACCCAATTATGTGAAAACCCCACTGGAAGCTTTTCCTGGTAAGTGGGCCAGAGGGACCTCGATCATTCGAGGGAGCTAGGAAAACAATTACGGTTAAGGTAAACTTTAAGATCATTTTTTTTTTCTTTTTTAGTTTAATATGTTTTTTGGTTTTTTTTT
>NC_052352.1:42665808-42710107 GCF_009727055.1 Benincasa hispida
TTTTTTAGTTGTTTCTTTTTAAGAGTTAAAGAGAAATTAAAACTAAAAGAAATAAGAAAGACATGCATGCTCACTTAGGTTTAATTCATGGTTTTAAAATTTTTAAAACTTGGATCACATAGACCTAAGATCACGGTTCTAATATGATTAACAACCCTAAGGCTTTAATCTTTTAATCAGTTTAATAAGATTGAATTGGCTAATAGAAGGTTAAAGTGTAGCGAATCTATCTATAAGGGACTTTTTGTCTAAGGCGGGTTCTATCTAGGCTGGGGTATTTAAGTTGATGGAAACATAACACCCCTACCTGGGAACTAACCAGGAAAGGTGAATTAGATAGATTTGATGTATGCATGCAAGTTAAGAACAGTCCATTAAAGTGTTTAAATGTGACTACATGAACTTGTTCATATTTCATAAACAAACGTTGTTTATTAGCAGAGTTTAAAAAAACCACTTAGACTAAAATCAGTAGCTAGATTGTCTAAGTTAATGAATCCCTAGGTAGAACATTCAGTGGGAGGTACTTAGGGCATCAAATGCTTCACTTAAACCCTTCACTTTTCTCCTAAAGTCCACACCATGAGATCTACCCTCGGCCTCGTGGCACTTTTGGCATGTCCCCCCAACTGATGGTGTTTGGGTAGGTCAACATCAAGGTGGATGGAGAGAATGTTCATAGTAAATGGGAGTGGGAAGTGCGACAGCATATCCCTTGGTCTCCCTTGTTAGGTTGAATAAAGTTTCTGCCATCGCCTCGAGGAACCCTGGGAGTGTCCCCCTAAAGGATGACAGTTTTACGCATTTCTTTATTTGATCTTCTGTACGAGGATAAGGTAACTTAATCTCTTGTCTTAATCTATCTTTTCCCTACAGTAAGCATATTAAGGCAGGACTCTAGCACTGAAAACGAGGGGTTACACTTACACGGAATAGTTAAAGGTTAACGATTCTGGACCGAAAAATGGTGGTTGTTAGGTTCAGTTCCAAGAGTTGGTTCTACCTAATGGTTGAGAATGTCTCATCCCAATGAAGGGACAACTGATCACCCCACCGTGGCGTTTTTCCTGACTCACTTCGGCATCATTGCAAAATAGAAGTCTATAACTTAGGGTACTTGAAACTGTTTTGCGAAACTAATTGGTTTAAAAGTGGTTTAGCAAAATCTAATTTTTTGTTCATTTTTTCAGCAACTTTTTCAAATGGCTAATGCCACCTTATCATTGTTAAGCACCAAAAAATTAACTAGCGACAATTTTTCAACATGGAAACACATGATCACGACGATCCTAATCATCAAGGATCTCATGTTTGCTCTCACGAAGGCTTGTCTTCCTATTCTAGCTCCAAATGCCGCTCGAAATGTTCGGGAGGCATACGAGCGATGGACAAAGGCGAATGAGAAGGCCCGAGCCTATAACTTGGCAAGACTTTCTGACGTCTTGGCCACGAAGCATAAGCCTATGGTCAGCCTGTGAGATCATGGAGTCCCTGCGGGGGATGTTTGGACAACCGTCTGAACAGCTTATGTATGAGGCTCTTAAATACATATTCAACTTCAAAATGAAAGAAAGAACCTCTATTTGTGAACATGTGCTAAACATGATGGTCCACTTCAATGTGGCGGAGTTGAACGGGCCTACCATCGATGAGGGCAGCCAGGTTAGCATAATCTTGCATTCTTTGCCGGAGAGCTTCCTGCACTTTGTTAGCAATGTGGTTCTTAACAAAGTGAAATATAACCTTACAACTCTCCTCAACGAGTTGCAGACATACCAATCTTTACTGAAAAGTAAGGAGAGGCAGAAGAGTGAGGCAAATGTTGCTTCATCCTCAAGGACGTTCCATAGAGGTTCGACCTCAAGAACGAAGTCTGCACCTTCTACTTCTAACTCTTCAAAGGGGAAAAAGAAGAAGAGTGGTAAGGGAAAAGGGAAGGCTCCTGCTAACCCACCGCTTGTCGCCCCGAGGAGGCGTCCACCAGTTGCTAAGGGAAAGTGTTTCCATTGCAACCAAGATGGACATTAGAAGAGGAGCTGTCCTCGGTATCTGAAGGGGAAGAAAGCTGCCAAGGCTAAGGCCAAGGCGGATAAAGGTAAATGTGATTTACTTGTGCTCGAAACTTGTTTAGTGGAGAATGATGATTCTGCCTGGATAATTGATTCAGACGTCACTAATAATGTTTGTTCTTCTTTTTAGGGGATTAGATCTTGGCGACATCTAGAGGCTGGTGAGATGACGATGTGAGTAGGGACCAGGCACGTCGTCTCAGTTGTGGCAGTGGGAGGACTCCAGTTAGCTTTACAGAATAGGTTTCTAATTTTAAATTATGTATATATTGTTCCTGAACTAAAAAGAAATCTTATTTTTGTAAAGTGTTTATTGCAATATAAATACACTGTTTCTTTTAATTCGGGTAAACGTTTATTCATAAAGATGGTGTTTTTATTTGCACAGAAAATTTGGAATCGAATTTATATGTGCTAAGGCTGTTAGCCATTAATTCCTTCCATAATACTGAAATGTTCAGAACTGTTGTAACTCAGTCAAAACGTCGACGAATTTCTCCAAAATAAAATGCCCAACTTTGGCATCTACGTTTAGAGCACATCAATCTCAATAGGATTAAGCGATTGGTGAAGAATGGACTTCTAAGTGAGTTAGAGGAAAATTCTTTATCGGTGCGAATCTTGCCTTGAGGGTAAGATGACTAAACGACCTTTTACTGGAAAAGGTTTTAGAGCCAAGGAGCCTCTTGAGTTAGTACATTTTGACCTTTGTGGTCCTATGAATGTGCGAGCCCGAGGTGGCTATGAGTATTTTATCACTTTCATTGATGATTACTCTAGGTACGGGCATGTGTATCTTTTGCAACGGAAGTCTGAAACCTTTGAAAAGTTCAAAGAGTTCAAGGCTGAAGTTGTAGACGCATTAGATAGACGGATTAAAACACTTCGATCAGATCTAGGTGGAGAGTTTTTGGACTCCGCATTCCAGGACTATTTTATAGAATATGGAATCGATTCCCAAATCTCAATGTCGAGTACACCTCAACAGAATGGTGTAGCGGAGAGGAGAAATAAAACCTTATTAACATGGTTCGCTCGATGATGAGTTACGCTTTCTTACAGGACTCGTTTTTGGGTTTTGCAGTGGAGACGACGGTGTACATACTCAACTGTGTTCCTTCCAAGAGTGTTGCAAGAACACCTCTAGAGTGTTGGAATAGGCGTAAAGCTAGTTTATGTCATTTTCGCATTTGGGGTTGTCCTGCACATGTGCTTGAGGCTAATCCTAAGAAGTTTCATTTATGATCAAACGGAAAATAGGGTGTTTGTTTCAACAAATGCTACTTTCCTTGAGGAGAAACATATAAGAGGGCACAGTCCACGAAGCAAAGTCGTGTTGTGTGAGCTTTCCAATGAAACTACTGAAACTTCAACAAGAGTTGTTGATCGGATTCATCCAGTAGGTCGGTTCCACCTCAAGAATTGAGGGAATCTCAACGTAGTAGGAGGGTTGCGAACCCACTCGTTCACTATCTGGGTTTCATGAAAATCCTTGCTATGGTAGCAGATGGCGACGTTGAGGATCCTTGTCTTATAAGAAGGCAATGGAGGATGACCGGGATGAATGGGTCAAGGCCATGGATCTCGAGATGGAGTCGATGTACTTCAAATCAGTATGGGATCTTGTAGATCCACCTGAAGAGGTTCGCCCTATAGGTTGTAAATGGATCTACAAGCACAAACAGGGTGTTGATGGGAAGGTACAGACCTTCAAGGCTCGACTTGTGGCAAAGGGTTATACCCAGGTAGAGGAATTCGACTATGAGGAGACTTTCTCGCCTGTTGCCATGTTAAAGACGATCTGCATCCTCTTGTCCATTGCAGTTTAGTATAATTATGAGAACTAGCAAATGGATGTCAAGACGGCCTTTCTGAATGGCAATCTTGAGGAAACCATTTATATGGTGTAGCCCGAGGGATTCATAGCCCAAGGTCAAGAGCGAAAGGTTTGTAAACTAAATCAGTCCTTTTATGGACTGAAACATGCGTCTCGATCTTGGAACATATGATTTGATGTTGCGATCAAGTCGTATGGCTTTGACCAAAACGTTTATGAACCTTGTATCCAAGAAGATCATCAACGGTTCAGTAGTCTTCTTAGTTGTATGTAGATGATATCCTACTCATTGGGAATGATGTAGGTCTACTGACTGTAGTTAAGAACTGGCTAGTGACCCAATTCCAAATGAAAGATTTGGGAGAGGCTTAGTTTTTTCTAGGTATACAGATCTTTCGGGATTGCAAGAACAAAGTGCTAGCACTGTCTCAGTCATCGTACATTGACAAGATGTTGCTCAAGTACTCGATGCAGGACTTCATATGCGTCTGCCGTTGGCAGTTTGATGTACGCGATGCTCTGTACTCATCTAGACATCTGCTATGCTATGGGCATAGCCAGTAGGTATCAGTCTAACCCAGGCCAGGGTCATTGGACCGCAGTGAAGAACATTCTCAAGTATCTTCGGAGAATGAGGGACTACATGCTCGTGTATGGTTCCAGGGATTTGATCCTTATAGGATACAAAGATTCTGATTTTCAGACTGATAAGGACTCTTGCAAGTCCACAGCAGGGTCAGTCTTTACTCTTAACGGAGGAGCTGTAGTGTGGAAAAGTACTAAGCAGGGGTGCATCGCTGACTCCACTATGGAGGCGAAATACGTAGCGGCTTATGAAGTTGTTAAAGAGGCTGTCTGGCTCAGGAAGTTCTTGACAGACCTGGAAGTTGTTCCAGATATTTCTAGGCCCATTACCCTTTATTGTGATAATAGTGGGGCGGTGGCGAACTCCAAGGAGCCAAGGAGTCACTGGCGCGGTAAACACATAGAAGGAAAATATCATCTGATCCACGAGATAGTGCATCGAGGGGACGTGATCGTAACGTAGATCGCTTTGGAGCACAATGTTGCTAACCCGTTTACGAAGTCTCTCACCTGTCTCTTATACACATCTAGATGTGTATAAGAGACAGGATCTTTAATTTTGCTCATTTATTTGTTTTATTTGCTTTACCACAAACCAATAAACATAAAATCTCTGGTTATCTATATGTATCTTAAGCATGTATGTGGTGACATACAAGTGGATCGTGTCTTGAGTGATAACCAAAATGGTCTGTAGTATATGGATATAGGAGGGAAACCTTATCCTGGTAACGCTACGGATGCGGCCCACTTTGTGGAATGGTCACAAGTGTTATGACTTGTCACAGATGGTCTGATCCTGATCATTTGTATAGGGGACATGCGAGCGGGGGCGTCCTATACAAAGAGTTTGTATAAGACCTGACCACGAAGTGTTAATGTCTCGTTATATAACACCATTCATGACAAAGACTTCACTTCACTAGGATGACCATAGGTAACATGTCCTCAATCCTGAGTGAGTTGGAAACTCCTGCCATTGAAGGCGGTTCTTTGATTTGTATGGGTGCGAGCGGCTAGGTCGCTGATTCAAACCTACCATTTTGGGGATTCGTCTGATTTGGGAGCTAGGAATTCAGCTACACAAGATGGAATTCACTCCTTCCTCAAGGTAGGGATAAGTAGATAAATGGCTCCCTTAAAGGCTGATTCCGGGGCTTGAACGAAGTGGCGCTACACACCTTCTCTTGTCCCGAGAGGTATTCACACATAGTTGGACTATGTTGTATTGTTCATTAGAGGAATCAGTGGTACTTAACGAGTGAGATGTAACTATAGGGGCAAAACAGTAAATTGGCCCAGCTGTACTTACGAGCATTTGTGAAGGATCATCGTATTCATGATTGGTTATATCTGATTGACACAGAAATATATCTGTGGTAAGAAGAGTTCAGTTGTTGGTCTTTAGTGGAATCACTGACAATTAACGGATGGTGGATCTCGAGGCTAAAGAGTTTAGTCAACTATTCACGTACCGTTGGAGCTTCGAACCACAAGTCCATTAGGTCACCTGGGTAGGTTGGATAAAGTCGAGAACCAGTGTTTGGGTTAATTTGAAATGTTCAAATTGACAAGAGGAAGTTCAATTATATATGATATAATTCGACGGGTTAATTATATATGATATAATTGGCTAAATGTATGAGATACATTATTTTGGAGAAAATTAGATATAAATCTGATTTATATCAAGTAGAGAAAAAAAATACTATAGTAGATATATGATATCAAACTATAGGATATAAATATAATATGATTATATTTATTAATTAAATTAATTGATTAATTATTTGATAATTAACTAATTTATCCACGTTTGGGCGTGGGAAGTGGGTTGCGATGGTTATGGTAACTGGCGGATTAAAAGGAAAATCGTTTTCATTTTTATCATTCGTGCATTCGTATTATCGTTCGCGCCCAAAAGAATCCGTGAAAGCGATCGCAAGAGCCTATACGAAAGAAGCTCGTTCGTCTGAACAATCGTCTGTCTCACGTTTTCTCTAAACGATTGTATACGTTTTTCCTAAACGATCGTTTAGTCTTTCATACACGATCGTGTAGCTCTACTATACGATAAGCATTTCTGCTATACGATAGTATAGTTTCATCTCCCACTTGTTTATCGTCTACATGACGCCTTCTCCTCCGTACTCTACCAAACTCACCAAAGCCCACTCTTTGGGTTTTTGATGCCAAGGATACAGGTCCATAAGGTCCCCTTGATAGCTCAATGGATTCAAGTTGAGAATCAGTTCTTGGGGTTAGTTTGAAGTGTTCAAATTAACATGAGGAAATTCAATTATATATGATATAATTGGTGTGATGTATGAGATACATCAAGTGGAGGATTAATGTAAATATGATTTACATTAAGTACCATAAAATAGAAAGAGAACTATGGTTTGTATGTTTCATGAAATGAAATGTTAAAACTATAGGTTATAAATATAATATGGTAAGTTAGTTATCATATTTATTTATAATAATATTAATAATTAAATCTGTTTGTCTAATAACCAATTGAGTGGGAGGTTATTGGTGGTTTATGGTAACCGTGAGATAAAAGGAAAATTGTTTTCCTAAATTTAGAGAGTTGCTACTTTTGGAAAGTACTCACGGAGAAGCTATCAAGTGAAATTGTTTCACTAAGCGATAGCTAAAGAGAAACTAAACAATCATGGATTTTGACTATACGATAGTTCATCAGTTAGTCATAGCTAAACGATCGTGTGGCATTGTCTATACGATAGGCTGCCATTTACTACATGATCGAGCATATTATCAATACGATAGATAACATCTTTTCTCCCAGTTGCTTGATCGTCTACACGATTGTTGTCCTTCAATCTCATCCTCAAGCCATATTCATACAGAGCCCACAACTCCTGGATTCTCACACCAAGAATACCAAGGTAACCATTGTGGAGGTGTCCTCACTCAACTCGATTGGTTTCGAGGAGCCGTTTGGTCGTTCGCTAGGTTCGTGATCATTGTGTTCGTTGTGTTTGTGCTGGTGATCGTATTGCATCAGTTGTTGCATTCGAGGGTTGCGATGCTGTGGACGCTTGTAGATTGATTGAGGGAGTTTGAAGAATGTTTCTTCAAAGGTATGCATTATTGGGGTTGATGCCTTAAAGTCTCGTGCTCTGTAGTTTGTAAACAGTTTATACAAACGTTTGTGTTATATAATATATGATATTTACTTCACACCTTGATTTTGCTCAGTTGCATGTTTTATTTGCTTTACCACAAACCAAAATACATAAAATCCCTGGTTATCTGTATGTAACTTAAGCATGTATGTGGTGACATATAAGTGGATCATGTCTTGAGGGAAAACCAAAATGGTCTGTAGTATATGGATATAGGAGGGAAACCTTATTCTGGTAATGCTACAAATGCGACCTTTTTTGTGGAATGGTCACAAGTGTTGTGACTTGTCACAGATGGTCTGATCTTGATCATTCGTGTAGGGGACATACGAGCGGGGGTGTCCTATACAAAGATTATTAGAGGAATCAGTGGTACTTAAGGAGTGAGATGTAACTATAGGGGCAAAATGTTAAACTGGCCCAGCTGTACTTACGAGCATCTGTGAAGGGTCATCGTACTCATGATTGATTATATCTAATGGACATAGAAATATATCTGTGGTAAGAAGAGTTAAGCTATTGGTCGTTAGTGGAATGCCTGACAATTAACAGATGGTGGATCTCGTGGCTAAAGAGTTTAGTTAGCTATTCACCTACCGTTGGAGCTTCGAGCCACAGGTCCATTAGGTCCCTTGGGTAGCTTGGATAAAGTCGAGAATCAGGGTTTGGGTCAGTTTGAAATGTTCAAATTGACAAGAGGGAGTTCGATTATATATGATATAATTAAACTGGTTGATTATATATGATATCATTGACTAAATATATGAGATACAATATTTTGGAGGAATTTAGATATAAATATAATTTATCTCAAGTGGAGGAGAAATTACTATAGTAGATATGTGATATCAAACTATAGGATAAGAATATAATAATTATTAAATTGGTTAATTATATGATAATTGGCCTAAAACTTCTCTTGGACGTGCGTTAGTGGGAGAATCCGAAGTTGGTTATTGTAACATAGAATAAAATGAAAATTTGTTTCATTTCATAAAAATTCTTAATTTTGCATTGATGTGGAAACGTAAACGATCGCATAGTCGAGAGCCTATATGATAGAGTTTTATCATCTAAACGATCACACACTTTGCGCCTAACGATTGCACGGCTGTCCCTAAATGATCACTTAGCTTTCTTAAACGATCGCATCGCATGCCGAGTTTTCTAAAAAATCGTCTACCATTTATTAAACAATCGCTTAGTAAAACCTACACGATCGTGTAGTTTCTTCTAAACGATAAGCACATAGCTATACGATAGCTCCTTTTCTCTCCCACTTGCTTATCGTCTACACGATTTGTTCTTTCTCCAACCTCTACCAAATTCACTAAAGACCACACTTTGGATTCTCACTCTGAAAATACCAAGGGTTCCATTTGGTTGTGTCGTCCCCACTGCTATTCACTTGTTCGTGACTGTTCGTGTTGCTGCCATTCGTGTAGACGACCGTGCTACTACAGCCGACTGGTTTGCTGGGCGATAGAGTGCGAGTGGAGGTTCTTCCGCTGCGTCTGAGTTCAAAGCTTGAAGAGGGTCTTCAACTGGTATGAGAACTCTTTCTCTTGTATTTTAGTGCTCAAAGCATGCCGTTAATTAATGTAAATTGCATAACTGTTTGATAGAATGTATGTGTTGTATTTCGGTCACAATAAAATCGGAAAGATCCGAACGCGCTCATGGATGCTCTTCGTTAAGAGTTCCTTCAATTGGTATTAGAGCCCTGGTTTTAAACATTCCAATTTCATTATTGCAATGAATTACGTATACATTCTTGGTGGGTGCATGTCTGCTCTGTTTAATCGTTAAATTGATATGGATGTGTAGATTAATGGATGTTTTTGTGGATGTTATCCTTGGTTTGATTTAATTCTTTTACATTTTCGGTTGTTTGTAAAGCCCCTTTTGTTTTTGGGCATTAATAATCGTTATCGAGTATGTAATTCAAAGTCTGTTTGAGTCTTGAGTCGTTCGTGAAGAAGATCGGAGCAAGGGTTGTAGTTCTTCGAGGAAGGAGACGATCAAGGGTTGATCGCATCATGTAGACGATGAGTAAGCGATCGCTGAATAGTGGGTCATGTAGACGATGGGATGCTCACATATCATTTAACGTGTGCACACATTAGACGATCATTTAGGTTAGCAAGCTTCATTGCTTAGTAACTGACTAAACGATCGCTTAGTGACGCAAGATAAATCGTTTACCTGTGATGCGTGTAATTATGGATGTGTTATGGTGTGAGTTTGCGTTGATGTGTGTTATGCGGTGATCATGAAAGTTTTCCTAACAAGACCCAAGTATAAGCCTTATTAGGTTTCCTGGTAAGTCTAGGGTCGAACACAGGGACTACTAAGTAAATATGCGGCAGACTCTTCGATTCTATTGCGGTGGTGAATAAATGAAGTGGGTAGTGTTTGAATAAGAATTTTTCCTATGCGACAGAGTTGAACACAGAGTTGATAAAAGTGTAGAGTTACAATAAGTATGCGATGAAGGGGTTGAGAAGGGGTTTAGCTAACATTTCCTAAGATTGTACACAAGTTATGCGATCATGCTACACACAAATAACAACACATCATTTCTCAACGCAGAATGCCATAGTTCCTATTTCTAGGACACATGCGATGTGTATACGAAAAAGCCATTAGGACTTATATCTAAGCCTTTATTCTTGTCTACGTGATGATGAATGATGCACACATAAATCAAGTTGACTGCATACAATCATTCCTATTTCTAGGGCGCATGCGATGTGTAAATAGCAATAGAACTTATGTCTAAGTTTCTATTTCTTGCTTATGCGATTCTAATCTGACTCTTTCAAGCCTAGATTCTAATCTGACTCTCTCAAGTCTAGATTCTATCTTTAGACTACTCTCTCAAGTATATCTAAAGGGTGAATGATGCATACATAAGACAAGATGATTGCATAAAATGTAAATCTTAAGTCATACTAGCTAAGTACTTCTCAACCCATTCAGAAATTTAGCTACTCATGCGAAGTATGGAGAGAATGAACATAGATTGAAATGAGATTTCCATTTTCTGTAAATAAAGGATTGAATACAAAATATCAAATGGAATTGAGAGATAAGAAGCTCGGTAAGCAATGTCTTGCTTCCCGTGGCCTTTTACACTGTTCTTTTTCACTCCAACTCTGTTCTAGATGTGTATTCTTGCTCTCGTAAATGTTGGCCCTCTCTCCTTTGTACTGCTTTCCGGCAGTCTTGATCTACCTGGGAATGATCTCTCGGCTTCCTCGTCTCCGTCCTCTAAGTAGATGTATGAGTATGTACGTGAATAGACTAACTGCTTCGCTCTCTAACTTGTTAACTCCTCTTACACTGGTGGCCTTTGGTATTTATAGAGCTCAAGGTGAAGCAGCCTTCCTTTCTAATGATTGCAATGATGGGCGGTATTAATTCTCCTGCTCTGATGTGCTGATTAATGGTCATCGAAATTTGAGTGTACTTGCTACAATGTGGCTTTAATGGCTTGTCAACTAAATTCGGATTCGACCGTTATCAGCTTTTCGTCCCATCATGATTTATTATGTTGTCACCTTGATGTGCAGTCTTTATGCAACCACCTTTTTAAGAAACTTCTAACGATCGCATAACTTACGACCGCAATCTTCAAGCGCGCTGACGCCTTGTTCCTTTGGATCGTAATTTTACTTGCGCCATCGCATTTCCTGCACAAAATAAGTAAATTAACTGTTTTTATGCGATGGTCGCTTGCGATCGCAACTTCTTTCAGTTTAGCGCTTTTGGACATGATATTGCTTATTTTACCATCGCATTCTCTCATTGTTTTACTTATTTGAGCTATAATAACTTGTATTTCTACCAGTTATCAACCTGTCGCCGCGTTAAGTGATCACCTAGATGATCAGGATTCGCAGCCTCGCTGTCGTCTACGCGATCGTTTAGTTTTTGCATCTATCGTCTAATGTGCGCTGGGCGATCGTCTACCTTTGGCGTTTACTACATGATGGAGTCCTCCTGGCGGTTCAAGACTCGGTTCGCCTGTGAATCGGTTTGCTCAATGAAAAATGTAATAGATAGGGTTATTTCATTATGGTTTTTTGTAAAGGCCCACCCCGGTCCATTAATCCTTAATTTATTACATGCAATGTATGGTTTTTATATGTCATATGGTATGAACATATAGTAAATCCCACCTTAGGTTATGCATTGGTCATGCATCATCTCTTTATTGTAAATGTTATAATTTAGAGAAGCATGATTCAATTATGTAAGAGCATGCTCATGCATCATATAATATAAGAGTTATATTTATGCATGCATAAAAAGCATTAACATGCAACATCTTTTTATTATAATTGTTATAGTATAAGGGTGAATGATAACATGTTTGCTCGGTTATTACGTGTTATATAAAAGTTATGTATAGTAATGACCGAACATTGTATGAAGCATGACACATAGGTTACTTTATAAGTGTTATAAACACCTCGTTGTGCGCAATGGTTTTTTAGTTGTTTCTTTTTAAAAGTTAAAGAGTAATAAGAACTAAAAGAAATAAGAAAGACATGCATGCTCACTTAGGTTTAATTGATGGTTTTAAAATGTTTAAAACTTGGATCACATAGACCTAAGATCACGACTCTAATATGATTAGCAACCCTAAGGCTTTAATCTTTTTCATCAGTTTAATAGGATTAAATTTACTAATAAAAGGTTAAAGTGTAACAAATCTATCTATAAGGGACCTTTTGTCTAAGGCGGGTTCTATCTAGGCTGAGGTATTTAAGTTGACGAAAACGGACACCCCTACCTGGGAACTTACCTGGAAAGGTGAATTAGAAAGATTTGATGCATGCATACAAGTTAACGACAATCTATTAAAGCGTTTAAATGTGACTACTTGAATTTGTTCATATTTCATAGACAAACGTTGCCTATGGTCTTAGCGCGTGAGATCATGGAGTCCCTGCGGGGGATGTTTGGACAACAGTCTGAACAACTTATACATGAGACTCTTAAATATATATTCAACTCCAAAATGGAAGAAGGCACCTCTATTCGTGAACATGTGCTTAACATGATGGTCCACTTCAATGTGGCGGAGTTGAATGGGTATACCATCGTTAAGGGCAGCCAGGTTAGCATAATCCTGCATTCATTGCCGGAGAGCTTCCTGCACTTTGTTAGCAATGTGATTCTTAACAAAGTGAAATATAACCTTACAACTCTCCTCAACGAGTTGCAGACCTACCAATCTTTACTGGAAAGTAAGGAGAAGAAGAAGGGTGAGGCAAATGTTGCTTCATCCTCTAGGACGTTCCATAGAGGTTGGACCTCAAGAACGAAGTTTGCACCTTCTACTTCTAACTCTGCAAAGAGGAAGAAGAATAAGGGTTGTAAGGGAAAAGGGAAGGTACCTGCTAACCCACCGTATGTCGCCCCAAGGAGGCGTCCACCAGTTGAAAAGGGAAAGTGTTTCCACTGCAATCAGGATGGATACTGGAAGAGGAATTATTCTCGCTATCTGATAATTCTTGAAACTTGTTTAGTAGAGAATGATGATTCTACCTGGATAATTGATTCGAGTGCCACTAACCACGTTTGTTCTTCTTTTCAGGGGATTAGATCCTGGCGACAGCTAGAGGCTGGTGAGATGATAATGCGAGTAGGCACCGGGCACGTCGTCTCAACTGTGGCAATGGGAGAGCTCCAGTTAGCTTTACAGAATAGGTTTCTAGTTTTGAATGATGTATATATTGTTCCCGAACTTAAGAGGAACCTCATTTATGAAAAGTGTTTATTGCGATGTAAATACACTATCTCTTTTAATGTGGATAAAGCACTTATACATAAAGATGGTGTTATTATTGTATAACAAATCTGGAATCTAATTTATATGTGCTAAGACTGTTAGCCATTAATTCCCTCCATAACACAGAATTGTTTAAAACTGTTGTAACTCATACAAAATATCTACGTATTTCTCCAAAAGAAAATGCCCATCTTTGGCATTTTCGTTTAGGGCACATCAATATCGATAGGATTGAGAGATTGATGAAGAATAGAATTCTAAGTGAGTTAGAAGAAAATTCCCTACGAGTGTGCAAGTCTTTCCTTGAAGGTAAGATGACTAAACGACCTTTTACTGGAAAAGGTTATAGAGCCAAAGAGTCTATTGAGTTACTACATTCTGACCTTTGTGGTCCTATAAATGTACGAGCCCGAGGTGGCTATGAGTATTTTATAAGTTTTACTGATGATTACTCCAGGTATTAGGGTTGGCAACGGGGCCGGGGTGGGGCGGGGGGCATCCCCGTCCCTGACCCTATGGGGGAAATTGTCCCCCCATCCCCGCCCCCGTCCCTGCCATTTGAAGGCGGAGACGGGGTGGGGATTCCCCGTCGGGGAAACGGGGTCCCATTCCTCGTTTCCCCGTGGGGATTCCCCATTTTTTTTTTAGTTAAAATTTGATTAGTCCATGAAAAATCTATTAAAAAAGTTTATCGAATTCCTCGTTTTTTAATTCAAGTGATTTTATTTGAAATTTGACTAATGCACAACAAATGAACAAAAAACAATAGACTATTTTAATTGACAATCAATTGACAATTTAAAAGCTAACAAATCCATTAAATAATTTTACAACTTAAGATTAAATAAAGTTCGTATAAGAAAGTCAATTAAAGGCAAACTTCTTATACATTCAAATAAGTATACAACTTAATATTGAACAAAACTCATCCTTCTCTCTTCAATGACTTCACAATTAAATCTTTCACTTTTCTTGGCATCATCCCATCCTTAGTTGTATTCATTCCTACATTTAAAATGTAATAAACAAATAATGTCACAAAAAAAAAAAAAAACTAGACCACGAAATAATGTTAATCCTTGAGCATACCTTAGTCACCACGCCATCTTCATCAGAATCATCTGCATCTTCTAAAACAGTTGCTAAATGTGTAACCATTTCTTTTCCCGTGCTAGTACCTTACATTGTCAAATATTTGTAATAAATGAAAATATTTATTAATATATTAAATGATAGAAAGATGTAAAACAAAATAAACAAACTAACATGTCAAAACTTCAATTGCAATCCAATTTTCAAACTTAAACTTCAGTCTCATAAATTTTCAAAATCTCCTTGTTTTTCTTGACACCGTCTTAAATAATGGTTGGATGACATTACAAAATTCCCTAAAACCTTCATGCTCAACCATTGAGAGAGGATATTCATGTCTTATTATCATCCTAGCTAATGCTTTTTTTTGCAGTTTCCTGATCGAAGTTATATAAACTCAATGTATTGTTCTTCTCTCTATTAGGATTCAATAGGGATTGTCGTATGTCCTTTTGTCCTTTATATGGGCATATCTTAATATGCTCATGCAAATGTTTGGTTCCATTTTTACTTTCACCCCCTAATTTTCGTTTGCAGAAATTACAAATCGCCTTGTCTACATTGAAATTATCATCATTCGATGAGCATGGAGTTAAATTTCGGGTTGAATTTTGGGTTGAATCTGGGGTTGGATCTGGGATTGGACATGGAATTGGATTTGAAGAATCTTTATTTGTAGAAGGTGATGAAGACATTGTTTTCAACCTATTCAAAACATTCAAACATTTAATTTAAAAACCCCTCTTCAGACTTGGACTTCATTTTCAAAATATTCAAACATATTCAAAGCATTCAACGGTTCAACCCCAAAATTGAAAGCATTCAAATTTCAAACATATTTTCCAAACATATTAAGCCTACAATTCAAAAATTCAAATATCAAATATACACGAACATATTTTTCAAACATATTCAAGCCTAAAATTCAAAACATTCAAATATCAAACATACACAAACATATTTTTCAAACATATTCAAGCCTAAAATTCAAAACATTCAAATATCAAACATACACAAACATAATTTTTACTGGCCAACATACTAATTTCAAGCATAATTTTCAAAAATATCAAATGGCCAAACAAAAGAACGAAAGGAAATTTTTATTGGCACCGGCTTGAACTTTAAAGTCTTGAAAGTTGAACGAATAGATCTTGCCTCTTAAAATAGCACAAATCTTGACAAGAGGAAGTTCATTATATGATATAATATCGAGGGTTACATTATATATGATATAGATTGGCTAAATGGTTGAATACATTATTTTGGAGAAATTAGATATAAAATCTGATTTATATCAAGTAGCGAAAAAAATACTATATAGATTATATGATATGAAACTATAGGATATAATATAATAGATTATATTTATTAATTAAAATTAATTGATTAATTATTTGATAATTAACTAATTTCTCGTCACGTTTGGGCGTGGAACAGTGGGTTTGCGATGGTTTATGGTAACTGGCGATTAAAAGGAAATCGTTTTCATGTTTTATTCAATTCGTGCATTCGCTATTATTCCGATTCGCGCGCCAAAGAAATACCGTGAAAGCGATCGCAAGAGCCTATAGAAAGAAGCATCGTTCGTTCTGAGACAATCGTCTGTCTACGTTTTCTCTAAACGATTGTATACGTTTTTCCTAAAAACGATCGTTTAGTCTTTATAATCGTGTGGCTCTACTAACGATAGACATTTCTGCTATACGATAGTATGTTTCATCTCCCATCTTGTTTATCGTCTAACCTGACGCCTTCTCCTCCGTACTCTATCCAAACTCACCAAAGCACATCTTTGGGTTTGATGCCAGAGGATACGGTCCATAAGGTCCCTTGATAGCTCAATGGATTCAAGTTGAGTTTAAAATCAGTTCTGGGTTCGTTATTTGAAGTGTTCAACTTAACAATGAGGAATTCATTATATATGATATAATTGGTGTGCATGTATGAGATCTCAAGTGGAGGATTATGTAAATATATGAATTTACTTAAGTACCATAAAAATAGAAAAGAGCTATGGGTTTGTAATGTTTTTCATGAAATGAAACTGTTAAAACTATAGGTATAAATATAATATGGTAAGTTAGTTATATATTTATTGTATAATAATTAATAATTAAATCTGTTTTGTCTAATAACCAATTTGATGGGAGGTTATGGTGGTTTATGTTAACCGGAGAGAAAAGGAAAATTGTTTTCCTAAATTTAGAGAGTTTGCTACTTTTGAAGTACTCGACGGCGGGGAAGCCTATATCAGGTGAAATTGGTTTCACTAAGCGATAGCTAAGGAAACTAAACATCATGGATTTTTGACTATACGATAGTATCATCAGTTGTCATAGTAAAGATCGTGTGGGCAATTGTTATACGATGGCTGCGCTTTAACTCATGAATCGAGCATATACATACGATAGATTACATCCTTTTCTTCCCCAGTTGCTTGATCGTCTATCAAGCATTGTTGTCCTTTTCAATCTCATCCTCAGCCATAATTTCATCACGAGCCACAACTCCTGGATTCTCAGCACCAGATACCAAGGTAACCATTGTGGAGGTGTCCTCATCAAACTCGATTGGTTTCGAGGAGCGTTTGGTCTTGCTAGGTTCGTGATCATGTGTTTTCGTTGTGTTTGTGCTCGGGATCGTATTGCCTAGTTGTTTCATTCGAGGTTACGATGCTGTGAGCTTGTAATTGATGAGGGAGTTTGGAAGAATGTTTTTCAAAGGTATGCCATACTTGGGTTGGATGCCTTAAAGTTTCGTGCTCTGTAGTTTAAACAGTTTATACAAAACGTTTGTGTTATATAGATATAATGATATTTACTTTCACCATTGATGTTTTGCCAGTTGCATGTTTTTATTTGCTTTATCACAACATATAACATAAAAATCCTGGTTATCTGTATAATGTAATTAAGCATGTTAATGTGTGACTATACAGTGGATAGTGTCTGAGGAATAACCAAAATGGTCTGTAGTATATGGATATTAGGAGGGAACCTTATCCTGGTAATCGCTACATGCGACCTTTTTAAGGAATGGTCAAGTGTTATGACTTGTCACAGATGTGTCTGATCTGATCATTTGATAGGGGACATGCGAGCGGGGTGTCTATACAAAGGATTATTGAGGAATCAGGTGTACTAAGAGTGAGATGTAATACTTAGGGACAAAATGGTAAATTGTCCCCATGTACTTACGAGCATCTGTGAAGGGTCATCGTCCATGATTGATTATATTCGTATGGACACAGAATATATCTGTGGTAAGAAGAGTTAAGCTATTGGTCTGTAGTGAATGCCTTGGACAATTAACAGATGGTGGATCTTGCTAAAGATTTATATCTATTGACTACCGTTGGAGTTCGAGCTACAGTCATAGTTCTGGGTAGCTTGGATAAAGTCGAGATCAGTTTGGGTCAGTTTTGAAATGTTCAAATTGACAAGAGGGAGTTCGATTATATATGATATAATTGAACTGGTTATTATATATGATATAATTGGCTAAATTATGAGATAAATTATTTTGGAGAATTTAGATATAAATATAATTTAATCCAAGTGGAGGAGAAATTACTACTAGTAGATATTGATATCAAACTATAGGATAAAATGATATATATTATTATGTAAATTGGTTATTATATATAATGTGTAAAACCTTCCTCAGTTGCGTGGCGTTAGTAGGAGAATTGTAATTGGTTATTGTAAGAAGAATAAGAATGAAATTTTGTTCATTTTCAGTGAAAAAAACTTTTAATTTGCAGTTGATGTGGAACTTAGATCGTATGCTGAAGAGCTAGTAAGTAGCTGCGAGTTAAATTCTAATCGATCACCACTTTGCCTCGTAGCGTCCTAAATGGATCAACTTAGCTTTTCTAAACGTCGCCATGCGATGTCGTGTTTTCTAAATATTCGTACCTATATTAACAGATTCGTTAGTAAACCTACAGATCGTAGCTTTCTCTAAAGTAACACATAAGTATTCGTAATTAGATGGCTCTTTTACTCTCCACGTTGCTTATCGTCTACCGATTCGTTCCTCTTCATCAACCTTACCAAATTCAATAAAGAACCACACTTTTGGATCTCACTCTGAAATACCAAGGGTTATTTGGTTGTGTCGTCCCACTAGCTATTCACTTGTTCGTGACTGTTTCGTGAGTTGCTGGCCCTTCGGTAGACGACAGTGCTACTACAAGCCGACTGGTTTGCTGGGCGATAGAGGTGCGAGTGAGTTCTTCCGCGTGCGTCTGAGTTCGAAGCTTGAAGAGGTCTTCAACTGGTATGTAGAACTCTTTCTAAATTGTATTTTAGTGCTCAAGCATGGTTAATTAATGTAAATTGCTAACTGTTTGATAGAATGTTGTGTTGTTTCTCGGGTCAGCAATCAAATCGGAAAGACCGAACAGCGCCTCATGATGCTCTTCGTTTAAGAGTTCTTCAATTGTATAGAGCCCTGTTTTAAACATTCAATTTCATTATTGCAATGATTAAGTAACATTCTTGGTGGGTGCATGTCTGCTCTGTTTAATCGTTAAATTGATATGGATGTTTGTAGATTAATGGATGTTTTTTGTGTGGATGTTATACTTGTTTGATTTAATTCTTTTACATTTTCGGTTGTTTGTTAAGCCCCTTTTGTTTTTGTGCTTAATAATCGTTATGGTATGTAATTCAAGTCTGTTGAGTCTTGAGTCGTTCGTGAAGAAGATCGGAGCAGGTTGTAGTTTTCGAGGAAGGAGAAGATCAAGGGTTGATCGCTCATTAACGATGAAGTAACGATCGCTGAATAGTGGGTCTGTAGACGATGGGAATGATGCTCACATATCATTAAACGTGTGCACCATTAAGATCGATCATTTAGGTTAGCAAGCTTCATTGCTTCGTAACTGACTAAACGATCGCTAGTGACGCAAGAGTAAATCGTGTTACCTGTGATGCGTGTAATTATGGATGTGTTATGGTGTGAGTTTTGCGTTGATGTGTGTTTGGCGGTGTCATCGAAAGTTTTCCTAACCAAAGACCCAAGTATAAGCCTTCATTAGGTTAATCCTGGTTAATCTAGGGTCAACAACAGGGACTTAAGTAAATATGCGGCAGACTCTTCGATTCTATTGCGGTGGTGAATAAATGAAGTGGGAGTGTTTGAATAAGAATTTTTCCTATGCGACAGAGTTGTAACAAGTATTTGATAAAAGTGAGAGTTACAATAAGTATGCCGAATGAAAGGGTTGAGAAGGGGTTTAGCTAACATTTTCCTAATTGTACACAAGTTATGGGCGATTTCATGCTAACACACAATAACAACACATCATTTCTCAAGCGGCAGAATGCCATATGTTTCTATTTCTAGGACCCAATGCGATGTGTATACAAAAAAGCATTAGGAATTTATCTAAGCCTTTATTCTTGTCTACGTGATGATGAATTGATGCATCACTAAAATCAAGTTGATGCATACAATCATTCCTATTTTCTAGGGCGCATGCGATGTGTAATAGCAATAGTAACTTATGTCTAACGTTTTCTATTTTCTTGCTTATGCGATTCTAATCTGACTCTTTCAAGCCTAGATCTATTTCTGCTTATCAAGTTCTTAGATTCTATCTTTTAGAACTACTCTCTCAATATATCTAAAGGTGATATGATGCTACATAAGAAAGATGATTGCATAAAATGTAAATCTTATCATCTAGCTAATACTTTCACCCGATTCTATGAAATTTAGCTACCATGCGAGTAGGAGAAGATTGAACATAGATTGAATGAGATTTCATTTTCTGTAAATAAAGGAATTGAATACAAATTAATGGAATTGAGAGATAAGAAGCTTCGAAGCAATGTCTTGCTTCACGATGGTTATTACACTGTTCTTTTTCACTCCACACTCTGTTCTGAGATGTGTATTCTTGCTCTCGTAAATGTTGGCGCCTCTTCCTTAGTATGCTTTCCGGCAAGTCTTGATCACCTGGGAATGATCTCTGGCTTCCTCGTCTCCGTCTCTAAGTAGATGTTATGAGTATGTACGTGAATGAAGACCTAACTGCTGCTCTCTAACTTGTTTAACTCGTCTTACACCTGGTGGCCTTGGTGATTTATAGAGCCTCAGGGTGAAGCACCTTCCTTTCTATGAATTGCAATGATGGCGGTATTAATTCTCCTGCTTCTGATGTCTATTAATGGTCCATCGCAAATTTTGAGTGTACTTGCCTACAATGTGGCTTTAATGGTTGTCAACTAAATTCGGCTTCGCCCGTTAGTCGAGCTTTTCGTCCATCATGATTTATTATGTTGGTCACCGTTGAGTGTGCAGTCTTTATGCAACATCTTTTTAAGAACTTCTAACGATCGCATTATTACGACCGTCAATCTTCAATGCGCGCTGACAGGTCCTTGTTCCTTTGGATCGTAACTTTACTTGCGCCATCGATTTCCCTGCACAAAAACTCTAAATTTAACTGTTTTTATGCGATGTGTCGCTTGCGATCGCACTTCTTTCATTTAGCGCTTTGGACATGATATTGACTTTATTTTACCTCGCATTCTCTCATTGTTTTTACTATTTGAGCTCTAAATAACTTGTAATTTCTTACAAGTTATTCAAGCTGTCGCCGCGTTAGTGATCACATAATATCAGTGATTCGCAGTCCCGCCCCCCCCCACCTCCCCCCCCCGCCCCCACCCCCCCCCCCCCACCCCTTCGCTGTCGTCTACGCGATCGTTTTAGTTTTTGCGCAGTCTATCGTCTAATGGTGCGCTGGGCGATCGTCTACCTTTTGGCGATTTATACATTGATGGAGTCCTCCTGGCGGTTCAAGATCGGTTCGCCTGTGAATCGTTTGGGGCTCAATGAAAAAATGTAATAGATAGGGTTTTTCATTATGGTTTTTTGTAAAGCCCACCCGGTCCATTAATCCTTAAATTTATTACATGCAATGTATGGTTTTATATTTGTCATATGGTATGAACATATAGTAAATCCCACTCTTAGTTTATCATTGGTATTGCATCATCTCTTTATTTGTAAATGTTATAATTTAGAGAAGCAGTGATTCAATTATGTAAGAGCGGAATGCTCATGGCATCATATAATATAGAGTTTATATTTAGTTCATGCATAAAAAGCAGTTAACATGCAACTCTTTTTATAATTGTTATAGTATAAGGGTGAATGATAACATGTTTGCCCGGTTTGTTACGTTGTTTATATTAAAAGTTATTATAGTAATGATCCGAACATTTGTATGAAGATGACACATAGGTTAACTTTATAAGTGTTATAAACACCTCGTTGTGCGCAATGGATTTTTTTATATGTTTTCTTTTAAAAGTTAAAGAGAGTAATAAGAACTAAAGAGAAAATAAGGAAGAACATGCATGCTCAACTTAGGTTTAATTGATGGTTTTAAAATGTTTAAAAATTGGATCAATAGACCTAAGATCACGACTCTAATATGAATTAGCAACCCTAAGGGCTTTATATCTTTTTCATCAGTTTAATAGGATTAAATTTATATAAAAGGGTATAATAGTGTAACAAACTCTTATCTATAGAGGACCTTTTGTCTCTAAGGCGGTTCTTATCTAGGCTGAGGTATTTAAGTTGACGAAAAACGGACACCCCTACTGGGGAACTTACTGGAATAGGTGAATTAGAAAGATTTGGTATGCATGCATACAAGTTAACGAAATTATGTAAAAAGCGTTGTAAAATGTGACTACTTGAATTTGTTATATTTCATAGACAAAACGTTTGCCTATTGGTCTTTAGCGCGTGAGATCATGAGTCCCTGCGGGGATGTTTGGACAAACAGTTCTGAACACTTATACATGAGACTCTTAAATATATATTCAACTCCAAAATGGAAGATACGCACCTCTATTCGTGAACATGTGCTTAACATGTATGGTCTCCACTTCAATGTTGGCGGAGTTGAATGGGTATCCATCGTTTTAAAGGGCAGCCAGGTTAGCATAATCCTGCATTCATTGCCGGAGAGCTTCCTGCACTTTAGTTAGCAATGTGATTTCTTTAACAAAGTGAAAATAATAACCTTAGCAACTCTCCTCAACTGAGTTGCAGACCTACCAATCTTTTTACTGGAAGTAAGGAAGAAGAAGAAGGGTGAGTCAAATGTTGCTTCATCTCTGGACGTGTCCTAGAGGTTGGACCTCAAGAACGAAGTTTGCACCTTCTACTTCTAACTCTGCAAAGAGGAGAAGAAGTAAGGGTTTGTAGGGAAAAGGGAGCGTACCTGGCTAATCCCAACCGTAATGTGCCCCAAGGAGGCGGTCCACACAGTTGAAAAGGGAAAGTGTTTCCATGCAATCAGGATGGATACTGGGAAGAGGAATTAGATTCTCGCTATCTGATATTCTTGAAACTGTTTAAGTAAAGAATGATGATTCTTACCTGATAAATTGTTCTGATGGGAAGGTATAAACCTGAAAGGCTCGACTTGTGGCAAAGGGTTATACCCAGGTAAAGGGAGTCGACTATGAGGAGACTTTCTCGCCTGTTACAATGTTAAAGACGATCTGCATCCTCCTTTCCATTGCAGCTTATTATAATTATGAGATTTGGCAAATGGACGTCAAGATGGCCTTTCTGAATGGCAATCTTGAGAAGATCATTTACATGGTGCAACCCGAGGGATTCATAACCAAGGTTAAGAGCAAAAGGTTTGCAAGCTGAATTGGTCCATTTATAGGCTAAAACAGGCGTCTCGATCATGGAACATACGGTTTGATACTGCGATTAAGTCGTATGGCTTTGACCAAAACGTCGATGAACCTTATGTCTATAAGAAGATCATCAACACTTCAGTAGTCTTCTTAGTGTTGTATGTAGACGATATACTACTCATTGGGAATGATGTAGGTCTACTAACTGCAGTTAAGAACCGGCTAGTGACCCAATTCCAAATGAAAGATTGTTCGAGATCGTAATCACAGTTTTTTCTAGGTATACAGATCTTTCAAGATCGTAAGAACAAAGTGCTAGCACTGTCTCAGGCATCATATATTGACAAGATGTTACTCAAGTACTCAATGTAGGACTCCAAGAGGGGCTTACTGCCGTTCAGGCATGGAGTCACTTTGTCTAAGGACATGTGTTCTAAAACACCTCAGGAGGTTGAGGAGATGAGACGGGTCCTATATGCGTCTTCCGTTGGCAATTAGATGTACGCGATGCTCTGTACTCGTCCAGACATCTACTACGCTATGGACATAGTCAATAGAAATCATCTACCCCAGGCTAGGGTCACTGGACCGCAGTGAAGAACATCCTCAAGTATCTTCGGAGAACGAAGAGCTGTAGTGTGGCGAAGCACTAAGTAGGGGTGCATCGCTGACTCCACTATGGAGGCGGAGACGTAGCGGTTTGCGAAGCTGCTAAGAAGGTTGTCTGGCTCAGGAAGTTCTTAATAGAACTGGAAGTTGTTCTAGATATGTCTAGACCCATTATCCTCTATTGTGATAAAAGTAGGGCAGTGGCAAACTCCAAGGAGCCTAGGAGTCATAAGCGCGACAAACACATTGAGCGAAAGTATCATCTGATCCGCGAGATAGTGTATGAAAGGACATGATCGTTACAAAGATCGCTTTAGAGCACAATATTGCTGACCCATTTATGAAGGCTCTCATGGCTACGGTGTTTGAGAGTCACCTATGGAGCATGGGTCTACAGAATTGCCCGCAGCTGGACTAGGGCAAGTGGGAGAATTTCTTGTACTGGGATTTTACGCCCTAGTTTATTGTTTTGTACTAGTTTTATGTACACCCCATTTCGCTTTATGACAAGTAGGAGATTGTTGGGGTTGATGCCCTAAAGTCTCGTGTCCTGTATTTGTAAACAGTTTGTACGAACGCTTGTGTTGTATAATATATGATATTTACTTCACATCTTGTTTTATGCTCAGTTGCATGTTTTATTTGCTTTATTTCAAACCAATAAACATAAAATCCCTGGTTATCTATATGTATCTTAAGCATGTATGTGGTGACATACAAGTGGATCGTGTCTTGAGTGATAACCAAAATGGTCTGTAGTATATGGATATAGGAGGGAAACCTTATCCTGGTAACGCTACGGATGCAGCCCACTTTATGGAATGGTCACAAGTGTTATGACTTGTCACAGATGGTCTGATCCTGATCATTTATATAGGGGACATGCGAGCGGGGGCGTCCTATACAAAGAGTTTGTATAAGACATGACCACGAAGTGTTAACGTCTTGTTATATAACACCGTTCATGACAAAGATTTCACTTCACTAGGATGACCATAGGTAACATGACCTCAATCCTGAGTGAGTTGGGAACTCCTACCATTGAGGGTGGTTCTTTGATTTGTATGGGTGTAAGTGGCCAGGTCGTCGATTCAAACCTACCATTTTGGGGATTCGGCTGATTTGGGAGTTGAGAACTCAGCTACACACGATGGAATTCACTCCTTCCCCGAGGTTGGGGTAAGTAGATAGATAGCTCCTTTAAGGACTGATTCCAGGGCTTGAACGATGTGGCACCACACACCTTCTCTTGGCCCGAGAGGTGTTCACACATAGTTGGACTATGTTGTATTGTTCATTAGAGGAATCAGTGATATTCAAGAAGTGAGATGTAACTACAGGGACAAAATGGTAAATTGTCCCAGCAGTACTTACGAGCATCTGTGAAGGGTCATCGTACTCATGATTGGTTATATCCGATGGACACAGAAATATATCTGTGGTAAGAAGAGTTCAGCTGTTGGTCTTTAATTGAATACCTGGCAGTTAACAGATGGTGGATCTCATGACTAAAGAATTTAATCAGCTATTGACGTACCGTTGGAGGTTCGAGCTACAAGTCCATAAAGTCCCCTAGGTAGCTTGGATAAAGTCGAGAATCAGTTTTTGGGTCAGTTTGAAATGTTCAAATTGACAAGAGGGAGTTCGATTATATATGATATAATTGAACTGGTTAATTATATATGATATAATTGGCTAAATGTATGAGATATATTATTTTGAAGGAAATTAGATATAAATATGATTTATACCAAGTGGAGGAGAAATTACTCTACAAGATATATGATATCAAACTATAGGATAAGAATATAATATGATTATATTCATTTATTAATTAAATTGGTTAATTATGTCATAATTGGTCGAAAACCTCTCCTCAATCGTGCGTTACTAGGAAATTTAGTATTTGGTTATTGTAACTGAAGAATAAAATGAAAATTTATTTCATTTTGCAAGGAGTTCGAAAAAAATAGCAAAAGGTGTGAAAACATTTTGATCGCTTAGCTGAGAGCCTATACAATAGCGCCCTCGCGTCTAAACAATCGCACACTTTTCTCTAAATGATCACTTAGCTTTTCTAAACGATCGCCTAGCGTGTCGTGTTTTCTAAATGATCGTTTACCTATTACTAGATGGTCGGTTAGTAAAACCTACACGATCGTGTAGCTTTCTCTAAACAATAAGTATTCGCTAATGATAGCCTTTTCTCCCACTTGCTTATTGTTCTACACGATTAACCCGTTCCTCCGTCCTCTACCAAATTTAACAAAGACCACTATTTGGATTCTCACTTTGAGAATATCAAGGGCTCTAAGTGGTGGTGTCATCCCCACTCCTTCTTGCTCATGCTTGTTCGTGTTGTTGTCGTTCGTGTAGACAATCGTGCTGCTGTAGCCAACTGTTTTGCTGGGCGATAAAGAACATAGAGGTTGCTTCCACTGCGTTGAGTTTGAAGTGAAGAGAGTCTCCAACTAGTATGTGAACTCAATCTCTTGTATTTTATTTATCAAAGCATGTCGTTAATTAATGTTAAATTGCATAAATATTTATTGGAATGTGTGTGTGGTATTTCGGTCACAATGAAATCAAAGATCCAAACGCGCTCATAGATGCTCTTCGTTAAGAGTTCCTTCATGCATATTCTTTCCCTTGATCTTCTTTGAAAGCATGCTGTAATTTCTAGTTGTGCATGACCTATTATTTTCTGTTCTTGTGCTGTAACTGATTATATTTAATTTCGAACGGAATTTGGAACGATCCTTCCGTTGCTTATGGAAATCCTCATGTTTGATTTCCTTCAACACCCTCTCTTAAGAAGAAAGGACTCAGTCATAGTCGAACTATTACTTATTGTTCATTAGAGGAATCAGTGGTACTTAAGGAGTTAATTGTAACTACAAGGGAAAAATGATAATTTTGTCTAGTTGTACTTACGAGCAATTTGTGAAAGTTCATCGTTGTTGATTGGTTATATCGAATAGTGCAGCTGTCGGTCTTTAGTGGAGTTCCCAGCAGTTAACGAATGGTGGATATTGTGATTAAAAAGTTTAGCCAGTTATTCACGTACCGTTTGAGCTTCAAGCTACAGGTCCATAAGGTCCCCTCGGTAGCTCAATGGATTCAACTTGAGAATCAGTTTTTGGGTTAGTTTGAAATGTTCAAATTAACAATAGGGAATTTGATTATATATGATATTATTAAATTAATTCAATTATACATGATATTATATATTTGATACATTATTTGATTGGAGGAATTAATATAAATATGATTTATATTAAATTCCATAAAAATAGAAAAAGAACTATGGTTTATATGTTGTGTATGATGCAATATTAAAATTATAGGGTTATAAATATAATATGATAAGTTAGTTATTGTATTTATTAATTATATGATAATTAATAAAAGGTTGACATTGTCTCAGGCATCGTACATTGACAAAATGCTTGTCAAATATTTCATGCAAAATTCCAAGAAGAGTTTATTACCTTTCAGGCATGGAATTGTTTTGTCTAAGAAACACTGTCCTAAGACACCTCAAGAGGTTGAGGAAATGAGATGAATTCCCTATGCATCGGTTGTTGGTAGCCTCATGTATGCAATGTTATGTAATAGATCTGACATTTGCTATGCAGTAGGGATTGTCAATCGATATCAGTTTAATCCAGGATTAGATCACTGGACGACGATCAAAACGATTCTCAAGTATCTACAATCTAACATCAGTTTATGGAGATAAGGATCTGATCCTTATAGGATACACAGACTTTGACTTCCAGACTAATAGAGATTCTAAAAAATCAACATCAATGTCAGCGTTCACTCTGAATGGAGGAGCTATAGTATGGCAAAGCATCAAGCAAGGATGCATAGCATGAAGAAACTCTTAACAAAGAGAACCAATGAGCGAAAGCAAATCATTCCAAATCTCATTCTGAAAGAACATGAACATTTACAATCTAACAGCATAGTTATGCATCAAAATAAAATTACAGCCTGCTTCAAAAAGATAAAAAAAAAACAAGAGATCGAGTAAACATACCCTTGAAGAACCTTTTCTTCTAGTACTTCCTTGATCCAAGAGCCAAGCATCCAACAACACGAACACAGCATGAGAAAACCAATGAACAGCACGAACTGTTGAATACTTGATCACAATCGAGTTAAACTCAATACTCGACCCTCGAAAGAAAACTCGACAATAGCAGTGAGTAGCTATTGTAGAAGAAAACTCGATGCTTGATCGTTTATTCTCTCAAGGATATCGTATAACCTTTTCTTATTTTGTGTGTTCAATTATGCATTCGATTATAAAAAAAATGAAAATGATTTTCATTTATCCATCAGTTATCAAAAATTGATTATAACTTCCCATTAATTCGGTTATTAGGAGGAAAACCAAAAATCAATTATATTATAATTTATTTAATTATAAATAAATATAATAACTAATTTATCATATTATATTTATAACCTATAGTTTTAATATCACATTATATGTAATATATGAACCATAGTTCCTTTTCTCCTTTTTGGCATTTAATATAAATCATATTTGTATTAATTCCTCCAATTAATGTATCTAATCAATTATATCACATATAATTGAATCAATTTAATTATATCATATATAATAAAATTTCCTCTTGTTAATTTGAACACTTCAAACTAACCCAAAAATTGATTCTCAACATGAATCCATTATGCTACTAAGGGGACCTTATGAACCTATAGCTTGAAGCTCCAACGGTATGTGAATAACTGACTAAATTCTTTAATCATAATATCCACCATCTGTTAACTGTCAGACACTCCACTAAAGACCGATAACTACACTCTTCACACTATAGATATATTTCTATTCCATCGGATATAACCAGTCAACAGTACGATGACTCTTCACAAATTGCTCGTAAGTACAGTTGGGCCAATTTACCATTTTTCCCCTGTAGTTACATCTAACTCCTTAAGTACCACTGATTTTTCTAATAAACAATATGTCATAGTCCCACTATGAGTAAACACTTCTCAAGCTAAGAAGGTGTGGCACCATATTATTCAAGCCCTGGAATCAACCCTTAAGGGAGAAATTTATCTACTTACCCCTGCTTCGGGGAAGGAGTAAATTCCGTCTTGTATACTAAGTTCCCAGCTTCCCAATCAGACGAATCCCAAAGTGGTAAGTTTGAGTCGGCGATCTGGCCACTCGCACCCATGCAAATCAAAGGACTGCCCTCATAGGCAGGAGTTCACAACTCACTCAGGTTAGGAGTCACGTTACCTATGGTCATCCTAGTAAAATGAAAGTCTCTGTCATGAATGAAGTTATATAACGAGCTAAACATTTCGTGGTTCGATCTTATACAAACTCCTTTATACAGAGCATCCCCACTCGCATGTCTAATACATGAATTGCAGGATCATACCATTTGTAGCACTTTACAACACTTGTATCACCTACAAAGCGAGCCACACTCATAGTGTCACCAGGATAGGTTTTCCTCCTTTATCCATATACTATAGACCATTTAGGTTATCACTTAAAACACGATCACTTGTAATGTCTCCACATACATGCTTAAGTTACAACGACAACCAGGGATCTTAGTTTATTAGTTTGTGGTTAATGCAACTAAAATATCTCATATTTCATAGACATAAGTGAATAAAATATCTCATATTATAAATCACCAAATGTTTGTTCATACATGTGTTTACAAACTACAGAACCCTACAAGATTTATGACATCAACCCCAACATCGCAGACTTTACTATGGAAACCGAATACGTAGCTGCTTGTGAAGCTGCTAAAGAGGCCATTTGGCTTAAGAAGTTCCTTACTGATTTGAAATTTGTTCCAAATATGTCTTTGTCGATCATAGTTTATTATAGTGGTGCTGTGGCAAATTCTAAGGAACCTCGGAGTCACCGAAGAGGCAAGCACATAGAACTGAATATCATTTGATTTGGGAGATTGTGGATCGTGGTGATGTGATTGTCACGAAGATCGCGTTGGAGCACAACATTGCTGATCCATTTACAAAGGCTCTCACGGCTAAAGTGTTCGAAGGTCATCTAGAAAGTCTTGGTCTATGGGATATGTGACACCTTGTCTAGGGCAAGTGGGAGATATTACTGAGGTATAATGTATGCCCTTAGTTTATTATATTTTGTATGGTCTTTGTATTGTACATTAGTCTCCCTAGGCTTTAGGACAAGTGGGAGATTGTTGGGAATGGTATCCTAAATCTCCTTGTAATCTCGTAGTTTTAAACTCTTTATAAACATATTGTTATTAATAAAATAAGTTTTATTTTATAGGCATTTACTCAATGCAATAAACTAAGATCCGAGATTATTTTATGTAAATTTAAACAAGTATGTAGAGTCATATAGATGGATCTTGTTTAAATAATAATCTAAATGGTCTGTAGTAGATGGATAATATTGGGTACCTTATCCTGGTGACACTACGGATACGATTCGCTTTGTAGATGTTACAAATGTTGTAAAGTGCTACAAATGATCTAATCTTGATCATTCATGTGGAGACATGCGAGTGGGGGTATCCTATACAAAGAGTTTGTATAAGACTGGATCACGAAATGATTAATCTCTTTATATAACATCGTTGATAATAGAGACTTACATTTCACTAGGATGACCATAGGTGAAATGACCTGAATCCTGAGTGAGTTTTGAACTCCTGCTCATGAAGGTGGTCCTTTGATTTATATAAGTGAGAGTGGTCAGATTGCCAACTCAACAAGCCTACCATTTTGAGGATTTGTCTGATTGGGGAGTTGGGAACTTAGCTTCACAAGAAGGAATTCACTCCTTCCTCGATGCAGGGGTAAGTAGATAAATTTCTCCCTTAAGGTTAATTCTGGATCTTCAACATAGTGACCACACCCTCTCTTAGGAAGAGAGAACTAAGTCATAGTGGGACTATGACTTATTTTTCATTAGAGGAATTAATGGTACTTAAGGAGTTAGATGTAACTATAAGGGTAAAAGGGTAATTTGGCCCAGCTGTACTTACGAGCAGTTTGTGAAAGGTCATCGCACTGTTGATTGGTTATATCCAATGGACATAGAAATATATTTGTAGTGAGAATAGTACAACTATTGGTCTTTAGTGGAGTGTCTGGCAGTTAACGGATGGTGGATATCGTGATTAAAGAGTTTAATTAGTTATTCACGTACCATTGGAGCTTCAAACTACAAGTCCATAATATAACGACCCGAGTTCAGGAAGGGTACATGAATGATCGGTATCACATCCGAATGAGAGGGATCCTGAGGACATGAATGTATGGTTAAGAAAGGCTTAAAACAATTGAAAGTTACTACTATACCAATAAGGTGCACCTTCCTTTTTAGTGGCTTAATCATAAGAACTCCAAAGTTAAGTGTGCTTAGCTTGGAGCAATCCTATGTTAGGTAACCTCCTGGAAATTTTTCTAGGGCAAGGGAAATATAAATATGATTTATATTAAATACCATAAATTTATAAATATAATACGATAAGTTAGTTATTGTATTTATTTATAATTTATTAATTATATGAAATTAATATTTCTTTTTCTAAATAACCGACCTTAGTGGGTGGTTATACACGGTTTTTTGGTAACTGTGAGATAAAAAGAAAAATAGTTTTTCAAATCATTTGAATAAAACTTCTCACATAACTCACTATCAAGTAAAAGGAGTTTTATTACACGATAGATTTACAGAGCCTAAACGATCGAACTTCGAGTTTACTATGCGATAGTACTCATTTACTGAATGATCGAGTGTCGAGTCTATACGATAAACTTCATCTACTACACGATTGTGTGATCGCATACTCGATCGTTTACTTCAATCTTTCCCTCTATCCAAAATCATCTAAAGCCCACAACTCCTAGATTCTCACACCAAGAATACCAAGGTAATCTTGTGGTTGTGTTTGATTGATCGAGGATTGAGTCATACTTGTTGCTGGTGCTTGAGGGAGATCGAGTTCGAGTCCTTGATCGTTGCGTTCAAGTTTGATCGAGGGAAATACGTGAAGAAAGAGTTCTTCAAAGGTATTGTTACTCGATCCCTTGTATTTATTCAAGAAGCATGTTGTAATTTATCTTTAATACATAATCGTTCCCGTATGATTGTAAATGTTTGAGTTCTTTCATAATGGAGTTTGGGACGATTTGCTTCCGCTCAAAGGTCCTCTAGTTTTAGAGTTCCTTCATAAACAGGCAATGGAAGATGTAAATAAAGACCAATGGATAAAAGCCATGGACCTTGAAATGGAATCTACATACTTTAATTCTGTCTGAGAACTTGTAGATCAACTAGATGGGATAAAACCTATTGGTTGTAAATGGATCTATAAGAGAAAATGAGACCAAACTGGTAAGATACATACCTGCAAAGCTAGACTAGTGGCAAAACGTTTTACCTAAAGAAAGGGGGTAGACAATGAAGAAACCTTCTCTTATGTTGCCATGATTAAATCTATTAGAATACTTTTATCCATTGCCGTCTTTCATGATTATGAAATGTGGAAATGGATGTCAAGACAACCTTTTTGAATGGTTATCTTGAAGAAAGTATTTATATGTCTCAACCAGAAGGGTTCATTGAACAGGGTCAAAAGCAAAAATTTTGCAAGCTTCAAAGACCCATTTATGGGTTAAAACAAGTATCTCGGTCCTAGAATATAAGGTTTGACATTGCGATCAAATCTTATGGTTTTGAACAGAATGTTGACAAACCTTGTGTTTACAAGAAAATAATCGATAAGACTGTAGCTTTTTTGGTACTATATGTTGATGATATCCTGCTCATTGAAAATGAAATAAGATTCTTTGCTAACGTCAAGAGATGATTAACATCGCAGTTTCAAATGAAGAATTTAGGAGATGCACAGTATGTTCTTGGAATCCAAATAGTTCAGAATCGCAAGAACAAAACGCTAGCACTCTCTCAAGCATCTTATATTGACAAGATGTTGTCAAGAAATAAAATGTAAAATTCGAAAAGAGGTTTATTATCTTTTAGACATGGAATTCATTTTTCTAGGACACCTCAAGAAGTTGAGGATATGAAAAGAATTCCTTATGCATCAGTAGTTGGGAGCTTAATGTAAGTTATGTTATGCACACGCCCAGACATATGCTTTGCAGTCGGAATAGTCAGCAAGCTCCAGTCCAACCCTAGATATAGTCATTGGACTATCGTTAAGAACATCCTCAAGTACCTTCGGAGAACGACATACTATATGCTTGTGTATGGCTCTAAGGATTTGATCCTTATTGGATACAATAATTCTGATTTTTAGACCGATGTAGATTCTAGGAAATCTACTTCGGGATCAATATTCACTCTAAACGGATAAGCTATAGTATGGAGGAGCATCAAATAGAGTTGTATTGTTGATTCCACCATGGAAGCTGAATACCTAACTGCATGTGAAACAACCAAAGAAGCAGTATGGCTTAGAAAGTTCTTGACAGATTTAGAAGTAGTTTCAAATATGCATATGTCAATCACCCTATATTGTGATAACAGTGGAGTAGTTGCCAACTCAAAAAAACCAAGAAGACATAAACGAGGAAAGCACATCGAACGTAAATACCATCTTATTAGGGAGATGGTACACAAAGGAGACGTAATCGTCATGCAGATAGCCTCAGAAAACAATTTAGCTTATCCATTTACTAAGGCCCTCATGGCTAAAGTGTTCGAGGATCACCTAGTGGGACTAAGACTATGAGTTTCATAAACCTAGGACAAGTGGGAGAATTCATGGGTATCTAGATGCCCTAGTTTATTGTATTTATTCTCTCATACTCTACATTGTATAAATGTATATATTTAAGACCCACTGAAGTTTTAGTCCTAGTGGGAGTTTGTTGGAAATGTCCTAAAACTCACAGTTTGTAAACATTAAACATATTCTATTCACAATAAAGATAATATTGAGATTTCTTTCAATAAAGATGTTATGGAATTGCATTCATTCCTAAATCCAATAAATTAACCCATGGCTATAACATGAATACATAAACTTTATGTAGAGACATAAAAGAGGATCAAGTTTTAGTATATAGCCAAAAGGTCTAAAAGTATATGATAGGATTGGGTACCTTATCTTGGAGACACTATGGATGCAACCCGCTTTGTATATCGATACAAACAATGTGATCCCAAAGTTGTTCATGTGGAGACATGTGAGTGGAGGCATCCTATACAAAATATGTTTACATAAGATCGGACCAAGAAATAGTCACTTTTTCTTTATAACAATCGTTTACTGCTAAAACTGATTATTTCAATTTGATGACCTAAGGTAACTCAATCTTAATCCTGAGCTAATTATGAACTCCCATTTATTCGGAATTATCCTTTACTCTGCATGGGTGAGAGTGGTTCACTACAAGAATTTGGACATTTCTCGTGGCAAAACCTATCCCGATAGTAATCCAATGTCGACAAAATCATTGGGAAAACAGCGTCGAGGAAAATTTTCCTAACCCAAAAAAACCTTGTCGTAGGAAAAAAAGATATCTCGAAGGATAAAGGATGGGGGCTTTTTGCTGACCCTTAACAAAACCATTGGGAATCCTTTCTCCCGACAGTAAAAATAAATTATAACCATCGAGATATGTCAACTTATGTCGAGTTTCCTTTTGGCATCGGGATAAGTCATTTCTCCTAATGGTAAGAATAAATTACAACCGTAGGGAAAAGTTGGCTTATGCCGACGGTTTGTTTTGGTCATCGTATATTGTTACTTATCCCAACGCTTTCTCTACGATACTACCATTGGTAAAAGTTAATATTGAACTATTTTAAAATGAAATTACACTTTTTCCGACCCCTAGACCATCAGGATATAAGTCACTAACTTTTTCCTTTATTTACTATATTTTATATATTTTTTTTTTATAAATTTCATACATGTTTGAATCTTATAAATATCAAATAAACTATAATAATTTTACAAATAAACATGTTTGAATCTTAATAATTTTTCATGTAAACAACTACTAATACTATTTGTCTTAAATATAACATAACATCAACAAATCCTTAACTCCGAAATAACATTACATATAACAAACTGCCTATAAAACACAATTCTACAACATAACTAAGCTTGTTGAGAGATGCATCGTCAACATAAATCTCGAGATACCTACAAAATATAAATTTAAATAAGTTTAATGCTCAATATACCATATACCAATCTCAAAATGAATATAAAACTTAGAACTCAACTAAGAACATTAATGAATTGAAACAAACCAACTCAAATTTACATATTTCAATCTCAAACTCAATATAGAACTTAAAACCCAACTTAAGTTAATCATAATCATACATTTACCCTTATACCACCTTTAAACCCAATATAAGAACATTAACAAATAAAACTCACTTTAACTTGAAACCAACCCATATTTACACATTTTAAACTCATTCTATATACAAATAACAATCTCAACATCAATATATTATTTAAAACTCAACTTAAGNCATAACTAGACAATCACCTCCCACCCCTCCCCCCCAACTTATTTTAATAAAAAACTCAATATAGCACGCGCGCACACACACACACTTATTTTAACCACAAACCCAATACAACATATAACCATCTCAAAATTATTCTCAATACAATATATAATCATCTCAAAATTATTCTCAATCTCAATATGGAACTTAAAACTCAATTGAGTACATTAAGAATTGAAACAAACTAATTCTATCAACATATTTGAATCTCAAAGTCAAAATAGAACTTAAAACCCAACTTAAACTCAATATTGCATGATAACAACATACATAGACTTCTAATTAGTTTACTACGAAAATTGAAGAGCTCATACCTAGCTCAATTTATCTTTCATGAGCTGTAAGACCTACCATTGTTCCTATGCAAACAAAAATATATATGTTATACAACAATACGTAAGTTGTGAAATGAAAGAGAAGATACATATTTACATGATTATTCTATATCATTAAGATGATCTTCTTATCTTACTTAATTATTCTCTTTCACTGTGCAAAACAAAACAAACAAATCAAGACATATATAATACTACAAACTTACAACTCAGAAGAAAAGAAAGTACCAAATATATTGTTGGGCAATCGCAATGAATATATATCTACCATTTTCCATACACATATCAATTACTAATGCAACAATAAAAAGAAGTCAATCACACTGAAAAGTGAAAGATATAAACAAGTAGAAATTAAATTCACGTACATCACAAAAAAAATCTTAAAACGAAGAAGATCATCTAAGAACATCAATGACAATCAACAAGTTTCATAAAGAAATTCCGACATCAATTTCTATGCAAGCAAGAACATAAATCAACAAATCAACAAAACAAAGCAAAAACATGGATTATTAAGCACAAAACAACTCAATCAACAACAAGCGTAAAAAATGTATAAGCAAAAATAAAATAAAGCAATAAGAACAGAAATGTGCGTGTTTGAACAGAACAACGACCAAAACAAAGCAATAAGCAAAAATTACTATAGATATCACTAAAATCATAAAAATTCATCGAAAAATCGCCAAAAAACGTAACGACGAGGCGAAGAAGAATCAGCCAGAAATAATAACTGTGGAGACAGATTAAAAAGGGAAAAAAAAAAGGAGTAGGAAATGGAAATGATAATGAAAATGAAGAAGAAGAGACCGAAGATGGGAAAGGTCACTGGTGGCGAACGGTGAATGGCTGGGAGGAGAGGACGGTGAATTGGCAGCGAATGGCGATTTGTGTGATAGTCATTCTGTGCGAGGAGGAGAGAAATGGACGTTTAGGGTTAGAGAGAAAATGGAAAAGGTCACAGGCAGTGGGAAAAATGAGAGGAAGAAGGAGGGTTATAATCGACCCTCTCCCGACAATGGAAAAACCGTCAGGATAAGTAATTATTCCGATGGTTCTTTGGGTTACCATCGGGAAAGCTCTAAAAAAATTATTAATTTTTTTTTAGAATTGGCCCTGTCCTGACGGCTTAAAAAATCATCGGGCTAAGTACATCCTCCCGACGGTCGTTTGAATGACCGTCGTGAGATCTTCAATAAAAATTCTAATATATTTTTTAAAATTGAGGCATGCCCGACGGTATAAAATCCGTCGGGCTAACCAGGATCTCCTGATGACTGTATCTACCATTGTCGGGAGAACTTCAATAAAAAAATTCTAATATCTTTTTTAAATTGACCCTCTCTCAATGGTCATACAATCGTCAGGCGAGGTAATTCTCCCGATGGTGTTTGGGTTACCGTCGGGATAACTAATTTATCCTGATCCTAATCAAACATCTATTGGGAGATATTTTATTTCCAACGCCTCAATATAAGCATCGGGAAAAATGGGTTATCCTGACAGTTTTTCTTTCATCGAAAAAAGTTTTATCGGGAGAAACCAAAATTCTTGTAGTGGTTTAACATCACCGCTCAATAAGTCTCCCATCTTAGGGATAAGACCAGATAGATAGCTGGGGACATAATCAAGATGGAACTCACTCCTACCAGTCTTAGGGTCAACAGATAGGTTGTTCCCTCAAGTACTAACTCCTAGTCTTAAACAAAGAGGCCCCGCTCTCTGATGGCTAAGAGGGAATTGGTTTGGTAGGACCATAAACCAATTGTTCATTAGAGGATCAGTGGAGACTTAAGAAGCAAAATGTATTACAGGGGTAAAACGGTAATTTATTGTAAATACGAATGATCTGTGAAGGATCGACTTACTGATTATGGTTAAATCAAGTGGACAAAAATATATCTACAGTGAGGAGAGTGCAACTATTGAGCTATAATGGAATATCTCGGTAATTAATGAATAGTGATTAATGCAGTTTAAAGAGTTTAGCTAATTAATCTCATATCGTTGGAGCTCATGATCTGTAGGTTCATTAGGTCCCTCTACTAGCTCGTAAAAGGATTAAACCTTAGAATAGCCTATTGAGAGAATTTGAAATATTCAAACTCAGTTTAGGGTTTGGATTATTTTTTATGTTTAATTGTTGAATTAAACGTTACGGTTTTCAAGAGTTGACGATATTTAAATATGATTTAAATATTTAATGAGGTATTATATTAATTTAATATTTTATATTAAATTAAATTAGTTTAATTAATTATCCAAATTAATTCATTAAATTTTGAATTTATGAAATTCAAAATTATAAAATTGGTTAATTAAAATTTGAATGTATGAAATTTAAAATTATAAAATTTATTTAATTAAAATTAAATTTAAAATTTCAGTTTTTAAAATAAATTTTATATTTAAATTAAATCAAATTTATGAATTAAATAAACGAGATTTAATGGAAAGTGGGATAATCCCACATTTTCCATTAAATCCACCTCATGCTTTGGCTTCATCTCTTTCAATCTAATTTGCATGGATTAGAGTTATAAATTGAGGTTTTTTTAATCAGATTTTACTCATGCAAAACTGAAATCTGAAAAGGAAAAACTATATTTTTTTTTTTCTTTCTTCACCTTTCAAAACCCACACCAATTTTCTCTCAATTTGAGTTCCACCACTCAATCTAAGACTTGAGGATAGTAAAGAAGGCTTCTGTGGTTGTCTATTTCAAGGATAGAAGAAGAATTTCAAGGTGGTTTCAAGCAATTAGAAGAATTCATCAAAGGTATGATTACCCTAATATGTTGAAAATTATGAACATGCTTGCAAATTGCCTAAAATTGATGTAGTTAGAATGCTTAGATCCTTAATTGCTTCCACATGTTGAATGTCAACTCCATCAATAATGAGTCGGTGAAACTGGCCACTTTCACCTATGCAGATCAAAGTACCACCTTCATAGGCAGGAGTTCACAACTCACTCAAGATTCAGGTCAAGTCACCTATGGTCATCCTGGTGAAATGTAAGTCTCTTCTCGCAACAATGTTTTATAGAGAGACTATTCTTTTCATGGTGCGGTCTTATACAAACTTTTTATATAGACTACCCCCACTCACATGTCTTCACATGAGTGCTCAAGATCAGATCATTTGAAGCACTTTAACAACTACAAAGCAGGTCGTATTTATAGTGTCACCAGGATAAAGTACGCAGCCTTATCTATCTACTACATACCGTTTAGGTTATCACTTAACATGATCCACCTGGATGTCTCCATATATATGTTTAAGTTATAGCAGATAACTTTGGATCTTAGTTTATTAGTTTTTGGGTTATGCAACTAAATGTAAAATAAAATACCTCTTATTTTATTATATTAATAAATTATTTGTACGAATACAATTAAAATTACAATACCACGAGATTTAAGGCATGAATCCTAACTCATCAACAATCATAATATTTTTAATTAAAAATATCATAATACAATAATAAATTATAACATATTTTCCATGCTTGTGTAGAATAATTCAAAGAATGATAGTTTACGGGCGCTGACCATTTCAAAATTTTAGACTCGAGTAATACGATGGAAATAGACCTTTATATCTACAAAATTAATGAAATAAAATAAAATAATTAGAGATATCATAATTTAAGTTACATTATACAAACTACCATGAGTTTTTACGTGAGGGTTCAATTCAATTATGTTATTAAATTTTGAAGAGTTTTGTTTTTGTCTGAGAATTTGAAGTTTATTTTTTAAAAAAAGCACTGAATGATATTTTCTCTTTAATTGGAGAAGTTAAATTGATGGCGCAATGGTCGTCGAAGAATTTACCATCGCAAGCAAACCTCTAGCAGATCAAATAATATGTATAAATTCCAATCGTTACTATCTACACTACAACATAGTATAACTGGTAAGACCAGGTCATCTACACAAGGAAGCTTGAGATGAATTAACCAATTTATGATTTCAAAAGATAATGGAGGGGGAGGGGTTTGTAAGTAGTTTTTTTATTACAATTGAATTTAAAAACATGAATGTAAAAGTATAATTTAAAAGTGTTATCTCGATTGGATTTAAAGTCTAGCTTAAGGAATTCAATATTCACTCATTCGAGTGGTTGTTCATTGAAACTGTAAAGAACATTGTATGCTCAATTTTACACTTGGCTCATCATCTACCAACGATCAAAACCAATGCCCTAATTAACTAATCAATTTATTAATTAGTTTAGATGCTTAATTAACTCGTTCCATTAGAGGTCTAATTAATTAAAATTTCACATTATGCCTAGGTAATCTAACCAAGGTCATTAGCAACCAAGAAAGGCCTCAAATTCTAATGATGTGATTCTTTAGTAAATAGATATCATTAATAACTTACAAATTACTCATACGCATGCTCAAATTTATGCCTTAATGGAGATAAACACAGACCTATTTTTCTTTTAGCAAAGCAAAGAAAACATCATGGGTGATCAAGCCACAATATATTCAAGCACAGATAACAAAACTCATCAAGAATTTAGAAAATTACAACAGGAAAGCATTAAATTCAAGTCCTTGCAACCAAATCAAATGAATTTCAACCTATCTTTAAGCTAGAAATACTTACCTTAGCCACTCATGTGCCAAGATGAAGTCAAAAAATCAAAATAATTGAAGAACTAAAGGAGTTTATGGCTGGGAAGGGGAAATTACAGAGAGAATGAAGTTGGTGGCTGCCAAAATGAGCATGAAAGTGCATAGCATAGCATTGCAACACTAGCTTTTAGTTACCATAGCATAAGGCCTCACCATTGCGACGCCGAGCATTACACTCAAGCAATCATGTGTGATCCTTATGTTCGTTAACTTCTGGAGCATTGCAATGCTCTAAGGTGCAGGATTGCAACGCTCCCAAGGGGAATTTTGATCATTTTCATACTTTCTTCATGATTGATGCTACGGAGCTTCGTTTAGTTTGTTTCCATCCCTTTTCAAATCTAGAGGTCTGTTCTACCTCTTAGTTGCTCAATATCTACAAAATAGCATAATAAATATGTAAAATTCACGAACAAGTCCGAATTAAGTGAGGAAAATAGCAAGGTAGAAACAGACAATCACTGTAACTTAATTCTTGCTCGTCTCGAGCACGGTAGAAACAGACAATCATGCACAAAATATGTTTGCCTAATTGCTAGACTCGTTACTCCCATTTTAACAGTCTAATAAGATCATGCATGCAATCAATAATGTAATCCAAAAAGAAACATCAAATGAGGTAATTTTAAGAAAGCTTTTTTAAATCTGTTCATGCGTGAGTGAGTTTAAAGCCCTCCTACCTAAACCTAAGTAAGACTTGGAATAGATTTATGAGGCCCTCAATTCATTTTCCCTCTACTTTGACTCAAAAGGTTAGAAATTAAACTCCATAGACTCCAAAGTCGCAATAATATGCATAAAAGGGAAAAACAACCTCATTTCTTGTGATCTAATATAGAGGAAACCTTTTCCAGATAAACTTCTTTCATTTTGGCTAGCTCACATGGGTTATGTGAAAGACATCCAACCACGGGCTGAGTTTCTTCAAAGGTGCCTAAGCTACTCATTTCTTGAGAACCTTTAGCTTAGAGGAAAATTATGGGTGTCATAGCCACCCCAAGTTAATCATATTCCTAGGAAAGCGGAATAAACTTCTCTTTATCAACTTTTTTTATTACTTTTATTGCTTTCATTTTTCTCTTTCTTTTTCTTCTCTCTTTTTCTTTGGATAAGTAGAAAAATTGATTGGTTTGTTTCCTTGTGCAAGTATTACTAAATTAAAGTTTGGGAGAGTCTAATCCTATTCCTAAGGCCTTTCGGGGTGATAACAAAAATATAGGTCCAATAAAGCAACTCTAAGCATGCAAGACGTAGGATAGGTGGACAAAAAACACAAATTTGTTCGAAAAATAGATTTTTTTTTTAAAAAAAAAAAGGCTGAAAGATCATGCTTATTTTCTTCCTACATCATCTCAAAGAGGTAAGATCCTATATGAGTGTATCATCAACGGTCATAATAATGGGCACAAAAAACCAAGCAAACAGGCATGCAAATCACACAACTTCGAGCTCAGATGCTCAAGGACTGCCAGATATGCATCAACACAAAGCAAGTGATACCCAGACCACCCCTAACTTTTAGAACATACATTGTCTTCTACGTATCAAGATAAAAGCAAAAAGTAGAGGACAAATTAAAAGGGGAACAAAGTAATTCACCTGAATTTGGAGCACACTGAAAGAAGGGTTGAGCTTACTCTAAAATTCAGCCTTAAATGGATGTTGTGCAAATAAAATTTTCTCAAATAAGCTAAAAAGATAAAAACAAAGAAGTTACACTAAAAATAGAAAATAAAGAAAAGCGATAAAAGTTTGACGTCTGGTTGCCTCCAGCAAGTGCAAATTTTTAAGGTCGGTTACTCGATCGTATTATGTTTGATCATCCTAGATCGGAGTTAATCAATTCCTCCCTTCCATCCATCTCAACAGTTATCTTGAGGCAAAAGTAACTAACTAGAAGCAAACAAATTAGTGGAAGCGGGCTCATCATAGACAAAGAATTTTTTAACAATCCCCTTAAATTCCACAGATAGGGACCCTTCTCCTACATCAATCTTAGCAAGAGCAATTCTGAGGAAAGAAAGGCCTAATATGACAGAATTCCAAGGAAGGTGAGCATTTTGATCATAATTCAAGACGTCTTAGTGGAACTAGCAGTCACCATTCCAAGGGTCAAAACAAGTCTGCCTTTTTCTTCATTCCTCTCAAGACTAAGGAATCTTCCTAGAAAAGGAGCAACAGGGCTGTAATCATTTGAAACGTACTCATTTAAGGAATTAATACTAACCTACTCAGGGCTTTTAAGTCCTTAGGGTCTACACACACTCTCATCAAAACCAAACAATTTATCAAATTCTTTTTCAGTTATGAAATTCACAAATTCAGAGGGGGTGGGGAGATCAGAGGTACTCATAATGGTCAAAGCACTTACATTTCCTCACATGAGATTCGGGTTGAGCTGGCAACTTACCACATTGGACATCAAGCTTGTCGGCCAACTGAGTGATTTGGTTAGTTAAGTGTTGCATACCCATTCTCATTTCCTTCTGGAATAAGGTGTTCTCTTGGATCTTTTTCATCTCTTACTGGAAAGTCATCACATCTTTCTGGAAAGTCAGTATATTATTTGCTAATGAATTCACCACATCTTTCAATGGTGAACTGGGGTTGTTGGATGTACTCGCCTGGGTGTCTCTTTGACTTCCCCAACGAAAGTTAGGATGGTCTCGCCATCCGAGGTTGTAAGTGTTTGGCCTCCACCCTAGGGAACTTCCTTAACAGGGGTCCAAGGTTGCAATTCAGCCTTGGTCGTCTGTTTCACAAGAGAAGTAAGGTTAATTAATTGATAACACAATTCTTTTACCTCTTGTGAGTCGGATGAGGTAAGTCTATTTTCTCTTGTGCTGAACTACTATAAGTTCTCTACCATCCTTGAGATCAACTCCCTAGCTTCAGAAGAGGTTTTGTCAGTTAGGGCTCCACTAACTACAACATCTATAGAGCTCTAGTCATTAAAGAGAAGTCTAGAATAAAAGTACTAAATAAGCAGGAGATTGAAAATCTGGTGATTCAGGAAGCTTGCACATAACTACTTAAATCTTTTCCAGTAGTCATATAACGTCTCCTCAACGTCCTGAGTTATGCCATAGATCTCTTTTCTGATGTTGTTTGCTTTCAAAGAATGAAAGTACTGTTGGATCGATATGACAGCCCTAGAGGGGGAGGGGAGGGGGTGAATAGGGTTTAATTAAACTTTTTTTTTTCTAAATTAACCCAATTAAACTAATTAATACACTTTTTTTATAAATGATAAGAAAAATTCAATTTATACAACAAATAAGATGACAAAAATGTGATAATTTAATTCTATCAAATTTTAGCAAATAAATAAGAACAAACTAAAACATACAATAAATTGCTTAAATTAATTACAAAAATAAAAAAGAAAGAGTTAGAGAAGAAGACACCGTAATTTTTATAGTGGTTCGGTCAAACTCGACCTACTCCACTCCCCAAGCGCCTTTTGAGAATTTGAATAAAAATTTTCCGACTCTTTCCATGGATTAGAGCCCAACCGTTACACCACCGCTCCTTTTACGGGTTCAAGAGAAAACCCGATCCTTTTTACGGTTTAAGATCAAACCATTACAAATGTTGGAATTTTTGAATAACACAATACAACTCTCACTAGAGTGGATTTACAAGTTTAAGCACTCAACAAGATTATCCTCACAATACAATAACACTCTCTCAAGAATAAGATGAAAAGAAAAAAAAATGGGGAACTTAGAGAGAGCAACAATGAAACTTTTGAGTTTTGGAGGATTATGAAATGTAAAATATCTTGGTTTAAAATTTGGAGAGGAATATGGTTTATATAGAGATGGAAAAATTTTTAGAAACCACAATTAATTTGGACCATTTGATTTTGGAAAAGAAAAATCAATGGTGGAGATTTTAAACTAAA
>NC_052352.1:42710127-42756436 GCF_009727055.1 Benincasa hispida
AAATATAATATTAAATTTCTTTTCTTTTGAAATTCATTTTCTTTTTAAAATTAATCCAAAAAATAAAAAACATACCATGTGTCAAAAACTAGCCATTAGACACAAACATAAAATAATATTAAATTCATTTTCCTTTTATTTTCATTTTTTTTAAATTCATTCTTTTAAAAAACATGTCATGTGTAAAAAAACTAGCCGTTAGACACAAACATAAAATAATATTAAATTTATTTTCCTTTTTAATTTCAATTTTTTTATTTTAAATCAATCCAAAAATCAAAAGTCCATCATATGTTAATCTCTTAATGATCCACCATTCAGCCAATATGCTACCGCATGTCTACATGCAGATGGTCTGGTTATGCCACGTCATCCACCATGGTATTTTCTCTATAGATTTGTTTCGGTCATATCGTCTTCGTTTTAGCTCCGATTTGAATGATTCAAGAGGTGTTGGAATCGTTGTTCCGAGCTCTACGCTATGGACATATTAAAACATTAAGATTTTCAGTAATTAAAAATTGAGTTTGTTATCATCAAAATATTGATTAATTAATTAATTAAAATTAATTAATTTGAGATTAACGGCCAAAAAGTAAACAAGTACTTCACCAAGAAAAGCTTATGCAGCTCGTCCCGTATAGTGATTGAATCAAGAGGTTGGTAATAAAGCCAATCTTTGGCATTCTCCTTCAGAGAAAATAGGAACGCCCTAAGATTAAGCTGCTCCTTTGTGACTCCATGGGGTCTCATCCCAATTCAAATGACATGAAAATCCTTCAAGGTTTGTGGGGATCTTCTCCTGCACGTCCATTGAACTGACGCAACAGATGAATAAGCCCCAGTTTCAGCTCAAAAGGCAATATGGTGGAAGGGTAGACTATGCACAGAGGTTGTTGTGTCATGTCAGGCTTAGACAGTTGCCTCGACATATGCTTAAGGACGTCCCTCATGTCTACTGCTAGTGGTAAATCCTCTAACTCCTCCTATTTTTCTAATTCTTCACCTTGATGGGATTGTTCAGCTTCTTGCTCACTTTTTCTTTGTCTTTTCCTCTCTTGTTGAAGTCGTTGTTCTTCCCTATTATATCTACGAAATTTGAAGTCTAGGATCTCCAGAAGAACGAGTCATACACAAAAAGAAACACACGCACACTAAATATCGAATTCAAGAATTGGCTAAAAGAGTTGTTAAGATTCCTCGACAACGGTGTCAATTTGGTTGTCGAAGAATTTGTCATCGCAAGCAAATCTCTAACAGATCAAATGATATTTATAAACTCCAATCTTTACTACCTATAGTATAACATAGTATAAGTGGCAAGTTCGGGTCGTCTCCATAGGGGAGCTTGAGATGAATTAACCAATTTATGAATTCAAGAGGTAATGGGGGGAGAGAGGTTGTGAGTAGTCTTTTATTGCAATTGAATTTAAAATCATGAATGTAAAAGTGTAATTTAAAAGTGATGTCTTGATTGGATTTAAAGCCTAGCTTAGGAAATTCGACATTCATTCATTCAAGTTGGTTACTCATTAAAACTCTAAAGATCATTACATGCTTAATTCTACTATTGGCTCATCGGCTAGACTAGTGATCAAAACCAACGCCCTAATTAACTAATCATAATTAGTCTACGTGTTTAATTAACTGGTTCCATTAGAGGCCTAATTAATTAAAAAGTCGCATAAGCTTAGGTAATCTAGAGAAGGTCATTAGCAATTGAGAAATGCCTCAAATTATTAACGATTGATTCCTAAGTAATTAGTCATGCAATGTAGTAAATGGACTATCATTAATAACCTACAAATTACTCACAAGCGAACTCTAATTTGAGATAAAATGCATAGACATATTTTTCTCCTAGCAAAGCAAAGAAAACATCTTGGGCCATAATATATTCCAGCATAGATAATAAAACTCATTAAGAGTTCAGAGAATTACAACAACAAAATGTTAAGTTCAAGTCCTCACAACCAAATTGAATGAATTTCAACCTATCCCTAGGCTAGAAACACTTAATTAATGAAGAATTTTTATGGCTGGGAAAGGGAAAATACAGAGAGAATGAAATTGGTGGTTGCCAATCGAGCATTGAATTACCTAAATTGAGAAAATTTTCATTTATATAAAGTGCAGAGTGTTGCATTGCTGAGGGATAGTGTAGTAAAGCTAGCTTTTAATTGTCATAGTGTAAGGCCACAGCATCGATGTTGAACATTATGCTCAAGCAACCGCGCGTGATCCTCGTTATGCTCAAGCAACTTCCAACGACACTCTAGGGCAACTACGCTGCATGGATCATCAGCTACTGCCTTCAAGCATAAGGCAAAGCGTAAGGCGTAGGGTTGCGATGCTCCCAAGGGGTATTTTGGTCATTTTCATCATTTCTTCAAGGTTGATGCTACAAAGCTCCATTTTGGTTTGTTTTTGTCTCTTTGGACTTTGAAGGTTCGTTCTACCTCTTAGTTTCTCAATATCTATAAAATAGCATAATAAACATGTAAAATCCACGAACGAACCCAAGTTAAGTAAGGAAAAATAACACTTTTATGGTGCTATCAGGCAACATTTTTTTAGTTCAATAATTTTATAGATGGAAAGTTGAATCGTTGAACTTTAAGATGATAATTAATATTTTATTGTTGAACTATTTGAATTAACGCAACAACTAATTGCAAAAACTAGAAAGCATGCATATAATATCATTTATAACGACTCAATTCCAACCGTATAGAATATTAAAATTATCATTATCATTCTTTTTGGTTGATATCGTTTATAATGGAAAAATCATTTTTAACGCATAAACTATTAGGTCAATTTATATGAATGATATTGAAATTAATATCGTGTGATATAATTTTTATACATAAAGCTATGTTGCAAACTTTCATTTATAATTTTAATGGAGAAACCTAGTATTTTTTTTAGAACAGTTTAAGAATTACAAATTTACAATGAACTTACTAAGTTTTACTTGGTTAAAATTTAACCTATAATAAGGGTCGGAGTGATAATTGGAGTAGTAATTTTAGAAAAAAAGATTTGGGTACAGTTGATTTTGTAAAATTGATTTTTTAAAAAATCAAATTTATTTTTTGTTCCAAACTTTTTAAAGTGATTTTGAATTATTATGTTTGGTTCTAAAAGTGAATTTTGAATTACCTAATTACTCAAATTGTATTTTCTATTTGAAAAATTTTCATTTAACCAAATAATTATGGTAAATATCTATTTTTATTTATTTTATTGTTAAATTATTATCTGCATGGTTGATATTTTGAGTAAGGTGAATGTTTATAATAGATATTAATGAAAATTAAATATATATATATATATATATATATATATATATAATCATTTGTTTTATTAACAATTTAATGACAGACTTTTGTTCCAATATTTAAAAATACACAAAAAAAAAAAAAAATTGCAAATAGTCAATCAACAATATTTTAACAAAAACAGAATTAAATAGCCATTTTGGGACCGCTTTCCCATCAATGACTTAAAAAAAATCACCAATCAATTAATTTATCCCAAATCAAATTGAAATGATTTTAGATTTTTCTAAAATCAATTTTAGTACATGTTAAACACCATCATTTTAAAGAAAATTGATTTTGGCAAGAGAAAAAGTGATTTTAACCATTTCAAAATCACTCCAAATATACCCTTAATTCCTTAATTCCTCTTTGGAAAAAAAAGGGTTTGTACAAAACTTTCGCTTTTTTTTTTTTTTTTTTGAAAAATAAACGATGTTCCTTTTGCGGTTTTGCTTATTTGATCAATCGTGTTTTTCTAAATTATTATTTCAGTTGTCTCTCTAATTTTTTTAAAATTACTTTTACTTTTTATCATATTAAATTATAGAAAAAATATCAATTTTCAAAAAGAGATAAGATGGCTCGTCACATAGAACATAGAAGTTAAACAGAGAGTATAAACATGCACTGTAACATCAAGATAACAAGAAGGAATCAAGAAAGAGCACAAAGAAGTTGTAACCTAGTTTGGTGAAGTCTACCTACGTGTGGGGGGTAAAGTGCCTAGGAAAGATAATTCACTAATATTAAAGAGCCAAGCGATTACAACTTAGTACTTATTTGCAATATAATGACTACGACAGTGACTTGCATAAAGCCTAACTCATAGATCACCTAGGCTCCCCTAAATGTGAGACTCCCTCTCAAGAGGACTTAGGCTCCCCCTAAGTGTGTTAATATTAGTGTAAAATATTTTGGCTTCGGACAGCGTGTGAGATTCATGCTTAACAATATTATTTTTCCTTTTCCTTAATGAACTCCCTTCACTGATGAATCTTAAGTCCTCTTTAAGATGGAAAACTCCTTCGCAAGAATGAGATCTTAGGCTCCCTCTAAAACCGAGAATCATTTCTCAACGGCAATAAATTAGACTGTGAGCAAAAATAAAAAAACTCAATGTTGCTTAGTTCGGCCACATAGAACATAAAACATCAATCGATCAATAAAATAACAACCCTAAATGATCACCATTTTAATCTTTTTAAAAGTCACGGCCAAGAAAGGAAACAAAGTTTCCATCTGGAAAAAATAAACTTCACCTTAAACAAAAAAATATCTGGAAAAATAAATCTGTAAAATTTTTCCAGATAAGGAAAGAAAATGTACGGCTGAAATAACCACTTTTGTGATAACTGTTGAGACAACATTTGTGACAATTGCAAAAACCACCCAAAGCAGCCATAGAACAATCTATAGCCAATTAACAAAGCTTTAACAATTTTTTTTAGTACAAAAATATCAATTTATACTCATAAACTTTAAGGGGTTGCATCAATTTAAATCCTAACTAATAATTGTATCAATTACAACATTGTTCTCTTATAACTGTATCGATTTTACGCCCTCCATGATGTTCCATTTTGGAAAACCTTATGTGAGACTGATGCGTTATTTTATGCGGTGAAATAATGAAAGGAATTGCGGTGATGGAAAATGCATTGTGCAACAAGTTTTCTCAGCAAAACCTAAGTATAAATCCTACTGAGTTTTCTGGTAAGTCCAGGGTCGAACTCAGGGACTAAGGAACACAATATGCGATAATAATTTTTAAGATCATTTTGCGGTAGCAAATAAATTATTGGTTTGGTTGGTTTGTTGGAGTATAAAAAGTATGTGGCAGATTTGAGAAAAGATTGATTATGCGACAGATACACTGAGTATGCGGAGGAACGGGGTGAGAAGGTCTTTAGCTAGCATTTCCCGAGAATGCATTCAAACTATGCATTCATCCTACACTCATGCGACAGCACTCATTTTCCAATGCAATGTGGTAGCTCCTAATTTTAGGACGCATGCGATGAATGCGATAATGTCTATAGAGCTTATTCCTAAGTCTCTACTTCTTGCCTATGCGATGATGCAAGATGCATACAAGGACAAGGTGACCGCATACAATCATAACCTATCTCTAGGATGCATGCGATGCATTAATAGCAAACAACGCTTATTCCTAAGCTCCTATCTCTTGATTATGCGTTCCTAATCTGACTCTCCCAAGCCTAGATTCTAACCTGACTTTTCCAAGCCTAGATTCTATCCTTAGACTACCCTCCCGAGTATCTTTAATAGACAAATGACACATACATAATACAAGATAATCGCATGGAATGAAGATCTCCAGTTATGCTAGCTAAGTGCTTCTCAACCCATTCGATAGATTTAGCTACACATGCATAATATACAGAGAGTGAACAGATATAAAGAAGTAAATTCCATTTCTATAAATCAGTTCAGAGTACAAAATGACAATGGAAGATAAGGATAGAGAGCCTGGTAGCAATTCTTTGCTTCCCAAGGCTTTTACACTGTTAACTCTATTCTACTCAAAAGATGTTCCTGCTTCCGCAGGAGTTGGCCCTCTCTTTGATCTCGACGCTTCCGACACTCTTCCAAGTTCATCGGAACAATCTCTCGATACAATCTCACATCCCTCACTTCCTCCTTCTACGTAAAAGAAAATTAAGAACAGGGCTACTTCTATCTAAGGGAAAAATTCTCTAACTGTCGAACTCCTTCACTGAAGGTGGCCTCTGGTATTTATAGAGCTTCGGGGTGAACGACTTCTTCTCTCTTATCATTGCACTGATGGGATGACATTAATTTTCTGTTTGATGCGCCGAATATTTGTCACCGAAAAGTTGAGTGTACTTGCTACTGTAGTTCGTTAACAGCTTGTCAACTTAATTTGGAATCGACTGTCAACAGCTTTCTGTCTCATCGTGATTTATTACAATTTTCACCCAGATGCGCCCGCCAAGTTGCGCTATGCGACAACCTTCTTGAGTAGATAATCATGATGGCAAATGATCGCATAGCCTTGCGTTAACACAATCTCTTGATGCGCTCGACCGTTGATTTCTTTGGATCGCATTTTCCGCCTTGCGTCAACGCATATTTTGCACAAAATACACAATTTAGCTATTTTAATGCGATGGACCATACGACCGCAATATTGTGAACTTAATGCTTTTTTAATGCAATCTTGTATATTTTTATCATCGCAATCCTGCATTGTTTTATAACTTAGCAATATAATAATGTGCATTTCTACCCGTTATCAGAGACTTATAATTGTATTAGTTAAACCTCTAAATTTTCATAAATGAATCAAATTTAGATTCTTATTAAGAATTTTATTTTAGAATTGTCCATGCATTTACTATATGTCGTCAATTTTGTAAAATTGGCGTTTGAAGAAGTTTACACACATTTGAGAATCAATGCATGGATAAATTTCAAATGTAATTGTAATGTCTAAATTGATCGGCTTATGGAAATTTAGGAGTTTAATTGTCTCAAATCATAAGTTTCGCACGATATTAGTCGAACGAAATCTAAAGGAAGGTGTGTAAATTGAAATACTTACGAAAGTTTAGGGTTTAAATTGATATAATTTTTAGTTCAAGGTTTTAATTAATAGAATCTCCAAAATTTAGGGTTATAAATTGATTTTTTGCTCTAAATTATAAATTTTACGTAATTGTATACCACATTACCATATGAATAACAACTCAACTAACATAAAGTTGAAACTCTCGATCAATAGGCTAGATGATCAAATTTTCCACTTCATATATTGTTGAAAAAAAGGGAAAATTTACTTTACTTTGGTATCAAATATTTAAAATGTTTATCTTTATTTTAAGCCATTATAATTATGAAGGGATTTGGAATTTTCACACAGCGGAAGTGAACGATTGCTTGTCTTTGAAACTCATTTTATAGTAACTTAAATAAACAGAGGAAGATGGAAACTATACAGGATAAACATACACTTTTAGCATGCTTCTACTGATTACAGAGAGGAAAAGGAAGAAATTATACTGACCTTTGTAGATTCAATCTTCTCGCTTCCTCTCTGGTAGTCACGAACAATGAAAGCTCCTTCTTGATCCCGAACTCCACGAACACAGCAATAGGAAACTTCTTGGACGCCACCAACGAAGTCTTTCTTGTTAATCTCAATGAGAGAATCAAAGACAAATTTGTGTGGACTTGCCTTTTGATAAGGGAGGGAGAAGAAATCTTTCCTTTTTATGAGAGAAAATGTGCAGGAGAGGAAGAAGATCTCAAGAGAAAAACTCTTCTACCAAAAATCAGTTGTACGTCTATTTTCTCCACCACCTTGAATTTAAACATTTGAGAGAATACATGTGAGGTAGTTATTCCACCACTTATTTCTTTTAATAACTTCTTAAATGCAAAAATTCAAAAAAAAAAATAATAATCATATTAAACTAATTTAATATAATCAAATTATATGTTATAACTCATATGACATATAACCTATAGTTTATTATATCGCATATAATAAAAGCTATAGTTTATATTCTCTTCCATAACCTATAATATTAATATAAACCACATCCATATTAATTTTAACCTATAGTTTATCATATGAATTACATTCATTTAATTAAAATTCGAATCATATTCAAATATTTATTTCTCTCATAAAACTATATAAACTTAATATGAATTATATTCACATTAATTTTAACACATAGTTTCTATATGAATCATATTCATATAATTAATATTTGAATCATATTCAAAAACTTATATCTCTCATTAAACTATATAACGTATCAATATATATTATACTTTATAATGTTTTAATATAAATTATAATATATCAACATATATTATATTAATGGTATCTAATACCATTAATTTCCTTTAATTAATTTGAGCAATTCAATTTAAACCAAAATTAATTTGATTCTCATTAGTCTTTATTGAGCTAACAAAGAGACCTTATGGACCTATAAATTAAAGCTCTAATGATATGAGATTAATTGATTAAACTCTTTAATCAAATTAATCAACATTCATTAACTGTCGGCCACTCTACTAAAGACCAACAGCTGCACTCTTTACACTGTAGATATATTTCTGTATCCATTGGATATAACCAATCGACATTATGTTGACCCTTCATAAATAGCTCGTAAGAACATTTGGGTCAAAATTTTCATTTTACCCCTGTAGTTATATTTAGCTTCTTAAGTACCACTGATCCCTCTAATAAACATTTAGTCATAGTCCCACTATAACTAGGCCAATGAGATGGTGAAAGCTCTCGTTGCTCAAGACTCGGAATTAGCCCTTAAGGAGCAATTTATCTACTTACTCTATCAAAGTTTCATCTTGGGTAATTGAGTTCCCATCTCCCTACTCAAACGAATCCCCAAAATAGTAGACATATTGAGTCTACGTATTTGGCTACTCTCATCCATACAGATCAAAGAACTGCCCTCATAGGTAGGAGTTCACAACTCACTCAGGATTAAGGTCAAGTCACCTATGGTCATTCTAGTGAAATAGAAGTCTCTTCTAGCAACAGTGTTATTAAGAGAGATTCAACATTTTATGGTCTGATTTTATACAAACTCTTTATATAAGGTACCTCCACTCACATGTCTCTATATGAATGATCAAAATTAAATCATTTGTAATACTTTACAACAATGGTAACAATTACAAAGTGGGTCATATAAGTAGTTTTACCAAGATAAGGCACTCAACCTTATCCAAATACTACAGACAATTTAAGTTACTTCTTAAACATGATCCACATGTATGTTTACCACATACGTGTTTAAATTACATAAAATAACATCGAGTTTCTCTTTAATGGATTATTACATGTAAAAACTAATACACCATTGATTCAAAAAAAAATATAATTATAGGGTTAGCAAAAATCCCCGCGAGTCCCCCCCGATCAATAGGGTTCAAATCGGGGATCTTATCTGGGTCCCCGGTCAGGGACGGAAGGGTATCCCCCCCCCCCCCCGATTTAATTATTTTTATTCTATATAGTTCTATATGAAATTACAAATATATTATATGTATAGTTATATATATATTAAAAGAAAAAAAAGGTCGGGGATGGGGAGTCCCCCCTGCCCCGTCCCAACCCCGTTGTCAACCCTATATAATTACAATATTTTAAGGTATACATCCCAACAGTTTATTAGTATTTCCCATTATTATTTTTTCTTTAAGAACAACTTACTCTTTTTAGTTCAATAATTATGGATGAGTAGTCTAATCATCAATGTTTAGGATGGTAAATAATTTCTTAATCTACTTAACTATGATCCACTAATGTAATTTCACATATGCTCACAATAATAAATATCGGAACCTATGACTACCATTTTTTAAGAAAAAGTTAAACAACAACAAAATAAATTATCAAAATGGTTAATTGACTAAAATTTTATATAAAAAATAAATATCAATTTAGATTGATTAGAAAAAAAAATGTTTTTTAAAAAAGTTGTTTTTATTTAAACTCTTTCTTATAAAAACAGTTCAAAATAAACTTTAAAAGTATTTCAAAAAGCTATTTTAAGTGGTTAACAAACAATTTTCTTTTTAAAATTAAATATTTAAAAAATTAATCCAAACACATCTTAAATTAAATGGTGGATCCTTGTATGGTTGTGTCTAATATCGTATACTTTAAACAGTTTAATAAGTCCTAAAACTTGATATTGTCTCTATATCCTATGCATTTTGTAATTTTCAATAGGTTTATAAACTCTCAATTTTATATATAAAAAGTCTCTACAGTGAATTCCATTAGTTTAACATGTATAAACTAAATAACTATATTTTCAATAAATAAAAAAATTTAAAATTTAACTGGCCACATAATCTTCAAATAATAATTAATATATTAGACAAACGTATGTTTGATACATACTAATCTATTAAATATGAAATAAAAAATGTAGAAAAACAACAACAAATCAATTTATATGGTATGTTTTCACTATTTTTACAAATATGTGGTTGGTTCTTATCTTAGCCCAATCCTAAAAACATAAATTAAATTTTGAAATCTACCCTTTTTGTATTTTAAAAAGATGTTTTAGGTTCTTAATTTAATTTAATTTAATTTAAAAAAAAAAACCCAACAACTACAAAGCTAATTAGACAAGTCTACCTCAACCAGAAGACACAACTAAGTAGGAAAATTATCCTGCCAACAATGAGATTTAGACCCATTCGTAATCCGACGAGCTAAGTCATCAACCAGCATATTGTGAGAACATCAAATGTGCTAAAACTAAATCTCCTAATGCACCCTCACAGACAGAATCTCTTCTGCCACTAGTTTCATACAAATTGATATCTCATCCTTCACAGTCAAAACCTCACAACTATTACACTATCCAATTCCACTACCAAACACAATTGTTCTGTTGAAATCACATCTCATAGTCCTACCACAATCGCACAAACTTCTATAGACAACATCAAAAGATCCTTCCATAGCCATCGACATCTCACACCCCTATGATTTCGAAGAGTCCAACCGATAGTCTTGAAAGGCATGCCCACACAAACCGAACAACATCGTCCTGTACCCCTTCCTCATATAAACCATGATGTCTACCCACTGATCCAATCCTACGATTGTCGTACCCAAAAGAATTTCTGAAACAATTAAAAGAAAATAAAATATCAAAATAATAAAAATAGTATTTATTACATAAAGCTAAAAACAAAATGATTATCTCATTTAAATTTCAAACCAAAAGATGGTTGAAACTTGGGATGATAAATACATGAAGCTATTTTAAAATTAATTTCTCTCTCTTCCTTGTAGATGACTATAATAGAAAGAGGAGAGAAAAAGTATGTTGGGCCTTGTTTTGGGCCCACAAAGACAGGACTCAAAATGTCAAGTTATGCAGGCCATAAGTGGCCTAGATGAACTGCTTAGGGACAAAATAATGCTTATTCATCCATTGAATAATACCTTTTTTCTCAAACCGCCAACCATTGTCATTTCCATTTCAGAAATGTCAAATCTTACACAAAACCTCTCCTTTGTTTTTACATGAAACTTTGGAGCTTACTAATTATTTATACCCAAATAAGTATAGTGTTTAACTTATTAATATATCATGAACTGTTTGGTTTGAAGTTTATTAGGATCGTATATAGATAAGATGTTTGGAGATAAAAATAATTGTGTTTGATTGTTGCTTTTTATTTCTTTTTTATTCTCGCTCGTTTTTTTTTTTTTTACTTCCTCATTTTTTCATTCGATTGTGAATAAAGACATAGGAACGAAATGAATAATAATCGAGAATAATGTTTTAGTATTTGTTTCACTTAAGTCATTCGTAAATTAATTTTTTTTTTTATATAGTTTTAATCTTTAGTATAGTGAATGTAAAAATTGACAATTGAAGAAAAAAAATAGCTGAAAATGTCATTTTTCTAACGAAGAAACTCAAAGTGCCTATCAATTAAATTTCTATAAATTTTGTAGAAAAATTAAAAACTTTTCTTTCAGTGAACTTTTTCTACCTCAAACTTATTCAAAAATGTGTTTGATAATATCACACACACAAAATTAGTTATATAGTTATAACTAAATATTAGATTTAAGATAAACTATTATCAATTAATCTATGATCAAACTTGCAACTAAACATAAATTGCAAATACATATTTCAAACAAAAATAATAAATGAAGGTTAAATTATAACTTTAGCCTATGATGAACTCTTAACCCTTTGGTAAACCTTTAAACTTTCAAATTATCTCTAATTAATTAGGTCTATAAGCTTTAAATTATATAGTTAAGTTGATGAATTTTCAATTTTACATCTAATAAAAATAATTTATTTTTAGCATTTTCTAAATTAACGAATCTATTGGATATGAAATTAATTTATGTTTAATAGAACTTTAAACATTCATTTCTTGTCTAATAAATCTATAATTTTTAAAATTTGTTGATTGGGTTATAAAAATATTAGACACGAAATTGAAAGTTCAACAAAATTGAATGTTCAACACTTTTTTATTACTTTTCTATTTGGCTCTGGCCAAGTTGCATCTTTCGCATGGTGCCCGAGATTAACGAATGGGGCTACTCACAACCTCCCCCTGTGTGGCGGTGGAGTTTGGAGTTTTTGTGTATTATTTTGTTAATGTCTCTTCTTTCCTCTTTGAATAAGTGAGCAAATTGGATTTTATTTTGCATGAGTGGTTTTCCTCGACTATTTCTACAAGGCCTTTGTTTCTACCCTTAGTGGCTCTATGAAGTAAGGTTGGTAACAGGACCGAGGTGGGACGGGGGAGGGTGGCGGGAAAAGGGGCGGAGATTCCCCGTTTTCCTTTTTGTTTCCCAATGGGGATTTTATTTTGTTTGAGCTTGGAACTTTAGTTGGACTTATATTGGATTAAATAAAAAACTAGACTAAATGTGAAAACTTAACTACCTAATACATTTATATTTATTTGTTTGTTTGTTTATATAATATATATATATATATATATATATAATATATATTTAAAATCTAATTAAGATGGGGTCGGGGACGGGGACGAGGAGGGGTCCCCGATTTGACTCCATCCCCGATCAAACCGGAGATTTTCCACCCCAATCGGGGTAGGACTCTATGAGGACCCAACCTCGCGGAGAATTTTGTCAACCCTACTGTGAAGTGCCTTTCCTTAAATATATACACTCACACACATAAGTGATAAGCTTGTGAACATATATTAGGTTAATTTTTTTCTTTTAAAAAAAACTTTGAACTTTCTACTTTGCGTAAAAAGTAATTCTCAAATTTTCAAAGTTTCAACTACTTATAAACTTTCAAAAAGAGTTCAAAAATACCTTAACGTTAGTTTTAGATGGAAACTATTAATATTTTGTTTCAAAAATACCTTTCAATTTTTGAAAAGTTTCAAAAATATATGTACTTGTTAGTATATCAACAGAAATCGTTAATACATTGATACAAAAATATCTCTAAACTTTTAAAAGTTGCATTAGTACCCTTACCATTAAAAAAGTAGAAGAAGAGTTAAAAATGACAATACCGATTATATACATCCAATCATCTCCCTCTTCTATCTCTCCCCTATGGCCTAACAATTCTCTTTTTTTCCCTCTTTTTTCCCATCTCCTTCAATTGCCCTTTTCCTCCTTTTTGTAAACCTCAAGCGATAAGAAAAAAATAATAAAAACACCAAAGGATATTAGAACTTAAATATTTTAATAAGAATATATGTTAGTAGTTGAGTATGTATTAATAGCTAAATACGTCTTTTTTTATTTTTTTATTTATCGTTTTGGTAAGTTCCAAGGGAGATTTTGATTTTAGAAGTTTGAAAATTTTTGAGGATTTTATGCTTCAACTTGAAGTTTTGGTTTATATTTGATTGTTGAAAAAATTGGTACATAAATTGGACAAATAAGAAAAAAAATGAAAGTATCTATATAGAAAAAAAAAAAAAAAAAACATCAATAACATCGATCACTATACTATCGTTAAGAATATTTTTAAACTTGTTTTTCAAAAGATTAAAAATATCGATGCAACTTTTGAAAGTTTAAATATATTTATTTATTTATTTAAAGTTTCATAGATATTTCAAAACAATAACGGTTTTCGTTAATATACTAACACTAATGGAATTCATTTAATTTAATTTTTTTAAAAAAATTGAAATTTTTGAGAGTTGAATGTTATTTTTTATACAATATGTTATGGACCCATTTGGATTGATTCGAGAAAAAAAAATATTTTTCAAAAAATCATTTTTAATCAAATACTTATGATAAAAACGATTTAAAATACACTTAAAAAACTATTTTGAATAATTGTCGGAGATTCTAATTTTTTCCAAAAACAACTTATATTTTTAAATTAAATAATTAAAAATGTATTTCAAACCTAGCGTATAATCATGATTGATATTAGAGATGGGCGGTACCCTAGCCCATGTGGCATGAAGGAAAAAGGTGAATGGTAGGCAATAATTATTATTGATTAAAAGAAAGAGTAAAGGACAGGGCAGACATGTAATTAATGAAAGGCAATTTTACATTGATTTTTGGTTCAAAATCTTATGAGTGTTCCCCTAAATAGAAGCATGCCAATAAGATTTAATCTTCTCAACTCAATTTTAATTTTCCAGATTGCTTCATTCCTATTTCCAAACAAGGAATCTAATTTATAAAGCAGTTATTTGTTTTTATTTTTTATTTTTTACTTTTTTTTATTTTCTTTCCTCTTTTCTCATTTCAAAATGATACATTCGTAAGAAATTAGCCTATTTTTCTCCTTAAAATTTCTTTTTATTACTTTAATATATTTATAATCGTTTTCGAGTTAAAAGTTTAGACTCTCAACTTCGAGGTATGTATTTATTTAATCTTTAAATTTTTTACAAAAAGTATAATATATCCTTAAATTTTCAATTTTGTGTTCATTGAACTTTATAATATCTAGTAAATTCTTAAACTTTAAGTTTTTGGTCCAATAATTCTTGATTTTTTTTACTTTTACATCTAATATGTCCCTAACCTACTCAATATATATAAGTTTAATAGACATGAACTTGAAAGTTTAAAGTTTCATTTGATAGAAATTTCAAATTTATATATAAAAGATAAATTATTTTATATATATATTTTTTAAAATGTTAAGAACCTATTAGACTCAAAATAAAAGGTTTAGAGACGTACTAGACTTAAATTGAACACTTAGGAATATACTCTAAAAATTTATGAATCAAATAGACACAGAAGTAACTAAATTTATAGTTGAACTTTTGTTTTATACTGTTTAAAAAATATTTTATCTTATATTTTGCTCAAAGCTAAATTATATTTATTTTCTGTAAAAAAAAATATATATTTTTGAAAATTATCGTGCTTTTGAGTTCATATATATATATATATATATATAAACTATTTGAGTTTCTCTTTGCATTTTCTCTCGACAAAATGAATTCATCAAACTTTAAAGGTATATTGAGATAATTACTTTAAGTATATAACTTTGTCGTGATATGTTTTCATATCTTGCCTACATTTTAAATCTCATTAAAATATTTTTTAAAAAATGAATAAATATAAAAGATCGTCGCATTTTTTTAAAAAAAAGAAAACAGCGAATTTAACTTTATTTTATTTTAATATCATAAAAAAAAAAGTAAAAAGAAATATCATCAAAAAAAAAAATTTATTTTATTATTTTTTCTCCCAAGACTAAATGAATCCATAACAATCAAGTTGAGCCCTCAATTGTTTCACTAAAGGAGTAATAGGCGAGATGAATTAACTACCACCTGTGCATTGCCATCTCGACATTCTCCCACACAATAGTACGTGAACCTGAGGTCAATGATGTCACCATCCCACAAGATATAAAGAACTACATGCATAGTCGTACTAAATATTCCACTTGTTAATTTAAGTATGAAAGTATGTGTGACTCGACATCACATCGATGAGAGTTCTTTTTAGGACAATTCACCTACGTTTAAAAGGCTCCAGAGCAATCGATGGAGATCGACACATCAACATATTTTATTTGTTTTATATTTATATAAAATCTCAGCTAGATTAAGAAAATGTACAAAATTCAGAAATGAGTTGATTTTAGTTTTTTTCTTCTAGAGTATTAAGAAAAAACAATTTATACCAATGTTATTCTAAAATAACAAAAATAAAATGAAAATAAAAACGATTCCAAATCAGTCATAAATTCATAACATAAGGCGCCCGTATTAAAATAGTTGGACTATTTCCTGTCGAGAAATTATTAAAATTTGTCTCCATTTATTGGAAAGAGAATTTAAAATAAAAATCCCCATCGGAAATGACGATTGACCCCACATCCATTTTTATTTGTCCATCTTAAGAAAATTTAGGGATAAATTTAAAAAACCAGTCTTAAAATATTACGGTATTTGTAATTATGCCTTCAAAGTTTTAATTATAGACATCAAACTTCAAACATATATCAGTATTAAAATTAGATCCTCAAATTTTTAGTAATTGTATAAATTAGACCGTAATGGTTCAATTTTTATCATTTGGGAGTCTAATTTGTATAACTACTGCAAGTTTGAGGATCTAATTTTAACATTTATATGAGTTTGAGGGCTCAATTTTCATAATTAAGACCCCGTTTTATAACAATTTTGTTTTTTTTTGTTTTTGTTTTTAAAAATTATATCTATAAACACTACTTTCACTTGTAATTTTCTTTCTTCATCATCTACTTTTTTACCAATAGTTTAAAAATTTAAATCAAAATTTGAAACTAAAAAGAGTAGCTTTTAAAAAATTGTTTTTGTTTTTAAAATTTGTCTAAGAATTTAACCATTGTACTTAAAAAAAGAAATGGAAAGAAAACATGCTTATTTTTCAAAAATCAAAACAAAAAATGAAACAGTTACCAAACGAGGTTTAAAAGTTTAAAAGTATAATTGTGCCACCATATTTCATATGTAATTTTTGCAATTTATCTAAAAATTCCTTACTTTATTATAAGGAAAAAAAATGAAGGAACAAACATCAAATTTGAACCTAATAATTTAAACTATAAATTTCAAATTTCATCACTTTTGATTATCAACTTAAAAGTTCAATTTCAACTAATTTGCCAAATAATTTTACCCCAAAAAACTATGCATAATTCTTCTCAAACTCCTTAATTTAAATAAAATAAAATATTACAAAAAATAGTTTGACATTAATTATAGATTACCATTTTCAAAACTATTTTTTTTAAAAAAAAAACTCTAATATTATTTTTCTCTAAAAAATTATCTATACATAAAGGTAATTCATTATTTTTAAATACATAAAATAATTTTTTTAGCAATATTTGAGTGAGAATTTATTTAATTATTAAATTTGTAACTCTTTTTAAATTTCAAGATTAAAATTGCAATACTCTTTTATTATTATTATTATTATTTTTAGACAAATTGTAATACTCGTTTAATTAATTTTTATTTCAAGAGTTAATTATAACTTGAAAGTAATTGCTTTAAAAAAAAAAAGTAAAGAAAATAAATAAACAAAAAATAATAGATGGGGCCCATCACTATCATGCGCCTGAGAGTCACCATCTTTGTCTTCCCTAAAATAATGTAAGCCAGAGACGGCTCTGACTCTCTTTTTTTATTTATCCTTTTTTACCTTTCTTCTATTCTTTAAAATATTCTCTTCTCTCTCCCAATTCCTCGGCGATTTTTATCTCTACTCCCATTTTCAGGAGCAAAATCGTCAGAGCCGCCGATTTCACTTCCGAAACGCTGCCGATTAAGTCGCCTTACTCTCTCTCTCTCTCTCTCTCTCTCTCTCTCTGTCACACCTGGTTCGAATCTGCAGTCAGGTACAGCCACAATTTTCTTCCTCTCTGTTCGATCTCATTTTTATCTACCCGAGGAATCGAATCAAATGGATCGTTCTTCGAATTTCTGTTTGTTTCGAAGAATGTGAATCCTCATTTTGCTAAAAAATTGTTTGATAAATGTAATTGTTAATGGTCTTCTCAAGTGGAAGTTATTTGCAAATTTCTGAAATGGCTGTGCATATGTAGTACAAATTTAGAGTTCGCGAACTGAGTGTTCATGGCTAGTGAGATGTTCGTGTTGTTTATCGATTTTTGTTTGAAGCGGTTCCCGATTTTTGCGCAGGAGATTGTAGATTTCAATTCGTTATCGGAGTTTTTGGATGCGTTTGAGAGTTTCAGAAGAAAAGCTGAAAGTTATATCTTATCGAGTTTCGTGAAGATTAGAATAACGGCGGAAGATTCTTTTCATGTGGTCCGGTATAATAGCAGCTCTTTATTTTTCTTTTCCACCAATTATTTATTAGTTCGTTTGTTCTTTATCCTTACTTCATAGCTGCAATGAATATGTTTCGATTTTTGTTTCAATAATGTTGATAATTTGAAAATTCTCTTCACTATGTGAAATTGCCGCTGGATCCAAAAGGTTAGCAGAGCTGAGTAGTGTAGCAGTGGTTAGATTTCAATAGTAGATAATGTTGAAATGTCCGGCCGTAGCCTCCAGCTTTGAATCTTGGAGAACTTTTTGCATTAAAAACGCGAAGCATGTTAATTTCATATCATAAGCTTTTATCTGTTTCTGTCTTCTTACTTCGATTCCTGAAATAGAATTTCTGTGCATTGAATATACCTACACTTTATGCACATCCTGGCGTTTTTCTCTTCATTCTTGTTGGCACATTGTTAGGCGATAACTTTGGAGAACTTTGTAGGGTAATTTGTGACTGATGAGGGCATCAAGATGGTGATTCATTTTCTTTTTAAGATCAAATTTCGTAGGATTCTGTTGTTTGTGTTGCCCCATGATCACCGGATTTATGGTTTGAGTATTTGTATGTATTTAAATGCTTTGGGAAACTAGAACCATTTTAACTTTGTTCTAAACAACAGCCAATCTGCACAGATCAGTAGAATTTTTTTTTATCATCCAGAGGTTGACCTGATGAGCAGGGGAAAACGTCGGTGGTGATAGGTATGATGAACATTCTGATTATGAGTTATAGATGAATGAATGAGAAGGTGTCTGATTTTCATAATATTCTGAGTAGGGATTTTTGTTGAAATTCTTTTTTGGGTTCCCAGATGAGCACAACTGATGTTATTGGCAGTAGAAGGGAGAGGGTTCTTTTCTTCTTCAGCTTCTGGTTATAGCAGTAGCTTGTCTCTTCTTCTTTTGGGTCAGAAGAGCCAAGATAAACCCATGAGAGTTTTGCCATTGTTGGTGGACCGCGAGCCTGACCTTAATATCCAGCTGGCTTCAACAAAGACGTGGATTTCCTGGAGGTGTGCCTCCCCCTCCTTTCGTCGCTGCTTCCGTCATAATCCTGCAGGGCCAACAACTCCATCTTTGAAGAAACCGGCCACTGCACAGCGCCAAGACAGTTTAAGGACATCTCCTCTTTCAGATAATGGAAAGAATCATGTTCCTAGTTCAGATGAGGATAATCTTGCAAGAAAAATGGTGCTTAAAAGTAGCTTGAAAAAGGCATCAGATGCTACTACAGATTCTGTTCGGAATGCTGATGGAAATGAAGCAGTGGGAGGAAAGGGTAGTTGTGATTCTAGTCATGTAGAAAGAAGGAAAGTACAGTGGACAGATACTTGTGGAAGCCAGCTTGCCGAAGTCAAAGAATTTGAACCAAGGTATGAAAATTTCATAATTTTAAAACCCAATTTATAGATAAAGCATAATGTTTGCGTCTTGAAGCTTTTATATAGGCCCATGTTCCATTTATTCTTCATTATAGCCAATCACCCAAATAGCTTCAATGTTCATCACATCATTCCTTCTGAACAGTGGAAAATTTTAAGTCTTAATTGACATAAATGTGTGTTTAGTTATAATGGTCAGTTTTAAGTTCTAAAGCCTAGTGCAAACGAAGATTGCAGTTCTTTTTTTTTTTTTTTGGGTAGGAATAGTTTGATAGTTTACAAACCATACTGTCTTGCATCTCGACTTTAGATTGAATTCATACTTGTATCACATATCAAATAAATTGTATATACTGCTAATTCCTAAAATATATTAAAGTTAACAGAAAATTTACATTCAGCACATCTTCTAAGATTTTGCAAATGATAGATGTGTTTTTTAAACCATTTTCCAAACATGGAGATCTGATTATTATTATCCTTATTTTCTATTCTACTACCAATGCTCTCCCGGTGTATGATATTAAGCCCTGGTATAGTGAAGTATAAGAATTGATGAAACACTTGGCCTACTCAAAAATTAAAATCTAACCCCATTGCTTAGATATTGCTGATCATAATTGTCATTATGTCCTATCTTAAGTTTGTATTTCTACTTAGTTTGTGTCTTAATCTCCAAATGCAGTGAAATAAATGCATCTGATGATGAAAATGATATGGGGAAAAGAAGGTGTTTATGCACCATCATGTAATTCATTCAGAAACCATTTTTACCATTGATGATGTTTGCTCAAGATCCTCAAAGATCTGCTGACTTGAATCAAATCAAACTGGTTGGCTCGAGAATTTTTTGTGACAGAGGAAGCTGTGTCAGAGATTTTAGACAAGCAGGAACCGTCCAGGAAGTCTGTTGGTTCCCATGTTCTTCATGGTGATCATTTATCCGTGGTAGTGCTGATTTCAGTAAGTTTTTGTTTTTCTGTAATTTTCTTTTCACATGGATGAGCTTCAATTTTTAGCACTTTTTGTTGCTTTTTCACTGTATCGTCCCTTAGTTTTTTGTTACTATTTTACTCTGTTCCTTTCGTGGCTTTTTCTCTCTATATGAACATTTTTTTGGGATGTTTCATTGCTGTTGAGTATTTAGAAGGAAGCTTTTGATTAGGAACTTTTGTTGGTTAAGATAAGATAAAATGAGTGATATGCAGTGACTATTGCCATAAGAGCTCTGTTTTTCTTATTCATTGCTCTCATTGAGAGCAGCAAGAAAAGTCTGATTTTATCTTTGATTCAAGTCTCTTCCATTCCTTCATTAAATCGAGCCCTACAATTTTGGAGTTGAACATAACCGTTAACTTTTGAGATGGTAATCAATTTTGGAGTTGAACATAACCATTAACTTTTGAGATGGTAATTGGTATTTGGTTGATTAGACTATACTCGAATGAGCCAAGTATGCTATCTATGAGAGAGGTTTCTAATGATAGAGTTGCTGTATAGGTATAAGCTAAACTGAATTGTGCATGGATCCTGGCGAGCCATAACAGACTTGGCTAGTGTGAGCCATATCTTTTCCCATTTGAGATGTAAAATAGTTAAATTATACCAAATTTCCTTGAACTATCATTTCAACTCTTAAGATGAATGGAAAAGAAAAAAAAAAAAAAAAGTGATAATAGTGAACGGTAAAAGTAGTAATGTACATGGACACAAGTGGGTAGACTTCAATTTTGTTTTTAAAGTTTAGACCAAGTTTTCATTATACCTTGTTTCAACTCTCTAACTTTTAAAATTACTTTAAAACAGCCTTTTACTAATTTCTATTAAAATGAAGAGAGTAACGCTAGTGGCATTGAGTTATTGAAAATTTAGATTGGTTTTTCCTATGTGCAAGTAAATGAAGGCAACCAATCTTTTAATATCCACGTTTAAAATATGTAAATAAAGTAAATATGAACATGACTCAATATTAAGACATTTATTATTTCAATCAAATGATTAGAGTTAGAATTCCTACTTCAACTCATAGTGTAGAACAAAAAAAAAAAAAACTAAATTTTTTAGAGTTCAAAAGTTCAATCTTTCACCCTGAAGTATTGTATTATAAAAAAAATACAAATAACTGAATAGTAGAATAACATACTTATTTGGGAAGAATAAAACTTGTGACCACAAAATTAAGGCATAAATTTGTTTTTTAATATTTTATCGTTAAAAATAAAGGCAAAAAAGATCAGAGTTAGAACTTAAACATCAATATAGTGTTGGTCTACACACTAAGCAATTAAACTTGAGGACTGAAATATCGCCAAAGTTAAAATAGTGGAATTATGTACTCAAAGATTAGGAAAATACAATAATGGTTGGTGGCCTCAAATTTTAAGAACAAGTTATTTTTAAAAAAATGAAAAATGAAAGAAAAAGGGCCTCTTCAAAAAATAAAAAAAGAAAAAAAAGAAGGTCCCACCGAGATTTGTACTCGGGTTACTGGATTCAGAGTCCAATGTCCTAACCACTAGACCATGGAACCATGTTTCAGGAAAATTTTCAAAACAATCACATTAGGAATAAAAGTAATTAGATGACAGAATGGTTACATTTCAACTTTTGATTAAGAATAATAACTCGTAACCTGAATTTTAAGATTGTTTTTTGTAATACTTTATTATTGAAATATGGAAAAATAAATAAATAAATAAATGTAAAAGGAAGGTTCCACCGAGATTTGAACTCGGGTTACTGGATTCAGAGTCCAATGTCCTCACCACTAGACCATGGAACCATTTTAAGTGTAAAGTTACAAAGTTTATAATTTATATTCATATATAAAATTAAAAGAAACTGATACATTTTTCAAGGGGAATTTTTTTTTTTTATTTCTATTATAAATATGTTAAATTAGGTGTAATGTAGATGTCTAAACTTAGTGTCTTAAAGACAATTGTCAAACTCCTATATGTGGTACATGTTACTCATGTGTCTCATACCTACATATTATTAGTGTCCATGTAAAAACCACATTCTACCTGTCATTTTGCCTAGGTGGATCTTGAGAGAATATATACATGAATTTTGGAGAAAATGGAGAATTTTGGAGGAATTTTCTATTTTTGTTATTTTATTTATTTATATATTATGTTTTATTTATTTTAATATTATATTTTTTCAATACTCATATTCCCGTTGCATCTCATTTTTTCAATACATTATCAGCACGGGTTTCTTTCATTTCTCCAAGGTAGGTCCTAAAGGCATGTTGTTTTTTCCCTATTCGTTATAATTAATAAATTAAATTTTATTTTGCATATTTAGTACTTATTAAATTTCTAATATAAATACAACCTTTTGTGATATTATTGTCATGGCAAACGTTACGAAATTAGAATTTGTAGCCCTTGACATTAATGACAATAATTATTTGTCATGGGTGCTCGATTCCAAAATCCACTGGAATAATATGAATCTTGGAGAAATAATTAAAGAAGAAAATACAACATTTAGTCATGACAAAGTAAAAGCTATGATTTTCCTTCGTCATCATCTCCACGAGCGATTGAAAATAGAGTATCTTACAATAAAAGATCCTAGTATCTTGTGGAAAATTTTAAAATAGAGGTATGATCATAAAAAAGTAGTTATTCTTCCTAAAGCTCATTATGAGTGGATGCTTTGAGGCTAGAAGATTTTAAATCAGTAAGTGATTATAATTCTGCATTATTTAAAATCAGTTCAAAATTGTTGTTATGTGTTGAGAAAATTATTGATGCTGGTATGTTAGAGAAAACATTTCTACATTTCATGTCTTGTAATGCTCATGCAGCAACAATATTGAGAGCAGGGTTTTAAATAGTATTCTGAACTAATTTCATGTTTTCTCGTGGCCAAACAAAATAAAGAATTATTGATGAAAAATCATGAATCTCGACCAATCGAAAAGAACATTATTCGTGGAAGTGAATGTTGTGAATTTTAATAATAATCGTGGTCGTGGTCAAGGTCGAGGTCGTGACCACTATAGTGGAAGAAATAACTTTTCTTTTCATGGTGGACGTTATAATCATCTAAATTTCAAGAGAACCATACGAAATGATGATCATAAAGGAAAAGCTTCACAAGATAAGAATTCAAAAGGTGATGAACAAAAATGCTTGTGTTGTAGTATGAATGGGCGTTGGTCACGTATTTTTCGTAGAGCAAAACATTTAGTTGATCTACATCAAGTTTCTCTTAGGGAAAAAAAGAAAAATGTGAAAGCAAAATTTGCATACCAGGATAATGATATATTTGACCCATCCCATAAGAAAAATTTGGATGTGGTAGACTTCTTTGAATCTCCTGAAGAGAAGATCGACATAGTTGATGGGACATTAAGTGTTTTTTTTTTTTTTTTTTTAATTTTAAAATATCTAAACTTATTGTTGTTGTTTTTCTTAAATCCATCTTCATGTTTTTTTTCTCTCTTAGTAAGTGTTAAATTTTGTATACTCGAAATGTTATTTTTCTTATTGTAATTATTTTCTTCTAATAAAGAAGCCTAGATCATTTTCATATATGATTAAAAGATGAGCAAAGAATATCTATGTTTGGTAGACAGTGCAACTACATACACAATACTTACAAATAAAAAATATTTTTTCAAATTGATAATGTTGGAAGAAAAAGTAAATACAATATCAAGTTTTGTAAACCTAATTGAAGAATTTTGAAAAGTAAATATTATTTTACCTAGAGGAACAACATTTACAATTAAAAATGCATTGTTCTCTAGTCAATCAAAGAGAAATCTATAAGTTTTAAAGATAGGTCATTTGGGATCAATAATGATGAGAATTATTGAATTATCATGTGATGCATGAAGAGCCAGAAGATTCTTCAATCTAATGAATTATCACATGATGCTTACTCTCAAGGCAAATCAATAATTAGACCATTACCAACCAAAGTGAGAATTGAATCACCTGCATTTTTAGGAAGAATTCATGGAGATATATGTGAACCTATTAACCCACCAAGTAGACCATTTAAGTATTTTATGGTATTAATCGACGCATTCGACAAATGATCACAAACCTTGCATTTGCAAGATTATTTTATCAAATAATTAAGTTAAGAGTACTAATTATACAATTAAGATCATTTGTCTTGATAATGCTACTGAATTTATATCTCAAGCTTTTGATAATTATTGTATATCAATTGGGAAAAATGTTGAACATCATGTAGCTCATGTTCATACATAAAATAGTTCAGTAGAATCATTTATAAAACGTTTGTAGTTAATGTTGGACCATGAGAGCTAAACTTCCTACATCTATATGGGGACATGTTATTTTGCATGCAACGTCGCTTGTATTGGGGTTGATGCCCTAAATCTCGTAGGGTTTTATAGTTTGTAATTGTATTGTACAAACATCTTATTTATCTAATAAAATATGTGATGTTTTATTTGACATTTAGTTGCATTAAACCCACAAACCATTAAACTAACATCCAAGATTATCTTGTAGCTTAAACATGTATGTAGAGACATACAAGTGGATCATGTTTAAGTGATAACCTAAATGGTCTATAGTAGATGGATAAACCTAGATACCTTATTCTGGTGACACTACGAATACGACTCGCTTTGTAGATGTTACAATTGTTGTAAAGTACCACAAATGATCTGATTCTGATCATTCATCTAGAGACATGTGAGGGGAGGTATTCTATACAAAGGAGTTTGTATAAGATCGGACCACGAAATGATTAGTCTCATTATATATCGCCATTGATAATAGAGACTTACATTTAACCAGCATGACCATAGGTAACATGACTTGAATCTTGAATGAGTTGTGAACTTCTGTCTATGAAGGTGGTCCTTTGATTTGTATGGGTGAGAGTGGCCAGATTGTCGACTCAATAATCCTACCATTTTAGGGATTCATCTAATTGGGGAGCTAGGAACACAGTTACACAAGAATGAATTCATTCCTTCTCCAACGTCGGGATAAATAGATTGGACAATGTGGCACCACATCCTCTCCTGTTTCGAGAGGAATTTGGTCATAGTTGGATTATGATTTATTGTTTATTAGAGGGATTAGTGGTACTTAAGAGTTAGATGTAACTACAGGGAAAAATGGTAATTTTGGTTTAGCTGTACTAATGAGCAATTTGTGAAGGGTTATCATACTGTGGTTATATCCAATGGACACAGAAATATATCTGTAGTGCGATGAGTGTAGTTGTCGGTTTTTAGTGGAGTATTCTATAGTTAACAGATGGTGAACAATTTAATTAAAGAAGTTTAATTAATTATTCACGGACTGTTGAAGCTTCAAGTTATAGGTCTATGAGGTCCCATTTGTAGCTCAACGAGAATTAATGAGAATCAATTTTTGAATTAATTTGAATGGTTCAAATTCATTGAGGGAATATAATTAATTCAATATAATTATATATGATATAATTACTATAGTGTATTTGATATATTATAATAAAAAGTTTATTTGAGAGGAAATAAATAATTGAATATGATTCAAATATTAATTATATGTATTTGATTCATACAATTAAATTAAATATAAATGAGATTTATATTAAATTCCATTAGTGAGAGAATAAAAACTATCAGTTATATTGTATTTAATACAATAAAGAAACTATAGGTTATGTGTTATATTTGATATAACATATAGTTTAATATATATTATATGATAAGGTAGTTATCATATAAATATATATTAAATTATTTTATGAAAATAAAATAAAATAAAATAAAATTATTTATTTTAAAAATCAACTCTCTCCCCTTCTTTTCTCTCTTCTATGTGATAGTGGGGAATGAGGAATGTTGATTCTTTCTTCTCCTACCGACTTTTATAAAAACAAGAATAACAAAATACAGAGAAAATAGAGATATTCTTCCCCACTCTCCTCTTCCTCTCATCTCTCTCAAAATCGCTCTCTTCTAAAATGGATTCTCACCCAGAGTATATAGAGGAAACCATTTTGGTAGTGACCATTTTGGAAAATTAAGGATTTCAAGTTCGTGTTTTTCCGGAGAAGAGGATATGTGAAGAAATCGTTCTTCAAGGATTAGTTCTCTCACTCTAATTCTCCTATTTCCTTTTTGTTTGCATGTTCTAAATTTATGATTATGCTTAAAATTTGTACTTTGTAATTTTGATTCTGTGAAAATAAAGTTTGGATCGATCTCCACGCTTCTGCTCAAGGACCTTCAAAGGTTTCTTCAATTGATATCAGAACACGGTTTTGATCCCCAATTTTCATTGTTCCAGATTTTAATTTTACAGAATTGGTGGGTAGTATTCTGTATATGTTCATATGATGAATGTTTGTGAATGTGAATGATTTACGATTATTGGATGCGTTCGGGATTGGACTTTTTAGATTTATCACTTTTAATTTACAAATTAACCTGTAAGGGCCCCTGTTTTGGGCATTATTGTTTGCGATCGAATCTGTAATTTAAAATTTGAGTTGCTCGTGCTGTTCTCGGTGTGTTTCAAAGAAAAAACAAAGCAATGCTACGATGAAAAAGAGATCGCTCAACGTTTGTTAAGAGATTGTGTAGCGTTTGATAAGAGATCGTGTAGCGTTTACTAAGAGATCGTTGGTGGGCAGTTTGGTTCGAGCTGTTTAAGGCCTGGTTCATTTGTTTCGAACTGGTTAACTATAATTTTGTAATAGCTAGATTTTTTTTAATTAATTAAATTACTATAATTGTTATATTAATTTAATTAATTGTTAAGGTATCGAATCTCAGTCCAATAATTATTTTTTAATTATACATTTGATATATGATTTATATTTATTATTATATATCATAATGTATGTCATATAGTAAAAATCTCACCATAAGTTATGCATTTAATTTCATGCATCATTTATATTATAAGTGTTAAAATATATATAGTTGCATGATTTAATTAATATAGCATGTTCATGCATCATATAATATAAGTGTTATACTATATGTTTGCATGCATTAATAACATTGTCATGCATCATTTATATTATAAATGTTATAATATATAGTTTTAAGTATGTATGGATGAATGTTATTAATTATTTCATTACATTATTATATAATTGTTATATATAGTTAGTAATGAAATGAAATTGCATGAAGCATGACATTATCTTAGGTAATTTATAATTTTTATAATTTACTAAGTATGTCATTCGATGCAATTGATTGGTTTTAATTTGTTTCTTTTTTTTTATAATCATTATAATTAAATGAATTTAGAAATTAAAATCAATAATTTATAATTGCTTACAAACCTTAGGTTAAAATCATAATTTAAAATAGTTTTAAAATATGATTCATATAGACCTAAGATCACTTTTCTAATAATATTAGAAATTAAGTTTAATCTAATAATTAGTTTAATAGGATTAAATTTATTCTTAATTAAAAGATTAAATTTGTAATAAATGTATCTATAAGGGACCTTTTGTCTAGGGTTTGTTCTGTCTAGGCTGGGGTATTTAAGTTGATGGAAATATAACACCCCTACCTAGGAACTTACCTAGAAAGGTGAATTAGATATATTTATTACAGGCATGCAATGTTTGATTAAAGTTTATTAAAATGTTTAATTAATCAAAGTTTTTTAACTATCCAAAGTAAGTGTTAATTTTTGGCAAATTAAACAAACACTTAGTTAAAATCAGTAACCGGATTTTCTAAGTTAATTAAACTAGGTAAAACGCTCAGTGGGAGGAAAATGAGATATATGATACTTCATTTAACCTTTTCATGTTTCTCCCTAAAAGTTCACATCGTGAGATCTATACTCAACCTCGAGGCACCTTTAATGTCCCCCTACGGATGATATTTGTATAAATCAATATCAAGGTGAATGGAGAGAGTGTTTATAGTAAGTGGGAATAGGACGTGTGAAAACACATCCCTCGGTCTCTCTCATTAGCTTGAAGTAAAGTCTCATGCACGGCCTTGTGGCACCTTGAGTGTCCCCCTATAGATGGCATTTTTGCATGACGCTTTATTCAAACTCCATAAATGGATAAGGGTTACTTTAGTTTTTTCCCCAATCGGTTTTTTCCTATGGTTGGCTCATTGGGGAGGAACTCTAGAATCTAAAATGAGGGGGTTACGCTTACAAGAAATGTTAAGTGGGTTTAACTATTTCTGAACCGAACAATGGTGATTGATAGTTACAGTAACAAGGAGTTGTTCTATTGGTTGAGATAGTCCCATTTCAGTGAAAGGGCACCTGATCACCCTACGGTGACTTTTGTCCCATCTCACTGAAGCATCATTGTAAAATAGATGTCACTAAGAGTACATTAGATTATTTTGCTAAAATTGATTGGTTTTTCTAATTGGTTTAATGTAAATAAACTAGTATAAATAATTTGTATGACTTCAGCAAATTTATTTATTATGACTTCTGTGACTCTTAATTTACTCGCAGCTGACAAACAAATGAGTGAAAATTACACAACTTGGAAAAATACAATCAACACTATTTTGATCATTGATGACCTTCAGTTTATCCTTATAGAGGATTGTCCTCCCATTCCAGCTCTAAATACTGCTCGAAAATGTTCGAGAAGCATATGAGCGATGGACACGAGCAAACGAGAAGGCCGAGCGTACCTCTTGGCAAGCCTTTCTGAAGTCTTGGCCAAGAAGCATGAGCTCATGCTCACAGCCCGTGAGATCATGGAATCCTTGAGAGGAATGTTTGGACAACCGTCTGAATAGCTCAGGCACGACACTCTCAAATACATCTCCAATGCTCGTATGCAAGAAGGGGTATCTGTTAGAGAACATGTTCTCAACATGATGGTCCACTTCAATGTGGCGGAGATGAATGACTCTGTCCTCGATGAAGCCTGTCAGGTTAGCTTCATTCTAGAAACTTTACCTGAAAATTTCCTACAGTTCCGTAACAATGATATTATGAACAAGATTGACTACAACTTGACCACCTTGCTCAATGAGCTACAGTCATTCCAGTCCTTGATAAAAACCAATGAACAAAATGTTACGGCAAATGTTACTTCATCCTTTAAGAATTTTTTCAGAAGTTCGATCTTTGGGACGAAGTCCGTACCTTCTTCTAATGGCACCAAAAAGTGGAAGAAGAAGAAAGGTAGAAAGGGTTGAAAACTAATCCACCAGCTGCTGCCCAGAAGGGCAAGAAACCCAAGGTTAACCAGAAGGGACATCGGAAGAGGAACTGTCCCTAATACTTGACAGAAGAGAAGAAGGCCAAGCAAGATAAATATGATTTACTTGTATTAGAGATCTGTTTAGTGAAGAATGATGATTTTGCCTAGATAATTGATTCAGGCGACTAAACATGTTTGTTCTTCATTTCAGGGAATTAGTTCCTGGCAAAAGCGAGAAGCTGGGGAGATAACGATGCAGGTTGGAACTGGACACATCGTCTTAGTTTTGGCAGTGGGAGGTCTCCAACTAATTTTACAGAATAAATATATTTTACTTGAAAATATATATGTTGTTCCTGGTTTTAAGAGGAACTTAATTTCTGTAAAGTGTTTGTTAGAATAATATTATTGTATTCAATTATTTGTAAATAAAATATTTATTTCAAAGAATGATATTAATATTTGTTTTGCTAAGTTGGAAAACAATCTTTATGTGCTAAGACTGTTAGCAACTAAAGCCCTCATTAACACTGAAATGTTTAAAACTGCAGTAACTCAAAATAAAAGACTTAGAATTTCTCTTAAAGAAAATGCCAGACTTTGGCACATGAGATTAGGACACATCAATCTCAATAGGATTGAGAGATTGGTAAAGAATGAACTTCTAAGCCAGTTAGAAGAAAATTCTTTACCTGTATATGAGTCATGCCTTGAAGGCAAAATTACTAAAAGATCTTTTACTGAAAAAGATCATAGGGTCAAAGAACCCCTAGAACTAGTACATTTAGACCTCTATGGTCCGATGAATGTAAAAGCAAAAGGAGAGTTTGAATATTTCATCACTTTTTTATGATTATTCAAGGTATGGGTATGTTTATTTAATACAATAGAAGTTTGAATCCTTTGAAAAGTTTAAAGAATTTAAGGCCGAAGTTAAGAATACATTAAATAAAACAATTAAGACATTTTGATCTGATCGAGGTGGAGAGTTTTTGGATCTTACATTCTAGAACTATTTGATAGAACATGGAATAGTATCCCAACTCTCAGCAACAGGTACACCTCAACAGAATGGTATATCAGAAAGGAGAAATTGTACCCTGTTGGACATGGTTCGGTCAATGATGAGTTATTCTTCCTTACCTGATTCATTTTCGGGTTTTGCAGTAGTGACTGTAGCATATATTTTGAATTTTTTTCCATCCAAAATTGTTACGAGCACACCTTTGGTGTTATGGAATGGTCGTAAAGCTAGTTTACACCATTTTAAAATCTGGGGTTGTCCAGCACATGTGTTTGAAGCAAATCCTAAGAAACTAGAACCTCGCTCAAAACCGTGCTTATTTCTAGGCTACCTCAAAGGCACGAGAGACGGTTACTTCTTCGACCCTAAAGAAAATAAAGTGTTTATGTTGACAAATGCTACTTTTCTAGAAGAAGACCACATAAGGGAGCACAAGCCCTGTAGTAAGATTGTGTTGAATGAACTTTCCAAGGAAACTACTGAACCTTCAATAAGAGTTGTTGAAGAACCAAACACCTCATCAAGAGTTGTCGAAGTTGGATCATTTAATAGGTCAAATCCATCTCAAGTCTTGAGGGAGCCTCAACGTAGTGGGAGGGTTGCGAACCCGCCTGTCCGTTATTGGGTTTAACAGAAATCATAGCTATGGTAGCTGACAGAGATGTTGAGGATTCATTGTTAACAACGATGAAGGGATCAAAGCTATGGATCTTGAAAAGTTGATGTACTTCAATTCGGTTTGAGATCTTATAGATAAACCTGATGGGGTTAAACCTATAGGTTACAAATGGATTTATAAGAGAAAACGAGGTGCTGATGGGAAGGTGTAAACCTTCAAGGCTAAACTAGTGGCAAAGGGTTATACCCAAGTTGAGGGAATCGACTATGAGGAAACTTTCTCACCTGTTTCTATGTTAAAGTCTATCTTAATTCTCCTATCCATTGTCTCATATTATAACTAAAATATTTGACAAATGGAAGTCAAGACTGCCTTTTTGAATGACAATCTTAAGGAGATCATTTATATACAGCAACCTGAGGGATTCATAACCCAAGGTCAAGAGCAAAAAGTTTGCAAGTTTAATCGGTCCATCTAAAGATTGAAGCAATCTTCTTGATCTTGGAATATAAGATTTGATACTGCGATCAAATCTTATGGCTTTGATCAAGATGTTGATGAGCAAAGTGTATACAAGAGGATCATCAACAATTCAGTAGCTTTTCTAGTGTTATATGTAGACGATATCTTACTCATTGGGAATGATGTAAGTCTATTGGATGAAGTTAATAACTGGCTAGCGACCCAATTCCAAATGAAAGATTTGGGAGAGACTCAGTTTTTTTTTGGAATTCAAATCTTTAGAGATCGAAAGGACAAATCACTAGTTTTATCTCAGGCATCGTACATTGATAAAAAGCTTGTCATATTTTCAGTGCAGAACTCCAAGAGAGGTTTACTCCCTTTCAGGCATGGAGAAATATTATCTAAGAAACAGTATTCCAAGACACTAATTGACTTTATCATGGCAACCAGAGAGAAGGTTTCTTCATAGTCTACCCCCTTTCTTTGGGTAAACCCTTTTTCCATAAGTCGTGCTTTGTAGACCTGTACCTTACCAGCTTAGTCTCGTTTTCTCTTGTAAATCCACTTGAAACTGATTGGTTGTATCCCTTCAGGTTGATCTATAAGATTCCAGACAGAATTGAAAAACATAGATTCCATTTTAAGGTCCATAGCTTTAATCCATTGGTCTTTATCCTCATCATTCATTATTTGTTTAAAAGTCAATGGATCCTCTAAGCCTATTAGGGTTGATGCCCTAAAGTCTCGTGTCCTGTAGTTTGTAAACAGTTTATATGAATGTTTGTGTTGTATAATATATGATATTTACTTCACATATTGTATTTTGCTCAGTTGCATGTTTTATTTGCTTTACCACAAACCAATAAACTTAAAAATCCCTAGTTATATATATGTAACTCAAGCATGTACGTGGTGACATACAAATAGATCATGTCTTGAGTGATAACGAAAATGGTCTTTAGTATATGGATATATGAGGGAAACCTTAACCTGGTAACGCTACGGATGTGACCCCCTTTGTGGAATGGTCACAAGTGTTGTGATTTGTCACAGATGGTCTGATCCTGATCATTCGTGTTGGGGACATGCGAGCGAGGGCATCCTATACAAGGAGTTTGTATAAGACCTGACCACTAAGTGTTAATGTCTCGTTATATAACACCGTTCATGACAAAGACTTCACTTCACTAGGATGACCATAGGTAACAAGACCTCAATCTTGAGTGAGTTGGGAACTCCTGCCATTGAGGGCGGTCCTTTGATTTGTATAGGTACGAGTGGTCAGGCCGCCGACTCAATCCTATGACTTCTAGGATTCATCTGAATTGGGAGTTGGGAACTCAGCTACACAAGATGGAATTCACTCCTTTCCCGAGGCAGGGATAAGTAGATAGATAGCTCCCTTAAGGGCTGATTCTGAGGCTTGAACGATGTGGCGCCACACACCTTCTCTAGGCTCAAGAGGTGTTCACACATAGTTAGACTATGTTGTATTGTACATTAGAGGAATCAGTGGTACTTAAGGAGTGAGATGTAACTACAGGGGCAAAATGGTAATTTGGCTCAGCTGTACTTACAAGCATCTGTGAAGGGTCATCGTACTCATGATTGGTTATATCCGATGGACACAGAAATTTATCTGTGGTAAGAAGAGTTTAGTTGTTGGTCTTTAATGGAATGTCTGACAGTTAGCGGATGGTAGATCTTGTGGCTAAAGAGTTTAGTCAGCTATTCACGGATTGTTGAAGCTTCGAGCCACAAGTCCCTTAGGTCCCCTGAGTAGCTTGGATAAAATCGAGAATCAGTGTTTGGGTTAATTTGAAATGTTCAAATTGACAAGAGGAAGTTCGATTTATATGATATAATTTGACTGGTTAATTATATATGATATAATTGGCTAAATGTATGGATACATTATTTTGGAGGAAAATAGATATAAATATGATTTATATCAAGTAAAGGAGGAATTACTATAGTAGATATATGATATCAAACTATAGGATAAAAATATAATATGATTATATTTATTAATAATTTAATTGGTTAATTATATGATAATTAACCTAAAATCTCTCTCGGGCATGTGTTAGTTGGGAAACAGCGTCGGTTATTGTAACCGATGAATAAAAAATGAAATTTGTTTCATTTTAAAAAGGTTCGAAAAAAGATTGGAAGTTTCTGCATTGGTGTGGAAACGTAAACGATTGCATAAATTCGAGAGCCTATACGATAGTCGCTCAATGCCTAAACGATCGCATACCTCGCGCCTAAACGGTCACCTACCTAGCGCCTAAATGATCGCACACTAGTTTCTAAACGATCGGTTAGCTTTTCTAAACGGTCGTATAATGTTTCTTATTTGCTAAACGATCGCCTACTATTTTCTAAATGATCGTTTAGTAAAATCTACACGATCGTGTACTTTCTTCTAAGCGATAAGTATCTTGCTATGCGATAGCTTCATATTCTCTCCCATTTGCTTATCACCTACACGATCAGTACTTCCTCCTACCTCTACCAAACTCACTAAAGACCACGCTTTGGGTTCTCACTCTGAGAATTCCTGGGGCTTCTTTCTGGTGGTGTCGTCCCCACTGCGTTCGTGTGTTTGGGTTGTTCGTGCTGCTGTAGTCGACACATCTGTTGACCATTGGTTGATCAGGTAGAGGTCTTCCACTGCGTTGATTTCCAAAGCTTGAAGACCGTCTTCAATTGGTATAGGAACTCTCTCCCTTGTTATTTCTTGTTCAAAGCATGCCGTTAATTAATATATGTTTGTATAACTGTACGTTTGAATGTATATGATGTATTTTGGTCACTGTAAAATTGGAGCGATCCGAACGCGCTCATGGAACTCTTCATTAAGAGATCCTTCAAAGCCATCATCTGGTATGATGACTTGAGTTTCAACTAAACCCATGTACCGGTCAGACTGTTGCACAACCCTCCCACTACGACGAGGCATTCTCAACTCTAAAGAGGGATGTGAAGTACCAGTTTCATCAACAACTTTTGTTGATGGACCTACTCTATCAACAACTCTTGTTGATGCATTTGTCGTTTCTCTAGGTATTTCTTCTATTATTAGCTTACTGCAAGGTTGATGATTCTTCATGTAGTCTTCCTCCAAGAAGGTTTCATTTGTTGATACAAATACCTTGTCTTCCTGAGGATCATAAAAGAAACCACCTTTCTAACATATAGTTTGATCTCATATATCAACTATAGTGTTTTCTCCTCTACTTGATATAAATCATATCTATATCCAATTTCCTCCAAAATAATGTATCTCATACATTTAGTCAATCATATCATATATAATTAACCAGTTCAATTATATCATATATAATCGAACTCCCTCTTGTCAATTTGAACATTTCAAACTGACCAGAAAACTGATTTTCAACTTGTATCTAAGCTACCAAGGGGATTTTATGGACCTATGGCTCGAAGCTCCAAGGGTACGTGAATAGTTGAATAAACTCTTTAGCCACGAGATCCATCATCTGTTAACTGTCAGGCATTCCACTAAAGACCGACAGCTGAACTCTTTTTATCACAGATATATTTTTGTGTCCATCGGATATAACCAATCATGAGTACGATAACCCCTCACAGATGCTCGTAAGAACAATACCACCGATTCCTCTAATGAACAATACAACATAGTGCAAATATGTGTGAACACATCTCGAGCCATGAGAAGGTGTGTGGCGCCACATCTTTCAAGCCCTGGAATCAACCCTTAAGAGAGCTATCTATCTAATTACCCTTGCTTCGGGGAAGGAGTGAATTCCATCTTGTGTAGCTGAGTTCTCAGCTCCCAAATCAGATAAATCCTCAAAGTGGTAAGATTGTATCGGTGGCTTGGCCACTCGTACCTATACACATCAAAGGACCGCCCTCAATGGCAGGAGTTCCCAACTCACTCAAGATTGAGGTTATTTACCTATAGTCATCCTAGTGAAGTGAAGTCTCTGTCATGAACGGTGTTATATAAAGAGACGTTAATACTTCGTGGTCAGGTCTTATACAAACTCTTTGTATAGGACGCCCCCGCTTGCATGTCCCCAATATGAATGATCAGGATTAGACCATCTGTGACAAGTCACAACACTTGAAACTATTCCACAAAGTGGGCTGCATCCGTAGCGTTATCAGGATAAGGTTTCCCTCCTATATCCATATACTACAGATCATTTTGGTTATCACTTAAGACATAATCCACTTGTATGTCACCATATACATGCTTAAGTTACATAAAGACAACTAGCGATTTTAATTTATTGGTTTGTGGTAAAGCAAATAAAACTACCATGAGTAAAATCAAGAAGTGAAATAAATATCGTATATTATATACATCACAAATGTTCGTACAAACTATTTACAAACTACGGAACACGAGACTTTAGAGCATCAACCCCAACAGTCTCCCACTTGTCCTAAAGCGAAGTGGGGTGTACAAAAACAAGTACAAAATAATAAACTAAGGCATAAAAGGCCAGTACAAGAAAATCTCCCACTTGCCCTAGTCCAACGTGGGCAGTCCTATAGACCCATGCTCTGAAGGTGACCCTCAAACACTATAGCCGTGAGAGCCTTCATAAGTAGGCTAGCAACATTGTGCTCCAAAGCGATCTTCGTGAGGATCACGTCCCCTCGATACAATATCTCGCGGATCAGGTGATACTTCCGCTCTATGTGTTTGTCGTGCCTGTGACTCCTAGGCTTCTTGGAGTTTGCTACAACACCGATATTGTCACAATAGAGAGTGATTGGCCTGGACATACCTGGAACAACTTCCAATTCTTTCAAGAACTTCCTGAGACAGACGACCTCCTTAGCAGTTCACAAGTCGCTACGTACTCCACCTCCATAGTGGAGTCGGCGATGCACCCTTACTTAGTGCTTCTCCATACTACAGCTCCTTTGTTAAGAGTAAAGACTAACCCTAACGTGGACCTGCGAGAGTCCCTATTAGTCTGAAAGTCTGAGTCCGTGTATCTAGTAAGGATCAAATCCCTAGATCCATACACGAGCATGTAGTCCCTCGTTCTCTGAAATACTTGAGGATGTTCTTCACTACAGTCCAGTGACCCTAGCCTGGGTTAAACTGGTACCTACTGACTATGCCTATAACGTAGTAGATGTCTGGTCTAGTACAGAGCATTGCATACATCAAACTGCCAACGGCAGATGCATATAGGACCCGTCTCATTTCCTCAACCTCTTGAGGCATCTTAGGACACATGCCCCTATACAAAGTGACTCCATGCCTGAACGGCAGTAGGCCCCTCTTAGAGTATTGCATCGAGTACTTGAGCAACATCTTGTTAATGTATGATGCCTGAGACAGTGTTAGGACTTTGTTCTTACGATCTCGAAAGATTTGTATACCTAGAACAAATTGAGCCTTTCTCAAATCTTTCATTTGGAATTGGGTTGCTAGCCAGTTCTTAACTATAGTCAGTAGACCTACATCATCCCCAATGAGTAGTATATCGTCTACATACAACACTAAGAAAATTACTGAAGCGTTGACATTTTTCTTGTAGACACAAGATTCATCAACGTTCTAGTCAAAGCCATACAACTTGATCGCAGTATCAAACCATAAGTTCCAAGATATAGACGCTTGTTTCAGCCCATAAATGGACAGATTCACTTTGAAAACTTTTTGCTCTTGACCTTGGGCTATGAATTCCTCGGGTTGCACCATGTAAATGGTCTCCTCAAGATTGCCATTCAGAAAGGTCATCTTGACGTCAATTTGCTAGATCTCATAATTATAATAAGCTGCAATGGACAGGATGATGCGGATCGACTTTAACATGGCAACAGGCGAGTAAGTCTCCTCATAGTCGACTCCCTCTACCTGGGTATAGCCCTTTGCCACAAATCGAGCCTTGAAGGTTTGCACCTTCTCATCAGCACCCCATTTGCGCTTGTAAATCCATTTACAACATATAGGTCTTACCCCATCAAGCTGATCTACAAGATCTCATACTGAGTTGAAGTACATCGACTCCATCTTGAGATCCATGGCTTTGACCCATTCATCCCGGTCTACGTCCTCCATTGCCTTCTGATAAGACAACGAATCCTCAACGTCGCCATCTGCTACCATAGCAAGGATTTCTGTGAAACCCAGATAACGAACAGGCGGGTTCGTAACCATCCCACTGTGTTGAGGTTCCCTCAACTCTTGAGGTCGAACCGACCTACTAAATGAACTATCATCAACAACTCTTGCTGATGAAGCAGGTTCTTTAACAACTCTTGTTGAAGTTTCAGTAGTTTCATTGGAAAGCTCACATAACACGACTTTACTATGTGGACTATGCTCCCTTATATGATCCTCCTCCAGGAAAGTAGCGTTCCTGGAAACAAACACTCCATTTCCTAATGGATCATAAAAATAACCCCCTCGTGTACCTTTGGGGTAGCCTACAAAGAGGCATAACCTCAACCGTGGTTCCAACTTCTTGGGATTCGCCTCAAGCACATGCGTCGGGTAACCCCAAATGTGGAAGTGACGTAAACTAGCTTTACACTTATTCCACAACTCTAGAGGTGTTCTTGCAACACTCTTGGAAGGAACACAGTTGAGTATGTATACCGTAGTCTCTACTGCGTAACCCCAAAACGAGTCTGGTAAGGAAGCATAACTCATCATCAAACAAACCATGTCCATCAATTTTCTATTTCTCCTCTCCGCTACACCATTCTGCTAAGGTTACTCGGCGCTGAGAGTTGGGAAACGATTCCATGTTTTATCAAATAGTCCTGGAATGCCGAGTCCAAAAACTTTCCACCTTGATCTAATCGAAGTGTTTTAATCCGTCTATCCAATGCGTTTTCAACTTCAACCTTGAGCTCTCTGAACTTTTCAAAGGATTCAGACTTCCGTTGCATCAGATAAACATACCCATACCTAGAGTAATCATCAGAAAAACTGATAAAATACTATAAGCCACATTGGGCTTGCACATTCATAGAACCAAAAAGGTCAGATTGTACTAACTCAAAGGCTTTTTGGCTCGATAACCTTTTTTAGTAAAAGTTCTTTTAGTCATCTTACCCTCAAGGCAAGATTCGCACACCAGTAAAGAATTTTCTTCTAACTCACTTAGAAGGCCATTCTTCACCAATCTCTCAATCCTATTAAGATTGATGTGCCCTAATCGAAGGTGCTAAAGTTGGGTATTTTCTTTTAGAGAAATTCGTTGACGTTTAGATTGAGTTATAGTAGATCTAAAAAACTCTATGTTATGGAGGGAACTTAAGGCTAACGGTCTTAGCACATACAAGTTACTTTCCAAATAACCTGTACAAATTTCAACACCATCTTTATGAATAAACACTTTATCCACATTAAAAGAAAGCGTATATTTATATTGTAACAGACACTTTACAGAAATAAGGTTCCTTTTTAGTTCAAGAACAACATATACATCGTTTAAAATTAGAAACCTATTCTATAAAGATAACTAGATGCCTCCCACTTTCACAGCTGAGACCACGTGTCTAGTGCCTACTCGCATCGTCATCTCACCAGCCTTCAACTGTCGCTAGGATCTAATCCCCTGAAAAGAAAAACAAACGTGATTAGTGGCGCCCAAATCAATTATCCAGGCAAAATCATCATTATTCACTAAACATGTTTCTAGTACAAGTAAATCATATTTACCTTTGTCTGCCTTAGCCTTAGCCTTGGCGGCCTTCCTTTCCTTCAGCCAGCGAGGACAATTCCTCTTCTAGTGTCCATCTTGGTTGAAGTGGAAACATTTTCCTTTTTCAACCGGCGGCGGACGCCTTCTTGGGGCGACAGATGGTGGGTTAGTAGGCGTTTTCCATTTCCCCTTACCATCCTTCTTCTTCTTCCCCTTTGCAGAGTTAGAAGTAGAAGGTACAGACTTCATTCCTGAGGTCGAACCTCGATGGAACGTCCTAGAGGATGAAGCAACATTTGGCTCAGCCTTTTTCCTCTCCTTACTTTTTAGTAAAGATTGGTATGTCTGCAATTCATTGAGGAGAGTTGTAAGGGTGTATTTCACTATGTTAAGAATCACATTGCTAAAAAAGTGCAAGAAGCTCTCTAGCAAAGAATGCAGAATTATGCTGTTGGGATTGTTGTCCTAATTCTCTCAAAGTTTCGTTGTTTTGTAAAGATACACATTGTTTGATGAATAAAATAAAAGTTATTTCATTCTGGCATTTACTCATATCCAATAAACAAAGCTCCTTGGTTATCTTATGTGAACTTCAGCATGTGATATACAAATGGATCATGCCTTAAGTGATAACCTAAATAGGTCTGTAGTATAGAGATTAAGGTGAGATACTTGATCATAGTGACACTACGGATACGGCCCGCTTTGCAGAGTTTTGCAAGTGTTATAAACTACTACAGATGGTAGATCCTGACTATTCATGTGGAGACGTGCGAGCGGAGGTGTTTTATACAAAGAGTTTGTATAAGACCCGGACCACGAGATGACTAGACTCTGTATATAACACTGTTGATACTAGAGACTTACATCTCACCTAAACGACAATAGGTGACACGACCTCAATCCTGAGCGTTTTAGGAACTCCTGCCTTTGAGGGTGGTCCTTTGATTAGTATGGGTGAGAATGGCTAGATTGCCAACTCAACATGCCTACCTTTTAGGGACTTGTCTGATTTGGGAGCTGGGAACTCAATCCACAAGATAGAATTCACTCTTTTACCAAAGCAGGGATAAGTAGAGACATTGATCCTTTAAGGGCTAATTCCGGATCTTGAACATAGTGGCCACAACTTCTCTTTGGAAGAGAGGACTCAGTGGTACTTAAGGAGTTAGATGTAACTACAAGGGCATAACGATTATTGGCCCAGCTGTACTTACGAGCGATCTGTGAAGGGTTGTCGCATTGTTGATTGGTTAATATGGACACATAATATATCTGTGGTAAGGAAAGTTCAACTGTCGGTCTTTAGTGGAGTGTCTGACAGTTAATGGATGGTGGATCCCGTGACTAAAGAGTTTAATCAGTTATTCACGTACCGTGGAGCTTCGAGCTACAGGTCCATAAGGTCCCCTTGATAGCTCAATGGATTCAGTTGAGGATCAAATCTTGGTGTTGATTTGAAATGTTCAAATTGACAAGAGGTAATTTGATTATATATGATATAATCTGTATGATGTATGAAATATATCTAGTGAAGGATTGATGTAAATGAGATTTATATTAAGTACCATGGAATAGAAAAAGAATTATGGTTTATATGTTTTATGAGATGAAATATTAAAACTATAGGTTATAAATATAGTATGATAAATTGGTTATCATTTATAATTATAATAATATTAGTTATTGGATAATTAAATCTTTTTCTCTAATAACCAATTGAGTAGGAGGTTATTAGTGGTTCATAGTAACCGTGAGATAAAAGAAAAATTATTTTCCTAATTTTAGAAAGTTTTTTGTCAAAATTGTTTTCAAATTTCTCTTTAAAAAAAAAGAATCTCACGGAAACTGTCAAGTAAATACGATTTACTAAGTGACAGTTTGAGTGAGCTAGACGATCATGTAATGTTTTGAAAGCAACAGACACAGAACTAAACGATGTGCTAAACGATCACTTAGCTTTTGCTAGACGATCGCTTAACTTTTGCTAAACGATTGGGCATTGACCTATACGATAGGTTCAACCTTCTCCCACTTGCCCAATCGTGTACATGGTTGTTCATTTCTCCTCCTTCTGCCTCATACCAAGTCCACACAGAGCCCACCCTTTGGATTCTCACACCAAAAATACCAAGGTACCCTTCTTGGTGGTGTCATACTCAACTCGACGTCGTCGAGGTTCTGTGAAGGTCGTTCATGCTGTTGGGGTGTTCGTTATCGAGGCGATCGCTGAGGACGAATGCATGGTGTTCATGCTATGTAGTGGTCGTGTTGTTCGAGCGTTCGAGATTGCTGTGTTCGAGCGTTAATGAACAAGGAGCGTGAAGATGAGTCGACAAATGTTCATAGCATTTCTCCTTGTTCATTTGTATTTTCATGCTATAATTTCTGTAATGAATGCATAAATGTTTGTCTCTATTTACGACGGTAATTTATAATGTTCATACATGATTGTAATTTGGAATGATTTATTCTGCTGCTCATGGAAATCCTCGTGATCGATTTCCTTCATATGCTAACCTGACTGCCCTCATCAATAGTAGACCCATTCAACTCTGCCACATTGAAGTGGACCATTATGTTAAGCACATGTTCATGAACAGAGGTGCCTTCCTCCATTTTAGAGTTGAATATGTATTTAAGAGCCTCATGCTTGAGCTGTTCAGATGGTTGTACAAACATCCCCTGCAGGGACTCCATGATTTCACGCGCTGAGTCCATGGGCTCATGCTTCTTGGTCAACACATCATTAAGACTGAACAAGATATAGGCTCGGGCCTTCTCATTTGCCCATGTCCATCGCTCGTATGCCTTCCAAACATTTTAAGCAGCGTTGGGAGCTGGAATAGGAGGACAAACCTCCGTAAGGGCAAACATGAGATCCTCAATGATTAGTATCGTCGTAATCATATATTTCCAGGTCAAAAAGTTGTCGCTAGTAATTTTCTCGCTAAGCAAAGCAAATGTGGCTAGTTGCTGAAAAACGAACAAACTTTTATAAGATTTTGCTAAACCCATTTTAACCAATTAATTTTAGCAAAACAGTTTCAAGTACCCTAAGTGTTTAGGACTTCTATTTTACAATGATGCCCCAATGAGGCAGGATAAATGTCACCGATGGGGAGATTAGATGCCCCTTCACTGGGATGAGACCTTTTCAACCATTAGGTCGAACCAACTCTTAGAACTGAACCTAACATCCAACATTTACTTGGTCCAGAACTGTTAACCTTTAACAATTTCGCGTAAGTGTGACCCCTCGTTTTTGGTGCCAGAGTCCCGCCCTAATGAGCCCACCATAGGGAAGAAGCAGATTAGGACAAGAGACTAAGTAACCTTATCCTCTTACAGGAGATCAAACAAAGAAATGCGCAAAACTGCCATCCAATAGGGGGACATTCCCAAGGTGCTTTGAGGCGGTGCGCAAAAACTTTATTCAATCCAATGAGGGAGATTGTGGGATATGCTGTCGCACTTCCCACTCCACCTTCTATGAACATTCTCTCCATCCACCTTGATATTGACCTACCCAAACATCATCCTTTAGGGGGACACTCCCAGGGTGCAACGAGGCCAAGGGTAGATCTCATGATGTGAACTATATAGGAGAAATGTGAAAGGTTTAAATGAAGCATCATATGCCCTAAGTACCTCCTACTGAATGTTCTATCTAGGGGTTCATTAACCTAGGCAATCCGGCTACTGATTTTAGTCTAAGTCATTTTTTTAAGTCCGTTCCAACACTTTTGTCTATGAAAAATGAAACAAGTTCAAGTAGTCACATTTAAACACTTTAATGGACTGTCCTTAACTTGCATGCATGCATCAAATCTATCTATATTCACCTTTCCAAGTAGGTTCCCAAGTAGGGGTGTTACGTTTCTCATTAACTTAAATACCTCAGCCTAGACACAAAACCCGCCTTAGACAAAAGGTCTCTTATACATAGATTTGCTACACTTTAACCTTTTATTAGTCAATTTAATCTATTAAATTGATAAAAGATTAAAGCCTAAGGGTTTCTAATCATATTAGAACCATGATCTTAGGTCTTATGTCATCCAAGTTTTAAACATTTTAAAACCATGAATTAAACCTAAGTGAGCATGTATGTCTTTCTTATTGCTTTTAGTTCTAATTTCTCTTTAACCTTTAAAAAGAAACAACTAAAACACATGCCACATAACAAGGTGTTTATAACGCTTATAAAGTAACCTATGTGTCATGCTTTATGCAATGTCCGGTCATTACTATACATAACTTTTATATACATGTAATAACCAAGCAAACATGCTTTTCATACACCCTTATACTATAACAATTATAATATAAAGATGATGCATGTCAATGCTTTGCATGCATAAATATAACTCTTATATTATATGATGCATGAGCATGCTCTTACGTAATTTAAATCATGCTTTTCTAAATCATAACATTTATAATAAAGAGATGATGCATGACCAATGCATAACCTAAGGTGAGATTTTTCTATATGTGCATACCATATGACATATAAATAAACATACAATTAATGGACCGGGATGAACCAACACAAAAAACCGGAATGAAAATTTCTATCTATTACGTTTTTCCATCGAGCAAATCGATTCACAAGCGAACCAGGTCTTGAATCGCCAGGCAAAGCTCCATCGTTTAGTAAATGTCTCCAGGTAAACGATCGCTTAGCGTACACTAGACAATAGCGCGAAAAGCTAAACGATCACTTAGACGACAACAAGGCTGCAAAACTTGATCGTCTAGACGATCGCTTAACACGCAAAGAGGTACATGATTTATCATGCGATTACTCCGCAATAGTATAGTCAATAACTAAGCGATGAGGCTTACTGAGCTATACGATAGTCTAGTGCGTGCACACTTAAATGACACCCGAGTATCCAATACTCAGCGATCGCCTACCTCATCGTCTACACGACCCGATCAACTCTTGATCGTTTTCTTCCTCGAAGAAACAGCAACCCTTTCTCCGAACAACTTCGCGAACGACTCAAAACTCAAACTAACTTTGAATTACAGACTCGATAGTAATTAATTATGCCCAAAAATGAAAGGGCCTTTACAATTAATTAGAAATGTAAAAGAATTAATCAAACCGAGGTTTCATCCCAAAAAACTCCATTAATCCACACATCCACAAACGAATTAACACTTAAAACATAGAGTAGATATGCTGCACCCATCGAGAATGTATATGCAATTCTTTACATCAATGAAATTGGCATATTAGAAACCTGGCTCTAATACCAATTAAAGGAACTCTTATACAAGAGTACCTATGAGCGGAAACGGATCTTTCCATTTCATTGCGACAGAATTTCCACACATACATTCTAATGGCATGCTTTAAAAGAAAAAAAAAAGACCAAGAAAATGTACCAGTTAAAGACTTTCTTCACAAGAACTCGATCCAATTGTGAACGAACTCCTCTCATTCCTACTCGTCCAACAAGAAATCGGCTATAGTACCATGGTCGTCTACAAGAACAGTGATGCATGAACAACAAGCGAATGGGGACGATGTTGGCTTTTTGGCCCTTAATCTTAAATTAATTAATCAATGTTTTGATGATAACAAACTCAATTTTTAATTACTGAAAATCTTAGTGTTTTAATATGTCCATAGCGTAAAGCTCGGAACAACGATTCCAACACCTCTTGAATCACTCAAGTCGGAGCTAAAACGAAGACGATATGACCGAAACAAATTTATTGAGAAAATACCGTGGTACGTGGCATAACCAGACCATTTGCATGTAGACATGTGACAACATATTAGTTGAATGGTGGATCATTAAGAGATTAACATATGATGATCTTTTGATTTTTGGATTGATTTAAAATAAAAAATTGAAATTTAAAAGAAATTTAAAAGGAAAATAAATTTAATATTATTTTATGTTTATGTCTAACGGCTAGTTTTTTACACATGGTATATTTTTTATTTTTGGATTGACTTTAAAGAGAATGAATTTAAAAAGAAAATGAATTTAATATTATTTTATGTTTGTGTAAAAATTACGGTGTCTTCTTCTCTAACTTTTTCCTTTTTATTTTTGTAATTAATTTAAGCAATTTATTGTATATTTTAGTTTGTTCTTATTTATTTGCTAAAATTTGATAGAATTAAATTATGATTACAGTTTTTGTCATCTATTTGTTGCATAAATTTGATTTTCTTATTATTTATAAAAAGTGTAATTTATTAATTTAATTGGGTTAATTTTTTTAAAAAACAAGTTTAAATTAACCCTATTCACCCCCTCTAGGGTTCCATATCGATCCAACAATTGGTATTCAGAAGCGGGCTGCTCTTATTTCTTGAAAATATTTATTTCTTAATAAACTTTAATTGTTTTTTAGTTATGTGGCACTTTAAGGTTTTATCCCTTTTAACCGATAGTCAATCTATCTAAAGCTTTTATTTCTTTAATGGTACTAATTATAGGTTATTGAGAAAATATAATGAGATTTTCTTGCTTTCTATTGATTATGATTTAATGGATATTGTTGAGGAAGGTTTAAAATTCCAACAAAAGATGTTGATGGTGTTAGCACTATAACCTAAGGAAGAATGGTCAATAATATGAAAGAAAGCATGCTCTTTTAAAATGTCAAAGCTATTAATTGCTTATTTTGTCTTTGAATGAAGTTTGGTATAATAGATGTGTATGATTTGCAAAACCGCTAAAACGAGATATGGGATAAATTAGAAATTACTCATGAAAGGAACTAGTCAAGTAAAAAAAAAAAGATTGATGTATGTAGTTCATCAATAATGAAATGTTTAAAATTGA
>NC_052352.1:42756461-42769480 GCF_009727055.1 Benincasa hispida
TTAGTTTTTTACACATGGTAATATTTTTTTTATTTTTGGATTTTGACTTTAAAGAGAAATGAATTAAAAAAGAAAATGAATTTAATATTTATTTTTATGTTTGTGGTAAAATTACGGTAGTTCTTCTTCTCTACTTTTCCTCTTTTTATTGTTGTAATTAATTTAGCAATTTATTGTATATTTTAGTTTGTCTTTATTTATTTGCTAAAATTTGATAGATAAATTATTACAGTTTTTGTCATCTATTTGTTGCATAAATTTGAATTTTCTTATTATTTATATAAAAGTGTATTAATTAATTTAATGGGTTAATTTTTTTTAAAAACAAGTTTAAATTAACCTATTCACCCCCTCTAGGGTTCCATATCGATCCACAATTGGTATCAGAAGCGGGCTGCTCTTCTTGAAAATATTTATTTCTTAATAAACTTTAATTGTTTTTTTAGTTATGGCACTTTAAGGTTTTATCCCTTTTAACCGATAGTCAATCTATTAAAGCTTATGTTCTTTAATGGTACTCAATTATAGGTTATTGGAAAATATAATAGATTTTCTTGGCTTTCTATTGATTATGATTTAATGGATATTGTTGAGGAAGGTTTTAAAATTCCAACAAAAGATGTTGATGGTGTTAGCCACTATAACCTAAGGAAGAATGGTCAATAATATGAAAAGAAGAGCATGCTCTTTAAATGTCAAAGCTATTAATTGCTTAATTTTGTTCTTTAATGAAGTTGAGTATATATAGAGTGTATATTTGCAAAACCGCTAAAACGAGATATGGGGATTAAATTAGAAATTACTCATGAAAGGAATAGTCAAGTAAACTAGAAAAAAGATTATATGTAGTTCATCGAATATGAAATGTTTAAAATTGATGAAAATGAAGCTATTGTTGTATGTTTTTATTTAGATTTACCTAACATTGTCCAACTGGTTTAGAAGGACTTGGGAAAAAAGTAAACTCAAAATCTTGAGAAGATAAAGAAGCTATTGTGGGTCTTTGGCCTAAACAATGGGAGCATAAAGTCCACCGCCAATTCAGAGGGCAAGGATCTCAAATCGCTCCTCCATGAATGAACTCTGGGCTTTCTTGTTGACGCAATGAGCATAATGATCAAGAAAAAACATAAAGGATGAGAAGAAAAAGAAATCCAAGAACAAGCATGAAAGCACTTAGGAATGACTAGCGGATGAAAGCGAAAGTGGGAGTGATAATGAGAAGTGGCCAATTTTTGCTTCATGGCTCATAGTGACAAAGAGGATGAACAAAATGATGAGGTAACTCTAGAACGTCTTTCTTATAATGAATTGTTCGAAGCTTTTGAAAATATGCAAAATGATTTAGAAAATTAGTTCTAAGATGTTGTGCTTAAAAAGAAATACAATGTTTTATCTAGTAAAAATAAGTCTTTACTTGAAGAAATTGCTTGCTTAAAAGAGAATGAGCATGATGCATATTGATGAAATGAATATCTCTTGTGACAAGCATGCTTTTGATTGTGATGAGAAAAAGGTCTTGCTTGAAAAAGTTAAATTTCTTGAGCATGATAGTTGTGAAAAAGATAATTTGATTAAATTACTCAAAGAAAAGGAATTTAGTGTTTCGCAAGAACTTGATAAGACTAAAGAATCTATTAAAAAGTTGACAATAGGTGCTCAAAGATTAGACAAGGTAATTGAAATAGGCAAGCCTTTTGGTGATAAAAGAGGTTTAGGCTATATTGATGAATGTTTTACTCCTTCAAGTTCTAAAACTATCTTTGTTAAAGCATCTCATAATATGCCTAAGCTTAATATGCCTAAGATTATGTCTAAGCATGTTAAATCTAACTTTGTGCCTATATGTCATTATTGTGGTGTTGAAGGCCATATTAGACCTAAGTGTTTTAAATTGAAATATGCTCATACTATTTCTCCAAGAAGAAATTTTTCTCAAAGGGCAAAGTTTCGCAATGCTTCAAGGAATAATTTCTCCAAGAAAAGTAGAGTGCATAAATGTAACGACCCAAATTTGAACGTATACAGGAAATTAAATGTCAAATAATAAGCAGGACGAAATTTTATTTAAAGGGGTGAAAATTTAGAAGAAGAAAAAAAATAATGAATAATTGGAAATTGGAAATTTATTGGATTAATTAAAAAATTATTCATTATCAGAGGATTAATTGGAAGCTGGACGCTAGCTAATTCAGGAGATAATGGGCAGTAGATAACTTTTGTTTGGACACTACTCATTGGAAGAATTGGAGGTGAATTAATTGCCCATATACTCTTAAAATTTGAAAAAGAGGAAGTGGAATCCAGAAGCAGTGAAGGCAACCACGCGTGAAAACTAGCGAGATTGGAGAGAACATTGGAGAGAGCGAGAGTAAAGAGAGTGAGATTCTTAGCGAGACAGTAAGAAAGAGCGGGAGAGGGAGCGAGAGCGAGAGCGAGAGCGCGACCAGCGACAGCGAGAGAGCCAAACCAGCGAGAAAGCTAGAGAGAGCGAGATTCTAAGAACAAAGAGAGCGAGATTTGGACAGAATCGTGGATTATGTGTTGAATTTAGCCACGATCTTATAGATTATACATAGAAAAACCCTAAAATTGAATACAAACAAAGAATGATGACGTAAGGGCAAACGCTAGCCAAGATTAGGTGTCTTATTGAGAGGAATCCTTAAACCCTGAGTAATTTTAAAGAAGCCACCTGTACAATGATTTGTCACACTGAGAAGAGCTGAAAACTACTATAAATAGGACCCTTTGCCTAAAGATTTAACCCATTCTCAAACAAATCTCAGTAAAAAAGAATCGTGTGAAAGAGTAAGTGTGAGTGAGGAAGTTCTGTGAGGCTAAAAGAGAAAAGCTCGGGTAAGGTGCTACCCAAATTTCTGCCCAAATTTCCTTCTAGTTTAAAAAGGGAAAGCTCTACTGATCAAATCATAAAGAATAATAAGGAATAATTAGATCACCGTCAAGATAAGTAGTTTATCTCACCCCCTCTTTAAGTGTTCTATGGTAGTGTACCTTTATTATGTTGCATATGATTATGTGTATGTTATTGTTATATTTGCATTACATGTTTAAAACATATTTCTCTACAAGGGACCCATGCATTATGTTTGTGTCTCACGATTACGTTAAAATCAATTTTTAATTAGGTGTAAGTTATGCTTCCAATCTAATCTTAAGTTTATGGTTAATGGTTGATGTTGGATGCGACTCTGGCCCTACTGACTACATGACCCGCTAATCATCAGATGGGTTAGTTTCCGCTTAAGTTTCTCATCTTCCTATCAGGGCGAGAAATTTATTGCTTTTCAAGGCTGGTATGGCATGTATGGTGGCACCTTCCAGGCTAATTCTTACGTTATGTTTATGATGGGACTAGCAGGGTATGTTATGGGTTGCACCCCTCTAGTCAACAATTACGTTTATGCTAATGGTTGATGTTGGATGCGACTCTGGCCCTACTGACTGCATGACCCGTTAATCATCAGATGAGTTAGTTTTCGCTTAGGTTCTCATCTTCCTATCAGGGCGGAGAGATTTATGTTGGAAGCATAAACCGACCACCACATATTATTATACATTTTCGGTCCCAACCATATGTTTTTCATGACATGTTTGCTTGTGATTGTGCTATTTGGTCACTACCCTACGTGAGAACTACTTACTGGGTATATTATATACTCATCCTATATTTTTACAGACTTTGTAGGTAAGGACAACAGCGTAGATGGCAGAATTGGACGTCGCTCAAATGCTAACCATCAAACTCACTATTATAGGCATATGCATTTTGTACCACCACGCTATTGTTTTATGGATCCTGGTGTTTTGATAAATAAATTTTTTTATATAGTTTTCTATCTAATTAATAAAATTTAGATATGTTCTTTGAAATTTTCACCAAACTCATCTCATGATAGAAAAGTCTAAGTATGCATGTCGTAGCGGTCGAATCATAATGTGTAGGATCCAGTCGTTACAATAAATTTGTTGTAAAGAGATAAATCTTTGCATAATGTTGGTTGTTTCTCATGTTGGCAAGTTTGGACATACAACTTATTCTTTGTTACTTGTCTAAATCAATGCCTTAAATGTCTATGCAAAAATGAAATGGATTCCCAAGTTTTGTCAATGCTAACATATCTAAGGACCCCAAAAGTGTGGTACCAAAGAACTAAACTTGAACATTTGTGTTTGTAGGTTTGTTTGAAAGCCTCTAAGAAATACAAGTGGTACTTGGATTTGTGGTTGCTCGAGGTACATGACGGGAGACCCATCCAAGTTTGTCTCTCTCTCCAAAAAGGATGGAGGTTTTGTTACCTTTGGTGACACAAGAAAGGTAAAATAATCGGTAAAGGTAGTAATAAGTAATGAATCTTCTATTTTAATTTAAAAATGGTATAACTTTTGTTGATGGTTTGAAGCATGATTTACTTAGTATTAGTCCAATTATGGTGATAAAGGCTTTAGAGTTGTGTTTGCATAAAAGAATTGCATAAATTGAAAATGGCTAGTGAATAGAAAAGTTATAGTTTTGTTGGAAATGGAATGGAGAATGTTTATACTATTTGATTTGAAATGATTGTCCTATAATGATAAAGTTGTTTATTCGGCTTTGCATAATGATTCTTGTTATGGCATAGAAGACTAAGGACATTACTAGCATGCACTTAAATTTCAAATATTTCCAAAGAATTCTTTTGGTTCGAGGTCTTCCCAAATTTAAATTTGAAAAAAGACAAAGTTTGTGGATGCTTGTCAAATGGGGTAAAGCAAAACTAAGTCCTCTTTCAAATCTAAAGAATGCAAATCTCTACAACTAGACCCCTTCAACTATTACACTGGACTTATTGGCCCTTCTAGAATTGCTAAGTTTTGGAGGAAACTATTTATGCCTTTGAGATAGTTGATGATTTTTTCAAGATTTACTTGGTTTTTTGAATGCTAAACATAAGGATGATGCTTTGAAAAGTTTCTCCTGTTTTGTCAAAAGAGTTCAAAATGAAAAAAGGTTTTTTGATTTCTAAAAATTAGGAGTGATAATGGAGGAGAAATTTTGATAGCAATACTTTTGAAACTTTTTTGTGAAGAAAATGATTTTTCTCAATAATTTCTCTACTCAAGAATCCTCACAAAATGGTGTATTTGAAAGGAAAAATCGTACTTCGCAAGAATTTGTAGATCAATGTTTGCATGAGTATGTTTTACCTACATACTTTTGGGTGGAAGCCGTTAACCGCTTATTATGTCTTTTAAATAGAGTTTTAAAATTTATACCTTCCTTTGGATAAAACTCCTTAATGAACTTTGGCATTAACAAAATTCCAAATATTTGGGTATTTTCACAAAGTTTTTGGTTGCAAATATTTTATTTTGAATCAAAGAAAACTTTAGAAAATTTGATTAAGACGGATGTTGGTATTTTCCTTGCGCTATTCCTCTACTAGTAAGCTAAATAGAGTTTTCATAAAAGAACTTTAGTAAATTGAGGAATCTATGCATGTAGTTATTTGATGAATCCTTGCACATGTTTTTCTAATGAGCCTATTTATAGTATGTTTTTAGAAGGAAAATTTGCGAATTTACTTGTTAGTGACCAAAGGCCAGGAAATTTGTTTCCCAAGTAACAAGAGGTGAGCTTAATCAAAAGACAAAGTTGGTTCTTCAATCCATGCCTAAACGAGTGGAGGTATCTCCTTCCCATCCCAAAGAATTTATTCTTGGTGTCCCAATAAGGTGGTGAGAACTCGTTCCTCTCTTTATTGTTAATAATCTTGCTTTTGTTTTCTCAAATTGAACCAAAAGTTTTAAGATGCCAAAAATGATGAAATTTTGGATTTTGCTATGAAGAAAGAATTAAATCATTTGAAAGGAATAAAGTTTGGGAAGTTAGTCCTAGGCATTCTTCTGCTTCTATAATTGGAACTAATATGGGTTTTAGAAATAATAGATGAAAATGAAATATCATTAGAAATAAGCTAGACTTGTAGCTTAAGAATTATTGTCAAGAGGGAAGGATAGATTATGAAGAAATTTTGCATCCGTTACTAGATTAGAAGCCTATTAGAATGTTCTGCTTTTTGCTTCTTATAAGATTTCATTTTGTATCAAATTTGGATGTGAAAAGTGCATTTTTTAAATGGTTATATCATGGAGGAAAGTTTGTGTAGAAACTCCAAGGTTTGAAAGTTTTGATTTCCTAAATCATGTCTAAGTTTGAAAGGCTTTTTTTATGGCTTAAAAAAAGCTCCAAGAGCTTGGTATGATAGGCCTTCGTAATTTCTTGCTTGAGAATGGATTTAAAATGGGTAAAAATTGATACTACTCTTTTTATTAGACTAAGAAAATGATATGCTTTTATACATATATGTGGATGATATTATTTGGTTCTACTAATCTTATCTTTTTGTGTGAAGAATTTTCTTTAAGTGTATGCATTAGTTGAATTTGAAGATGGTATGATGGGAGAACTTAGCTTTCCTTGGACTCCAATCAAACAATCAATGATGGTATTTTCCATAAGTCAAGAAAAATTTATCACAAAGGGAATTTACCAAAAGGGTTTCAAATTCAATGTAGGTAAAATTGCAAAAAACTCCTATGATCACATCCACTAAGTTGACAAGGATAAAAAGGATAAGTGTGTGGAATTATAAAAACTTATAGGAGGTATGATTGGATCTTTAACTTTATTTACCGCTAGTAGATCGGATATTATTGTTTAGTGTAAATGTCTTTTGTGCTAGATTTCAATCTTTGTCCTAAAGAATCACATTTACATGCCGTTAAAGAAATTTTTTAATATTTTGCTTGGTACTTATTGATTTATGCTATGGTATCCTAAAAATGTTGAATTAATTTGGTAGGGATATTCCGATGCGGAATTTTGCGGGTAGTTTTAACTTGACCGTAAGAGTTACTAGTGGGAACTTGTCCAATATTCCCTTGGTAGCTCCTTAGTTTCTTTGGTTTAGTAAAAAGGCAAAATCTTCCAGTTACCTTATCCACTTACCGAGAAGCGAATATATTGCGGCAGTTGCTAGTTGTTGTGCTCAAATTCTTTGGATGAAACAAACTCTTTGGAATTTTGGATTAAAGTTTGATAATGTGCCTATATTTGTGATAATACTTAGTTGCTATTATTGACTAAAAATCCTATACATCGTTTGAAGGACAAGTATATTTGATATTAGCATCACTTTATTAAGACATGTTGTAAAATGATAATATTTACTCTTGAATTTATAGGCTCTAATAATCAATTAGCGGATATTTTTACCAAGCCTTTGAATGAAGAAACTTTTGCAAAAATAGGCTTGAGCTCGGTATTATTCGTTGTGATGCCTCTTGATTTTATTATTTTACTTGTTAAATCTTTTTAGAAGGCATTTTGATAGGGGAGATATGGAAAGCATGTGTTAATATTCTTAGGGGGAGTTGTGCTAAGTTTATGTTCATGTTTTTTAAGGAAAACATTTATGTAGTTCTAAATTTTTCTTATTATTCTTTTTGATGATTCCAAAAGGGGGAGAAGTTTAAGAAAAATATGATATAAATTTTGTTATGATTTTGATTGTATTAATTAGGGGGAGAATTTATTATTTTTTTAGTGAATTTCAAGAATGATCTTTTGGTGATATGTTGAATTTTATTATGTGCTACATATAGTTTACATGTATTTCAAGCTATTTTCTTGAATGGGTTGTCATCATCAAAAAAGGGGAAGATTGTTGGTTTTTAGCCCTTAATCTCAAATTAATTATTTTTTAATTAATTATTAATCAATGTTTTTGATGATAACAAACTCAATTTTTAATTATTGAAAAATCTTAGTGTTTTAATATATCCATAGCGTAGAGCTCGAAAACAACGATTCCAACACCTCTTGAATCACTCAAATCGGAACTAAAAACGAAGACGATATGACCGAAACAGGTCTATAGAGAAAATAGATGACGTGACATAACTAGACCATTTGCATGTAAACATGTGGCAGCATATTGGTTGAAATGGTGGATCATTAGAGATTAACATATGATGTACTTTTGATTTTTAGGATTGATTTAAAATAAAAAAAATTGAAATTAAAAAGATATTTAAAAGGAAAATAAATTTAATATTGTTTTATGTTTTTTGTCTATCGACTAGTTTTACACATGATATGTTTTTTATTTTTGGATGAATTTAAAAAGAAAATGAATTAAAAGGAAAATAAATTTAATATTATTTTATGTTTGTATCTAACGGCTACTTTTTGACACATGGTATATTTTTTTATTTTTTGGATTAATTTTAAAAAGAAAAAAAATTTAATTTTATATTTTGGTTTGTATCTAATGGCTTTAGTTTGTTTAAATCTCCACCATAGATTTTTTTTCCAAAATTTAATGGTCCAAATTTAATAGTGGTTTCTAAAAATTTTTTCCATCTCTATATAACCATCTTCCTCTCCAAATTTACATTTCATAATCCTCCAAAACTCAAAAGTTCCATTGTTGCTCTCTTAAGTTCCCAATTTTTTTTCATCTTATTCTTGAGAGAGTGTTTATTGTATTATGGAGGATAAATTGTGTTGAGTGCTTAAACTTGTAAATCCACTCTAGTGAGAGTTGTATTGTGTTCTTCAAAAATTCTAACATTTGTAACAGTTTGATCCTAAACCATGGAAAGGATCGGGTTTGTTCTTGAACCCGTAAAAAGGAGCGGGTGGTGTAACGGTTGGGCTCTAATCCGTGGAAAGAGTCGGAAAGATTTTATTCAAATTCTCAAGAGGCGCTTGGGGAGTGGAGTAGGTCGAGTTTGACCAAACCACTATAAAAATTACGTGTCTTCTTTCTCTAACTCTTTCCTTTTTATTTTTGCAATTAATTTAAGCAATTTATTGTATGTTTTAGTTTTTGTTATTATTTATTTGCTAAATTTGATAGAATTAATTTCCAGTTTTGTCATCTTATTTGTTTGCATAAATTGAATTTTCTTATTATTTTAAAAAGTGTATTAATTAGTTTAATTGGGTTAGTTTAAAAAAAAGTTTAATTAAACCCTATTCACCCCTCTAGGGTTACCATATCGATCCAACAGACGACACCACTACTCGAAGCCATCAGTATTCTCGGAGTGAGAATCCAAAAGGGTGGACTTTGATGAATTTGGTTAGAGGGGAGGAGGAAAAGTGATCATGTACTACGAACAAGGAAGTTGGAAGAAAGGGAGAAGACTATCGTATAGTCAAGTGTTTGATCGTCTAGGTTAGGATACACGATCGTGTAGTAAATGCTAACGATCGTGTAGTAAATGCTAACGATCGTCTATCAAAATGTAAGCAATCGTTAGTTATGCTCAATGCGCTAAGCGATCGTCTAGTAAAGGTAAGTAATCGTTGAGAAATCACGGGCAATTGTTTAGGAAACGTGGATATGCGATCGTTTATAGGCGAGCACTATCATATAGGCTCTCAACACTGAGCGATACAGACATTCACACCGTGAGTGATTTTGCATATCTTTTGCGTATAATCTTGCAGAATTGAAAACTATTTTCATTTATTCTTTAGTTTTACTAGAACTGAATCAACTTCCCACTTTCACAACGAATTCGAAGAAAACTTCGAACCAATTATCTCATAGCCGCCCCAATTAAATAAATAATGGAATATAATCATATTATATTCTTATTTATAGTTTTGATTCATATATCAACTATAGTTGTTTTCTCCTCTACTTGATATAAATCATTATCTATATCCAATTTCCTCCAAAATAAGTAATCTCATATATTTAGCCAATCATTTCATATATAATTAACCAGTTTCCATTATATATATACAATCGAACGCCCTCTTGTCAATTTGAACATTTTCAAATTGACCAGGAAAACTGATTCTCAACTTGTATCCAAGCTACCAATGGGACCTTATGAACCTATGGCTTAGAAGCTCCAATGGTACGTGATAGTTGACTAAACTCTTTAGCCACGAGATCCACCATACATTAACTGTCAGGCATTGCACTAATGATCGACAACTAAACTCTTCTTACACAAGATATATTTTTGGTGTCCATCGGATATAACCAATCATGTGTATGATAACCCTTCATAAATGCTCGTAAGTTACAGCTGGCCAATTTACCGTTTTTCCTTCTGAGTTACATCTCACATCCTTAAGTACTGATAACTAGTAGGAAATACAAGTATTAAAGCTCAAAATTATTAAAACAATGGGAAGAAAGCGACGGTGAATAGGCAATATTACGATTGAATGCGCCAAACTAAAAGAAAAATTGCGATCGCTAACGCTCATCGCATAAAAGCAGTTAAATTGCGCTTTCTGTGTAGGGTACAATGTGATAGCACGTTCTTGAGTTTGCGATCCAAGGGTACCTCAAAGATGATCGCCGTTGATAACTTAACATAAAGCGGTAGCCTAATGTGATGAAACATGATGGGACGTAAAGCTGATAACGGTCAAATCAGAAATTCAGTTGATGTCGTTGAAAACCATATAGTTGAAAATGCATTGAACTTTCGATGACTATCAGACGGCACAACAAGGTATGGAAATTAATGCTACTCATCCACACAATCATTAGTGAGAAAGAACTGTTTTTATCTGGAAGCTATAAATATTTAATGCTACCAACCAGAAGGATTTCCAAGCCAAAAGAGGCGAGGCGAAGCTGGGGGAAGGGAATTCTTTGAAAAGAAATTAATTTTTGAAAGAGGTCGAGAAGACTACCGGAAACAACACGGAGGAGAGACACCAAACCTTTGCGAGAGCAAGAGTTAACAAACTTGGGAAAGATCGAAATGATAAGAGTAGTGTAAAAAGCCAAAGGAAGCAAGACATTGCTTACCTGGCTTTGATACTTTTTACACCATTTATTTTTTGTACTCAAACACTGTTATTTGCAAAAATGGAAACTTCATTTCAATTTATGATCAGTCTCTCCCACACCATTGCAAGAGTAACTAATTTATGAATGGGTTGAGAAGTACTAGCTAACATGACTTAAGCTATGCACTTTATGTGATCAATCTTGTCTTATGTATTGCTTCATTCAATCATTTTGGAAGTACTTGAGAGAGTTAGTCTAAAAACACGAAATCTAGGATTGAGAAAGTCGGATTTAGATCGCATAAGCAAGAAGTAAAGACTTTAGAAATATGTTCCTATCTTAGACGCTACATTTCATACACATTGCATTGCATCTAGAAATAGGAAATGTGGCATTATGCATTGAGAAATGTAGTGCTTAATATTTTTGTATAAGCATAATGATCGCATGACTTTGTACAATTCTTAGAAATGCTAGCTAAATCTCTTTCTCAACCCTTTCATCGATTACTTGTTACAACACCACCCTTTCAATCGCTGCGCATTTTAATTTCCATCACCATTAGAAAATCTAAGTTAAATTCACCATCGCAATAAGCGCAGAGAGTCTGCGCATATCGATTTAGGTATCCTGCGGTTCGACCTTGGACTTACCAGGACCCTTAAGAAGGCTTTATACTTGGGCTTTGTTAGGAAAAACTGCAATAATCATTGCATCCACACATCTTTCATCGCATGGATAAATCAAACGTTTATCAAGTACTCACTTGATCCCTCTTAATGAACAAAGAACAAACATGTCCAACTATGTGTAAACCACCTCTCAGGCCAGAGAAGTGTGTGACGCCACATCGGTTCAAGCCTTAGAATCATCCTTCTTTACAGGAGCTAATCTACCTACTTTACCCCTGTTCGGGGAAGGAGTGAATTCCATCTTGTGTAGCTGAGTTGCCCAACTCCTTAAATCAGATGAATTCCCAAAGTGGTAGGTTTTTGAGTCGGTGGGCCTGGCCACTCGCACCCATAACAAATCAAAGGACCTCCCTCAAGGGCAAGGACTTCCCCAACTCACTTCAGGATTGAAGTCATTGTTACTTATGGTCATCCTAAGTTGAAGTGATGTCTCTGTCATAGACGGTGTTATATAATAAGACGTTAATACTTCAATGGTCAGGTCCTTATTCAAACTCTTTTATAGACGCCCCTAACTCGCATGTTCCCCTAACACGAATTGATTAGGACAGACCATCTGTGACAATCCAGCAACACTTGTAACTATTCCACAAATCGAGTAGTATCCGTAGCATAACCAAGATAAGGTTTCTCTTCTATATCCATATACTACAGACCATATTTGGTTATCACTTAAGACATGATCCACTTTGTAGTTCAGCACATACCATGCCTTAAGTTAACAATAAAGACAACCAGGGGATTTTAGTTTTTATTGGTTTGGGTAAAACAAATAAAACAAACCATTGAAGCAAATCAAGAATTGAAGTAAATTATTATCATCACAAGCGTTCGTACAAACTGTTTACAACTAAAGGATATGAGACTTTAAGGCAATCAATCCCAACAATAATCTCTTTTTCGGCTCTTCTAAATCCAAAATAGTCAGAGCCACACACCTCTTGGATTCCTTCACCCAGAGAATTACCTTGGAAGCCATTATTGGTTTTGTCCTAGTTTGAGGATTTTTTCCATTTGAAGAATCGTTTTCTTCAAAGGTAAGAGTTTTTCCTAACCCATTTTTACTTTTTGCTGTAAATTCTTTTATAAATGCTGTTAATTTATTTTTGTGATTGCATAATCCTTTTGTTTGTTGTAAAATTTTTTATGTTTTCTGTAAAATTATGAAGACGATCCATCTCTTCTTACTCAAGGTCTCTTCAATAGGGTTTCTTTAATAAGAGGATCAAGTTTTAGGTATATAGCCAAAACGGTCCTATAAGTTATTGGATATGGTTAGGTACCTTAATCCCCGGGAACAACTATATGGATGTGGCTTACTTTGTATATTGGTTACAAAATGATGTGATCCTAAAGTCACTCATGTTGGAGACATGCGAGTGGGGAAGCATCTATGCAAAAGATGTTTGTATAAGACCGAACCACGAAATAGTCATTTTTCCTTTAACGATCATTTACTGTTAAAACTGACTTTTCAATTTTGATGACCTAA
>NC_052352.1:42769505-42874118 GCF_009727055.1 Benincasa hispida
TTTTGATGATTCCAAAGGGGGAGAAGTTTAAGAAAAATTGCTATAAATTTGTTATGATTTTGATTGTATTAATTAGGGGGAGAATTTATTATTTTTTTAGTGAATTTCAAGAATGATCTTTTTGGTGATATGTTGAATTTTATTATGTGCTACATATAGTTTACATGTATTTCAAGCTATTTTTCTTGAATGGGTTGTCATCATCAAAAAAGGGGAAGATTGTTGGTTTTTTAGCCCTTAATCTCAAATTAATTAATTTTAATTAATTAATTAATCAATGTTTTGATGATAACAAACTCAATTTTTAATTATTGAAAATCTTAGTGTTTTAATATATCCATAGCGTAGAGCTCGAAACAACGATTCCAACACCTCTTGAATCACTCAAATCGGAACTAAAACGAAGACGATATGACCGAAACAGGTCTATAGAGAAAATAGATGACGTGACATAACTAGACCATTTGCATGTAAACATGTGGCAGCATATTGGTTGAATGGTGGATCATTAAGAGATTAACATATGATGTACTTTTGATTTTAGGATTGATTTAAAATAAAAAAAATTGAAATTAAAAAGATATTTAAAAGGAAAATAAATTTAATATTGTTTTATGTTTTTGTCTATCGACTAGTTTTTTACACATGATATGTTTTTTATTTTTGGATTGAATTTAAAAAGAAAATGAATTAAAAGGAAAATAAATTTAATATTATTTTATGTTTGTATCTAACGGCTACTTTTTGACACATGGTATATTTTTTTATTTTTTGGATTAATTTTAAAAAGAAAAAAAATTTAATATTATATTTTGTTTGTATCTAATGGCTAGTTTAGTTTAAAATCTCCACCATAGATTTTTTTTCCAAAATTTAATGGTCCAAATTAATAGTGGTTTCTAAAAATTTTTCCATCTCTATATAAACCATCTTCCTCTCCAAATTTTACATTTCATAATCCTCCAAAACTCAAAAGTTCCATTGTTGCTCTCTCTAAGTTCCCAATTTTTTTTCCATCTTATTCTTGAGAGAGTGTTATTGTATTATGAGGATAAATTTGTTGAGTGCTTAAACTTGTAAATCCACTCTAGTGAGAGTTGTATTGTGTTCTTCAAAAATTCTAACATTTGTAACAGTTTGATCCTAAACCATGGAAAGGATCGGGTTTGTTCTTGAACCCGTAAAAGGAGCGGTGGTGTAACGGTTGGGCTCTAATCCGTGGAAAGAGTCGGAAAGATTTTATTCAAATTCTCAAGAGGCGCTTGGGGAGTGGAGTAGGTCGAGTTTGACCAAACCACTATAAAAATTACGGTGTCTTCTTCTCTAACTCTTTCCTTTTTATTTTTGCAATTAATTTAAGCAATTTATTGTATGTTTTAGTTTGTTATTATTTATTTGCTAAAATTTGATAGAATTAAATTATCACATTTTTGTCATCTTATTTGTTGCATAAATTGAATTTTTCTTATTATTTATAAAAAGTGTATTAATTAGTTTAATTGGGTTAGTTTAAAAAAAAGTTTAATTAAACCCTATTCACCCCTCTAGGGTTACCATATCGATCCAACAGACGACACCACTACTCGAAGCCATCAGTATTCTCGGAGTGAGAATCCAAAGGGTGGACTTTGATGAATTGGTAGAGGGGAGGAGGAAAAGTGATCATGTACTACGAACAAGGAAGTTGGAGAAAGGAGAAGACTATCGTATAGTCAAGTGTTTGATCGTCTAGGTTAGGATACACGATCGTGTAGTAAATGCTAACGATCGTGTAGTAAATGCTAACGATCGTCTATCAAAATGTAAGCAATCGTTTAGTTATGCTCAATGCGCTAAGCGATCGTCTAGTAAAGGTAAGTAATCGTTTGAGAAATCACGGGCAATTGTTTAGGAAACGTGGATATGCGATCGTTTAGTAGGCGAGCACTATCATATAGGCTCTCAACACTGAGCGATACAAGACATTCACACCGTGAGTGATTTTGCATATCTTTTGCGTATATCTTGCAGAATGAAAACTATTTTCATTTTATTCTTTAGTTACTAGAACTGAATTCAACTTCCCACTTTCACACGAATTCGAAGAAAACTTCGACCAATTATCTCATAGCCGCCCAATTAATAAAATAATGAATATAATCATATTATATTCTTAATTTATAGTTTGATATCATATATCAACTATAGTGTTTTCTCCTCTACTTGATATAAATCATATCTATATCCAATTTCCTCCAAAATAATGTATCTCATATATTTAGCCAATCATTTCATATATAATTAACCAGTTCAATTATATATATACAATCGAACGCCCTCTTGTCAATTTGAACATTTCAAATTGACCAGAAAACTGATTCTCAACTTGTATCCAAGCTACCAATGGGACCTTATGAACCTATGGCTTGAAGCTCCAATGGTACGTGAATAGTTGACTAAACTCTTTAGCCACGAGATCCACCATACATTAACTGTCAGGCATTGCACTAATGATCGACAACTAAACTCTTCTTACCACAGATATATTTTTGTGTCCATCGGATATAACCAATCATGTGTATGATAACCCTTCATAAATGCTCGTAAGTACAGCTGGGCCAATTTACCGTTTTTCCTCTGTAGTTACATCTCACTCCTTAAGTACTGATAACTAGTAGAAATACAAGTTATTAAAGCTCAAATTATTAAAACAATGGGAGAAAGCGACGGTGAATAGGCAATATTACGATTGAATGCGCCAAACTAAAAGAAAAATTGCGATCGCTAACGCTCATCGCATAAAAGCAGTTAAATTGCGTTATTCTGTGTAGGTACAATGTGATAGCACGTTCTGAGTTTGCGATCCAAGGGTACCTCAAAGATGATCGCGTGATAACTTTACATAAAGCGGTAGCCTAATGTGATGAAACATGATGGGACGTAAAGCTGATAACGGTCAAATCAGAAATTCAGTTGATGGTCGTTGAAAACCATATAGTTGCAAATGCATTGAACTTTCGATGACTATCAGACGGCACAACAAGGTATGGAAATTAATGCTACTCATCCACACAATCATTAGTGAGAAGAACTGTTTTATCTGGAAGCCTATAAATATTTAATGCTACCAAACCAGAAGGATTTCCAAGCAAAGAGGCGAGGCGAAGCTGGGGGAAGGGAATTCTTGAAAAGAAATTAATTTTTGAAGAGGTCGAGAGACTACCGGAAACAACACGGAGGAGAGACACCAAACCTTTGCGAGAGCAAGAGTTAACAACTTGGGAAAGATCGAAATGATAAGAGTAGTGTAAAAAGCCAAAGGAAGCAAGACATTGCTTACCTGGCTTGATACTTTTTACACCATTTATTGTTTTGTACTCAAACACTTTATTTGCAAAAATGGAAACTTCATTTCAATTTATGATCAGTCTCTCCACACCATGCACGAGTAACTAAATTTATGAATGGGTTGAGAAGTACTTAGCTAACATGACTTAAGCTATGCACTTTATGTGATCATCTTGTCTTATGTATGCTTCATTCATCATTTGGAGTACTTGAGAGAGTAGTCTAAAAACAGAATCTAGGATTGAGAAAGTCGGATTAGATCGCATAAGCAAGAGTAAAGACTTAGAAATATGTTCTATCTGCTACATTTCATACACATTGCATGCATCCTAGAAATAGGAAATGTGGCATTATGCATTGAGAAATGTAGTGCTTAATATTTTTGTATAGCATGATCGCATGACTTGTACAATATCTTAAGAAATGCTAGCTAAATCTCTTCTCAACCTCTTCATCGCATACTTGTTACAACACCACCCTTTCATCGCTGCGCATTTAATTCCATCACATTAGAAAATCTAAGTTAAATCACCATCGCAATAAGACCAGAGAGTCTGTCGCATATCGATTTAGTAATCCCTGCGTTCGACCTTGGACTTACCAGGACCCTAAGAAGGCTTATACTTGGGCTTTGTTAGGAAAACTTGCATAATCATTGCATCCACACATCCTTTCATCGCATGATAAATCAACGTATCAAGTACCACTGATCCCTCTAATGAACAAGACAACATAGTCCAACTATGTGTAAACACCTCTCAGGCCATGAGAAAGTGTGTGACGCCACATCGTTCAAGCCTTAGAATCATCTCTTAAGGGAGCTATCTACCTACTTACCCCTGCTTCGGGGAAGGAGTGAATTCCATCTTGTGTAGCTGAGTTGCCAACTCCTAAATCAGATGAATTCCCAAAGTGGTAGGTTTGAGTCGGTGGCCTGGCCACTCGCACCCATACAAATCAAAGGACCTCCCTCAAGGGCAGGACTTCCCAACTCACTCAGGATTGAAGTCATGTTACCTATGGTCATCCTAGTGAAGTGATGTCTCTGTCATGAACGGTGTTATATAATAAGACGTTAATACTTCATGGTCAGGTCTTATTCAAACTCTTTGTATAGGACGCCCCTACTCGCATGTCCCCTACACGAATGATTAGGATCAGACCATCTGTGACAAGTCACAACACTTGTAACTATTCCACAAATCGAGTCGTATCCGTAGCATTACCAAGATAAGGTTTCTCTTCTATATCCATATACTACAGACCATTTTGGTTATCACTTAAGACATGATCCACTTGTATGTCAGCACATACATGCTTAAGTTACATAAAGACAACCAGGGATTTTAGTTTATTGGTTTGTGGTAAAACAAATAAAACAACCATATGAGCAAAATCAAGAATTGAAGTAAATATTATCATCACAAGCGTTCGTACAAACTGTTTACAAACTACAGGATATGAGACTTTAAGGCATCAATCCCAACAATAATCTCTTTTCGCTCTCATAAATCCAAAATAGTCAGAGCCACACACCCTCTTGGATTCTCACCCAGAGAATACCTTGGAAGCCATTATGGTGTTGTCCAATAGTTTGAGGGATTTTTCCATTTGAAGAATCGTTCTTCAAAGGTAAGAGTTTTCTAACCCATTTTACTTTTGCCTGTAAATTCTTTTATAACATGCTGTAATTTATTTGTGAATTGCATAAATCCTTTTGTTTGTTGTAAAATTTTATGTTCTGTAAAATTATGAAGACGATCCATCTCTTCTACTCAAGGTCTCTTCATAGGGTTTCTTTAATAAAAGAGGATCAAGTTTTAGTATATAGCCAAAACGGTCTATAAGTATATGGATATGGTTAGGTACCTTATCCCCGGGACACTATGGATGTGGCTCACTTTGTATATTGTTACAAATGATGTGATCCTAAAGTCACTCATGTGGAGACATGCGAGTGGGAGCATCCTATGCAAAAGATGTTTGTATAAGACCGAACCACGAAATAGTCATTTTTCTTTATAACGATCATTTACTGTTAAAACTGACTTTTCAATTTGATGACCTAAGGTAACTCGATCTCAATCCTAAGCTAACTATGAATTCCTATTTATTCAAGATTTCCTTTAATTTTCATTGTGAGAGTGACTCAACATTGTCGCTCAATAAGCCTCCCATTTTAGGGGTAAGACTGGATTGATGGTTGAGGACATAGTTCTGCGAGATGAAATTCACTCCTACTCGTTTTAGGGTTAGTAGATAGATTTTTCTCTTAAGTACTGACTCCTGGTCTTAAACAAAGGAGCCATGTTCTCTCTCTGGCTAAGAGGGACTCGATTTATTGGAAGAACCATAAACTAATTGTTCATTAGAGGATTAATGGAGACTTAAGAAACAAGATGTATTACAGGGGTAACGACCTGTGAAGGATCGGCTTACTGATTATTGGTAACGACCTGTGAAGGATCAACTTACTGATTATGGTTAAACCAAGTGGACAGATATATATCTACAGTGAGAAGAGTGCAACTATTGAGCTATAGTGATGTGTCTAGGTAGTTAACGAATATTTATTAATCTGATGTAAAGAGTTTAGTCAATTAATCTCAAATTGTTGGAACTCATGATCTGAAGGTCCATTAGGTCCTTCTATTAGCTCATAAAAGGATTAAAATTTAAAATAGCATGTTGAGAGAATTTGAAATGTTCAAATATGGTTTAGCGTTTGGATTTTTATATTTGATATAATTAAACGTTTAATTTACAAATTAAATGGAATTGGAGAGTTGGAAATATTTAAATTTAATATAAATATCAAGTACATGAATAATGACTCATGTATGAATTAGGTGTTTTATTAATTTAATATTTGATAAATTAATTATTAAAATTAATTATATTTTATTTTAAATAAAGTATTTTGAATAAAAATAGAATTTGAAAATTCAAATTCAAATTTTAAGTTTTATTTTAATTTTGATCTTTTGAAAATTGAAATTAATTTAAAAGAATTTTGGAAAGTGATTTTTCCAACTTTTCCAAATTTTCTACACCTAATCCACTCAATTGAGTGGAAGATTGTGTATTAATCTCTATTATCCACTAATTTGCATGTTAATGTTGAATAAATAGAGATCTATTTGACTGAAAATGAGGCCTGCAATCTGAAATTGAAAAGGGAAAAATTTTCAAGTTTTCTCTCTTTACTCCCTCCCTAATCACACCAAATTTCCTCTCAATTTGAGTTCCAACACTCAGTCTAAGGCTAGAGATTAGTAAAGAAGACTCTTGTGGTGGTCTATTATATAGTTGAAGAAGAAATTTGTGGTGAATTCAAGCAATTTGAAGGAATCATCAAAGGTATTCACTTGAAATCCTAATATACTGAATACCATGAACATGCATGTTTTTTTTTTTTTTTTTTTTTAACTAAAATTGATGTATTTAGAGTGCTTGGATCCTTAATTGCTTCCATATGTTGAATGTCAACTCCATCAGGAATATCACTCTCTTTTTCTTTAGTGCTTCTTCCAACTTTTCCTCTTTTTTCATCAGTCACAAGTTCTAGAGCAACCTGCTCTTCTTCTTCATTAATCACTGGACTCACAACATTCCTTTACATTATTCCTTGTAGTTCTTCTCAGAATAACTAGGGAAAATTCCCTTTTGCAAGGCATTTATTACAGTTGCCATTTGGCTAACCTAAACTTTAAGGCTTTGAATAGTTTTCCCATGGCTCGTTACAGTGCTTTCTAAGAAATTTGTCCTACTCCTTGATTCTTTGATAGATTTCCTAAGTATTTCCTCCATAGATGGTTTCTTCCTAGAATGTGGTGAGAGCAGAAAAACCTGAAGGGGCTAACAAAACATTTTTGTTATTAGAATATGAAAAGTTTTCATGATTACACAAACTTGGATGATAGGGAGTAGGTTGATGCGTCTGATATGGGGGAAATTGAGAAGTCTGGTGTGATCCTTAGAATTGATTGGATCGATGCACATATTTGGCCTATTTAGGATCAGGTATCTCCCATGATGGGTTGGTATCTCCCATGACTAATCACATTAGTTAAGGAAACCAATTGTGCTTTTAAAGAATTTACCTCATTGATCCCTGCCACTCTGAATGTGGACCATTCTGCTGGCCAATTATAACTAGTTGTAGTCATATCCTCAAGCAATGCTTAAGCTGCATCGGCAGTCTTAAAGAAGATAGAACCACTTGCTACAGCAATTAATATGGATTTTGTTGTACTGATCAGTCCATTGTAAAATAACTGGATTTAGAGCTAGTTAGGATATCCATGTTGGGGACACTTTTGCAGTAACTCCTTATATCTCTCCCAAGTCTCAAACAACTTCTATTCCTTTTTTTTACCTAAATGTTCCAATTTCAGTTCTCAACCTGCTCGTCTTTGAAGGCGAGAAGAATTTTTTGAGGAAGGCTTAAGCCATTTCATCCTAAGTGGTTATGCTACCTGCAAGGAACTCTAATCAATCTTTTGCATTGTCTTACAAAGAAAATGGAAACAATCTTAAACAAATAGCATTGACGGAGGCTCCGTCTATTTTTATCATCCACATGTTTCCAAGAAAAAACGGATATGCTTATGCAGATCTTCATTTGGAGTTCCTCTAAATGCACTATCTCTTGCAACTTGAATCAAACCGGGCTTCAGCTCAAAATTGTTGGCATTTATTGGAGCCTCTGCAATGCCAAACTGAGATGTAGGAACAGCTAGTTGGAACTCGTCTCCAATAGTCCTAACAACTCTCAATTGATCTGCCATGGCATCTAATTTGGCTCTAAATTCTTCCTTATTCTCCTCGAGGTTCATTCAATTTTTGGATCAAAAGGAGCAAGGTCAGATCGTCGACTTCATCACATACACAGGATTCTCAGCAATTAAATAGAAAAAAAAAAGTATAAAATAAAATTTAAAAAAAAACCTAAATTAAAATCATTTCAATTCTTAACAATATTAAGCTTAGAAAAAGCATTCTTGTCAATCCCCGACAACGACACCAAAAACTTGATACCACCACAAGTGTACGTATCGAAGTAATATATTTCCAGTTAAATTTAGGTATCGTCCACAGAGATTAGCATGAGTAAATTTTCCTTAACTTAGCCATTGTAGTTCTTTACCAATTTTATTTAGGCAACTGAAAACTAATTTGTGAATAAAAGTTAATTCAAACAGTAAAAAAGTAAAAGACAATTAAGAGAAGTTCGATTCTAAAGTGTTGTTTCATTAAGAGATTCAAAATGTTGTCAACATGAAATTGATTAATAAAGATTGGATGAGGCTATAAGTTTTAAATTCAAGAAATCCTTTTTCAAGCTCAATTCGTTCTAACCTAGTTTATCAAGTTTGAATTCCTTTCTATTGCTTGAACCAGCGTTGCATTAAGACCCTTCAATTGCACCCCTTATTATTCTTGAGTCATTATCATGCCTCAATGAGTAATAATCTAAACCACCACGTCCAGCAAATTAATCTCTTTTCCAAACAGAGAAATTAGCCCAAGATCAATTGCTTAATGGCCAACTAATCAAATGCATTAAAAATAGATAATTTAAAATCCAATCAAGAATCCATCGTTCACAATGTCAAGAATTCATTCAAGAAAACTTAAAAATCTAACAACACCCTAGAATTCAGAGTTTAGCTACACACGATTTCAACAATGAAAAATCCTAAGTAGAAAGAAAACATCATGGAAGATGGATGAATGAAAAAAATTAAGTGAACAAAGAATTGATTTTCCTTCACCATGACCGGATCTCAATCTCAATCTTCTTGACCTTCGCCAACGAATTTTGAGTTAATCTCCAGTTGGAACACTTTTTTTCTAGAATATTTCTTTCTTCCTAGGTTGAGCTCTCTCCAAATTGGCTCCCCCTTCTTCAGACAGCGTGGCTCTTTTATAAGCAACGCCACCAGCGTCGCAACATTGTGGATAGCATTGCTACGCTGGCATAAGTAACAAATGAGCTTCAATTCGTAGCGTCACGGCACTATCAACAGCATTGCAACGCTGCCCTATTTTCTTTAGCTTTCAAGACTTCAGCATAGTGGGGCAACATGCATTGCAATGCTGCCCTATTTTCTTTAGCTTTCAAGACTTCAGTGTAGTGGGGCAGCATAAATTCTTTCACTTTCTCCAATTTTGGCCTCTATCTTCTCTCCTATTTTCACAATTGGCCCCTGGTTTCTCATATTTGGAAATTTGCACCAAATTTAGTTGATTTATGCCCAATTTTCTCCTAATACTAAGTTTCCTGAAATTAACTCAATAAACCACATTAAATCATACCAACCAATAATAACTCTAAATTTGAAAGCAATTAAAAATCACTTTTCAGGTACTTTTCAATATTTATTTGATACACACAAAGCTAGATCTTAAATAGGATATTTATTCACATAGGGAGGAGCTGTTGTATTATGAAAATCAGTGAAATAGACCATAACAACCACTTCTTCAAATCATGCTAAAATCCTTGCAATCCACGAGGCTCGTCGAGAATGTATATGGTTAAGATCAATGACTTAACAAATTCGTGGAACGTGTGACTTATCTCTAATAAAAATCTTCCAACAATATTATCGAAAACAACACAGCTTGCATGGCCCAAATCAAAGGAGGATATATTAAAGGCGAGAAGAAACCGATTAAGGTTTGTGAGCGAAAATGGGTGTTAGGTTTTTAAAGGTTGTATATTTTCTATGTTAATTTCCCCGAAATATTGTTGATTATTTACTTCAATTGCTAACTTTGTAGGACTAAATGATCCCCAAAGCATTTTGGAGTCATTACAAGAAAATTATTCCAAAAAGACTAGAAATGACCAAGAAAATCAACAAATTGAAAAGAATCGAGTAAACACCCAGGAGAGCATCGAGTAAGGCTGTTGGATCATAAAGCATCGAGTATTTAGCAGAATACTGTCAAATAGCATCAAGTAAAGACTATCGAGTATTCAGCCATCTTCCATCTAGTTATCGAGTTCCATCTGATTCATTTTCCATCGAGTTAAAGCAATCGAGTAAAGAGCATCCAGAGCGCCAAGGATCGAGTATTGACCGTCAAGTGTCAAGGAGCGAGTATTAAACAGAAAAACTCGACGTGCTCATTCTTCTTTTCGGATTTTGATGTGATACATCTGCACGCTTCATGATGATTTTCTACTGGTATAAATGAGTTCAGTTCTTCCGAAGACGAGGAGGTATATCATATTTTTAGAGATTCCTTCATTTTCTTGAGAGAAAAACTTAAAAGTAGAAAACCCCATTTTTTAAAGAGAGATTTCGATTTCCAAGATCGATCCTTGTAATTTTCTGTGAGATAAAGTCAATTTTGTACTCAGACTTGTATCAACATGCAACTATCAATGGAATGCTTAAAGAACTTCAACCTCCATGAGTAGGTAAATCTTTTTCTTGAGGTTCTATGTAATTAAGCATTTTCTTGAGACTTTTCTTGAACTTGCTTTCATGTAATTACTTTCTTTTGAATGTTCTCTCTGAGATTTAGAATAAAATTGATTAAGATTGAATAGACGAATCAAAATTAATCAATTTTTTGTATGCAAAAGTTATATGGTTCTATAACAAAATTGTAATTGTAGTTGCAAGAATTAGTAGTCTTGATAGAAAATATGGACTTCTTTTCCTCTTTTCTTTAAAGAATCTATTAATTCAGAACATTCATGTAATCAATCTTGAATTTTTAGTCTCTTGATTTCCAGGTTGGAATAGTTAAGAAAAAACCCATGAGTTTGCCTAGTTATATAAAATCCACAAATATTTCATTTCCATTGAATCTTATCTCTTATATCAATTCTTGTCTTTTGCGCCCCCCCCCCCCCCACCACAATTTAATCTTTTTAAGGGCCAATTATTTGTGGTTCTCTTGAGATCGACCTCTTACTTCCACTATTACTATGTGTTAGTTCTAGTTGTAGTTAGAATTTTAATAAATTTAATTTATTTTGGGTGGATAGAATTAACGACACCTACTTTACAACGAACAACAGGGATCAGACTCAAATCCCAATTTTGATAGAATTCACAATTTTACAAAAAAACATCCAAAATGGTCACCACCAATTGGTTTCCTCTGTATTTTCTGAGATGAGAATCACAGGAGTTTTGTGAGCTCTGTGATTTTTGGAGAGGGAAAGAAGAACTTGAAAGAGGAGGAGAGATTGGGAAAAAAAATAAATAAATAAAAAATAAAAAATAGAGAACTCTTATGTGTGTTTCTTTCCTCTATCAATACGAAGATGGAGAATAAAAACCAATCCCAACCAAAACTCCCACTCAGTACGTGGGTTGAGAGAATAGGGAAGAGAAGTTATTTTCTTCTCTTAATTTCAAAAATTAAAATAAATAAATTTAATTTGAATTTATATGTATATATATATATATAACCAACTTATTATATGTATGTGTGTGTGTGTGTATATATATATATATATATATATATAACTTATAACAGATGGTTTAATATTGTCACATACAATATAATCTATAGTTTTAATTCTCTCAACAAAGATATTTATTATAAATCCTATTTATATTAAATTTAATTATATGAATCCAGTTCACATAATTAATATTTGAATCATATTAGAATATCTATTTCCTCTCAAATAAACTTTATAATGTATCAAATATATTATAGTAATTATATCATATATAATTAAATTAAATTATTTATATCACATATAATTAATTCCCTCAATTAATTTGAACAATTCAAAATTAATCCAAAATTGATTATCATTTAATCCCCATTGAGCTATAGAGGGGACCTCACGGATCTGTAGCTTGAAGCTCCAATAGTACTTGAATAATTAATTAAACTCCTTTAATTATATTATTCAACATCCATTTAGGCACTCCAATAAAGATCGACAGTTGCACTCTTTGCACTACAGATGTATTTCTGCATCCATTGGATATAACCAGTCAACAATGCGATGACCTTTCATAAATTGCTCATAAGTACAGTTAGGTCAAAATTATCGTTTTGCCCCTGTAGTTACACCTAACTCCTTAAGTATCACTGATTCCTCTAATGAACAATAAGTCATAGTCCAACTATGACTAAACCCCTCTCGGGCCAAGAGAGGGTGTGGCGTCATATTGTTCAAGCCCCGGAATCAACCCTTAAAAGAGTAATTTATCTACTTTTCTCGACCTCGGGGAAAGAGTGAATTTCGTCTTGTGTAGCTATGTTCCGAGCTCCCCAATTAGACGAATCCCCAAAATGGAAGACTTGTTGAGTCGACAATCTAGCCACTCTTACCCATACAAATCAAATGACCACCTTCATAGGCAGAGGTTTGTAACTCACTCAGGATTCAGATCATGTCACCTATGGTCATCTTGGTGAAATGTAAGTCTCTATTTTGAACGGTGTTATATAATGAGACTAGTCATTTTGTGGTTTGGTCTCATACAAACTCCTTTGTATGAATACCCCGCACATAAACCTCCACATGAATTATCAGGATCAGATCATTTGTAGCATTTTACAACAATTCCAACATCTACAAAGCAGGTTGTACTTGTAGCGTCACCAAGATAAGGTATCTAACCTTATCCATCTACTATAGACTATTTAGGTTATCACTTAAACATGATCCACCCATATGTCTCTACATACATGTTTAAGCTACAAAAGATAACCTTGGATATTAGTTTATTGGTTTGTGGGTTTAATGCTACTAAATGTCAAATAAGACATTTCATACTTTATTAAATAAATAAAATGTTTGTACAATCAATTACAAACTAAAGGACCCTACAAGATTTAGGGCATCAACCTCAACAGATAGAACAAAACATATTTCACCGAAACTTTTCTACACTCATGATATTGAAGAAAATGACGACATCACTATACAACAAATTTATTCAAAGGATAACCTGACAGTCTTATTTATAAAGACATTACCTACCAGAACCTTTGAAAAATTGGTGCACAACATTGGAATACAGTGACTCAGAGATCTCAAGTGATATTTCCATGAGGGAGAGTAAATATATTATATTCTTTTTAAGAATATCATATGAAATATGTACTCTTTTTCCTTCACTAAAATTTTCCTGGTAAGGCTTTAACAAGGCACATTTCATATATAATAGGCATCTAAAGGAGAGTACTATAAATATGTTAAAATAGTGTAATGTAGATGCCCAAGCTTAGTGTCTTGAAAATGACAATTGTCAAACTCATCATCCCATGTGTCACACGATATTAGTGTCCATGTTGCCATTTTGTCTATAAATAAAGGCATTTGGTGGATCTTGAGAGAATACATACATTAGTAAAAATTCCATGAACTTTGGAGAAAGTGGAGAATTTTGGAGGAATTTCATATTTTCATAATTTCTTATTTTTGTTATTTTATTTATTTATATATTATATTATATTTATTTNATAATTTCTTATTTTTGTTATTTTATTTATTTATATATTATATTATATTTATTTTAATATTATATTTTCTTGATATCCGTATTCCCGCTGCACCTAATTTTTACAACAATTTCTAAATTTTGTTTATGTGATTCCTAAACTTTCAAAGATATTCAATAAGTCCTTTGAAGTTTTCGATTTTATGTTTTATAAGTTTATGCACTTCAAAATATGTTGATCTACTAGACACAAAATTATCTTCGATTATTTGATTGATCTTAAATTAAAAGAAACTTATTCTTTTTGTAGAAAAAAAATTAAATTACAAGTTTACTAATGTTTTTGTCTATTTTATCACTAGAATTTAAATTTTGTGTCTAATAAGACTCTAAAATTTTAATTGTTGAATAAGTTTTGAAACTTTCAATTTTATGTCTAATAGATATCTAAATGTTCAACTACCTATTCAAGATTTTTTAAGATGTATTGAGAAAGAATTAAAATGTAGAGTATTTATAGCATCAGTGAGGCAACCTTATAGGAGTGAATAGGGTTTATTTAAACTAATTTAAAACTTTCTACTAATGTGGGCCAACTAAACAAATTAAAAAACTTTTCGCTAAAAAATAATTTAAACAATAAATTCATGCAAATAAATTCAACCCAAAATAGTAAAGTAATTAAAACTAACACTTTTAAGCACCAAATTTGATTTTAATACAAAGATTGGTATGAGATATGTAAAGATCAATTCTGCCAATCTAAATAAAAATTAAGCAATTAATTTAAGGAACAAATATTACAATTAATTTCATGCAATAAAATATAACAATAAATTAATTTCCAAATTAAAGTATGAGAGGGATAGAGAAATTAACACTAGAAATTTAATAGTGGTTCGGCACAACCGGAGTACATCTACTTTCCAAGCTCCTCTTGGGTATGTCACTACGAACTTGACTTCTTCCACAGAGTTGAACCGTACAACGTTATTTTTTTGGGTGCAAGAAAAAACTCGATCCTTTCCATGGTTGAGGATCAAACCATTACAACGACTCTTTTTCTAGGATCAAGAGCAACCTTACAATAGTTTAGAAAAAAAATAGCACACTCGACAAACTCTCTAAAAGAGTGGATTTACAAATTTAGCACTCAATAAATCAATCCTCACAACATAAAATATCTCTCTAAAAAAGAAAATGAAAAAAAGAAAATTGAAACTAGGAGAGTGTTAGAATAGAAGAATGCAAGGACCAATCAGATAATAGCATTCAGACACGTAAGTAAGGCTCCTTTGTATCATGTAAAACATATAGAAAAATACTATAGTCTCTTCGGCTGCCACCTCTCTATCTTCTTTATTACACCTAACTTGGTATCAGAGCCTCTTTAATGGCTAACACTGCTCGCTCAGGGATGAACACCACAGGAACTGAGACTAAAAAATTTAGCACACCGCCCTTGAATCAACTTCTCAACCAAATCACAAATACCAAACTCGAATGGGGGAACTTTATGCTTTGGAAGACACTGGCATTGTCGATTCTCCGAGGGTACCGACTAGAAGGCCACCTATCAGGTACAAAATTCTGCCCTTCTATGTTTGTTTCCGTCCCAATAGAAGGTGTATTAGTTCATGAGGCAGCTGCCACTGTCTCTGACCCTTCGAGAAGTTCATCTAGCTCCACAGGTGAGCAAATGCTTAATCCCCTTTATGAGGCATGGATTACAGCAGATCAATTATTATTAGGGTGGCTCTACAACTCAATGGCACCAGAGGTTGCCGTCCAACTGATGGGATTTGAAAATGCCAAGGCGCTGTGGGATGCCATTCATGCTCTTTTAGGTGTCCAGTCATGAGCTGAGGAGGACTATCTCCAACAAGTATTCCAGTAAACATGCAAGGGCAACTCATCCATGTCTGAATATCTCAAACTAATGAAGCTTCACTCAGACAACTTAGCTCAAGCAAGAAGTCCGGTATCATCTCGAAACCTAATCTCACAAGTGTTACTTGGTTTAGATGAGGAATATAACCCTGTTATTGTTGTAATACAAAGCAAACCTAACATATCCTGGTTGGATATGCAATCAGAGCTCCTTTCCTTTGAGAAAAGGTTGGAGCATCAAAATTCTGCTAAAACGTTTGTTGCCTTTGCAGGAAACCCTTCAGTGAATGTCACATTTGGCAGGGGCAATGGCAATACCAAATCCAATAATCACAATGTTAATCAAGGCGATGGATAGTACCAATAGAACAACTCCAAACCCAACTATTCCAACAATGGATGAGGCAGTCGTGGTAGGGGCAATCGCCCATCATGTCAAATGTGCTCTAAGTATGGTCACTCAGCTGATGTTTGTTACCAACGGTCAATCGGGAATATATGCCTAATGCTAATCAAGGTAGAGGAGCTGGACATCAGCAACCATCTAACAACACTCTTTCAGCCTTCATGACTTCATACCCCACCAATCCATTCATTGCTACACCTGAAAACCCCAATGATGTCAACTAGTATGCAGATAGTGGTGCTACTAACCATGTCACAGCCGATCCAACATACATTGCCAATCCATCTGAATACTCAGGTACTAATCTAGTGACAGTTGGTAATGGTGAATAGTTATGCATCTTTGCTGTAGGTAATTCAAGTCTAAAATCAGGACAATATGTACTTAGTTTAGAAGATGTCTTTTATGTACCATCAATTGCAAAGAACTTAGTAAGCATCTCTAAACTAACTCAAGACAATAATATCTTTGTGGAATTTCATGCAACTTGCTGTTTCATAAAGGACAAGCATACGAGCAATACTCTGGTGAAAGGCACACTTAAGGATGGCCTCTATCAGCTTGGGGAGACGACAATTCAACCACATGACATTTCAAAGCTTAGAAGATCAGAAGATCCCAAGTCATTGGACAAAAATAATGGCTCCAAAGTCCTCTACCTGTCAAATATCAGTGTAAATGTTGTTGAGTCAACCGATCTGTGGCATAAGAGATTAAGCCATCCCTCCCCCAAAATTTTGAAAACCATACTAAATCAGTGAGAACAGTCGAACAAAGTTAATGAAAAACAGTTGTTTTGTGAATCATGTCAGTTGGGTAAATCACACTCTCTTCTTTTTTCTCAGTCTAATTCTATAGCTAAAAATAGCTTTGAACTATTCTATTCTGATGTATGAGGACCATCTCCGATACAATATACAACAGGCTTTCGTTATTATGTTTCATTTTTAGATGATTATAGCAGATTTCTGTGGACATATCCTCTTAAACAAAAGTCGGATGCCCTAGCAGCTTTCAACCACTTCATTCAAGTAGTCAGAAATCAGTTTGATACTACAATCAAGGTATTTCAATCGGATAATGGCACTAAGTTTGGAAAAATCCAACAATTGTGCTCTTCTCTTGGCATTATAAGTAGATACTCTTGTCCATACACTTCAACACAAAATGGAAGAGTGGAGAGAAAACACAGACACTTAGTTGAAATGGGACTCATTCTTCTAGCCCAAGCTTCCATGTCGTATCAGTATTGGTGGGATGCGTTTGTCAATGCCAACATCCTAATCAATGGCTTACCCACCTCTGTGTTATAAGGATGGTCTCCAACACAACTGTTGTTTACCGAGTACTTGACATATCAAAGTTGAGAACGTTTAGTTGTGCATGTTTTCCCTACATCCGACCATATCAGCAGCACAAATTCAGTATCACTCTAAGAACTGTGTATATCTAGGCCCAAGTATACTTCATAAAGGCCATCGGTCCCAAGCTAAGTCAGGTAAAGTGTACATATCTCGAAATGTTGTGTTTAATGAAACTGAATTTCCCTTCTCTACTGGTTTTCAAGTGATCAATGATCCTTCAAAAGTCAGGTCTCCATTGCTGCCTGTCCAAAGTCCCGTTCAATTTGTCCAAGCCTTACCTGATCTATTGCAAACTCATCCAACTACATCCAACATCAATTCTACCTCAACTCTATCTCCCAACTCTACCAGTCATCCCATTCTACCAGAACCATCAACTAATCCCTCAAACCAAGACATACCTTCTCTATCACCTATCCCACAACCCTACAATCCTATTACTTCCCTTCCCAACAGTGATCCATCTCACACGACAAATTCACCATCCTATACTAGCCCTATCCCTTCTCAGACAAATCACTACACCCCAACCCCACCTCTACAGCAAACCACTACCATTACTAAGCACCGACAGCCCATAGATCCGATTCAACCAACACATCCAACAGTCACTAGAGCAAAGGCTGGAATCTTTAAGCCCAAACTACTACTCACAACCAAAACTGACTGGACCATCACAGAACTGATGAGAGTAAAAAAAGCACTTATTACACCTCAATGGAGAGCCGCTATGGATAATAAGTACCAAGCACTAGTTCAAAGAAACACTTGGCAACTTGTACCACCATCTGATTCATACAATGTTTTAGGTAACAAGTGGATCTTCCGACTGAATAAACATCTCGATGGCTCTATTGACAGGTACAAAGCTCGCTTAGTTGCCAAGGGTTTTCACCAACATTAAGGGATAGACTTCTTTGAGACGTTTAGTCCAATTGTAAAGGCATCCACAATTAGAGTGGCACTCAGCATTGTTATCTCAAGAGGATGGGAGATCCGCCAACTTAACTTCAACAACGCCTTTCTAAATGGCAGCCTACAAGAGGAAGTATACATGAAACAGCCTACTGGATATGTTAGCATTAAGCATCTAGACTATGTGTACAGGTTAAATAAAGTGATTTATGGCTTGTCAACCCCTCGTACATGGAGCAACACACTTGGAAATGCCTTAGTCAATTGGGGGTTCAAAGCTTCAAAGGCAGACAACTCCTTGTACACCTTTCACACTTGGGAAGCTGTCATTTTCCTGCTGATATATGTAGATGATCTGATAATAACAGGCAATAATACTCAGGTTATATCTCAACTCATCCAACTCTTTGACAGAAAATTTGCACTGAAGGATCTTAGTCGTTTAACATATTTTTGGGCATCCAAGTGCACTATCTCAAGTCTGGATTCATAATCAAGCAAAGTAGGTGGAAGATTTACTCCACAAACTCAGTCTCACTGATCTAAAGTCGTTGTCTTCCCCCTGCAGAGTAGGTAAACACCTATCTCTAACTGATGGACAACTACTGACTGATCCCTATCTGTTTAGAAGCACCATTGGCACCCTTCAATACTTGACAAACACTAGACCAGACATAGCCTACATAGTTAACCACTTGAGTCAATTCTTGAAAGCACCTACTGATGTACATCGGTAAGCAACCAAACATGTACTCAGATATGTCAGCGCCACTAGATATCATAGACTTCTGTTCCAACTAAGCATTGACTTACAACTCACAGCTTATTCGGATGCCGATTGAGCCTCCAATGTTGATGACAGAAAGTCTATTGCAGCATATTGTGTGTATGTTGGAAACAACTTGGTCTCTTGGTCTTCTAAAAAGCAAACAGCAGTTGCTAGATCTAGCATAGAGTCTGAATACCGAGCACTTGCTCACACCACAGCAGAAATAATTTGGCTTAAACAACTGCTAAATGAACTATAAGTCCAACTAACCTACAAACCGATACTATGGTGTGACAACATTAGTGTTGGAGCCTTAGCCTCAAACCCGGTGTTTCATGCTAGAACAAATCACATTGAGCTTGATATCCATTTTGTACGAGATCAAGTTGTCAATGGCCATCTTGAAGTCAGGTACATCCCTTCATCTGATCAAATTGCTGACTGCTTAACGAAACCATTGACACAGTCTCACTTTCAACTACTTCGAAGCAAACTCTGTGTTGTAGAACTTCCCACGAGTTTGAGGGGGGATGTTAGAATAGAAGAATGCAAGGACCAATTAGATAATAGCATTCAGACACCTAAGCAAGGCTCCACTAAGTCACCAATCCAACTAGGATTTGAAGAATATTAAAAGGAAGAAAAGGCTATTCAGTCAATCAAAAATTCGGTTATTCAGTGTCTTGTGTAAAGCTGACACTTGGCCATTGGTTGTTAGTATAATCATTCTTTATTCTTTATTATTTTTTGTGGCATAAACCCTAAGGGTTTCTCTATACAAAGTCTCCATTAAATACTCCTCTGTATCAGTGTAAAACATATAGAAAAATACAATAGTCTCTTCGGTTGCCCCATCTCTGTTTTCTTTATTACACCTAACTGAGAGAGAGCAACAATGGTGGCTTAATGAGTTATGGAGAATTAAAAATAATAAAAATTATTGTTTTAATTTTGGAGAAGATAAAAATTTTAAAAAGAGATGAGGTAGGTAAAAACCAAAATTCAAGTTGGGTCATTGGATGTTGTTAAAAGAAAATTAAATCGTTGAGATTTAAACTCAACTAGAAATTAGACACACACAAAAAATATTAAATTATTTTTCTTTTTATATTTTTTTTTAAAATCCAACAAAGAGCAAAACCCACCATATGTCCAAAACTAACCGATAAACACAAACATAAAATAATCTTAAATTCATTTTTCTTTTAAATTCATTTTCTATTTAAAATCAATCCAAAAATAAAAAACCCACTATCTGTCACTCCTTCATTACTCCAAGTGGCTCCTTTTAATTGGTCCACTTCGATGAGAAAAATTATGTCACGTTCTTATAAGATTATTTCGACCATATCTTCTTCATTTGAGGTCCGATTTAGATGATTCAAATTGCGTTAGAACCGTTTTGTCGAGCTCTACGCAATGGACACTTCAAAACACTCAAATTGTTAATAAATAAAAAAAACATGTTTGTTATCATCAAAACATTAATCAATTAATTAATTAAAATTGATTAATTTGAGATTAAGGGTCTAAAAGCCAACAATCTTTGTTTTTTCGATTATGACAAACAACACAAGAAAAATGAAATCCAAAGTACTATGTGATGTGAAATATGAGCTTGAATCACAAACAACATATATACATAATTTCAATAAATTGAATTGTTTCAATAATAACATGTTTTCATTTTTCTTATTACCTCTCCCCCTTTTGCAATTAATCAAAGAAGGACAATAAAAATAATATAATGACATGAATGTTTATCCTAAAATCATGAACACATAATTTTTCATTTCTTCTCCTATCAACAAGCTTTCTAAATATAAGCAACAACATTGTAAGTTTAAAGGCATCATATAAATTTAAGATCAATTTAACAAATATCTCCTCCTTTTAAAATCAATTGACACTCCCCCTTAATAAGGGACATAAAAATTTAACACATAAATCAACTCGGGCTAGAAATATCAACTAAATTTTCATAATAAAATTCGACTCAAATAACAATAACTCCCCCTAAAAGAATAAACAATATGCATAAGAGGGACACACAACAATAAAGAAATAAGGAAATCAATTTCATTCAAACATGAAATTCATATATAAAAAGATACAAATGTGTATAACTCCCCCTAAAATCAAGCATTCTCCTTTTAATAAAAAAATCAATAAGAACCAATGAGATAAAATCATTCAAGTAAAAAAACAACCAATCAAGATACCAAAATATCAAATATTATAAAATAAACACTAATTGTTGAAAACTAAATACGAATACCAAATAATAATAAATTAGCTTTCACAAATAAATAAGGAGAAGAAAGGCCAGGAAGGAAGACCTAGATGATCCGTCTGGTTTGTAACCCCTACTACATCTGCCTTTACAATATTCTTTTCCTTCTTGTCCATCAATCGGAAATCAAGACGTCCTCCGTTTCTTTCGGAGGGTGCTGACCCGCAGCCTCCACACCAGTAGCGCTCTACATAGGCCGAAGCGATGTGAGCCCCAACACTGGAATAGTTTTAGCTCTTGGCTTAAAGAGCAGTAAGTGGCTCACCAATTTTGGGTGCCGCAGATGGATTCTTACTTATAATTGCATATCATCTGTCTTCTTTTCCTTTTCTTTGTTTTGGTAATCACGGGAACCATACGTGACACTATCACCTCATACGGCTCCATCCCGGCTTTGGACATTGCATATTAGCCAATCAATAAAAGTATGGACTCGACAAAAATGAATTTTTTACCAATCTTGAACAAAATGCAACCGGAATTCAAGTAACTACCAATTTTATAAATACTCCCTCTATAGAAAAGAATTTAACAACTCTTCAAAATAACATGCTCATAGGACAAATAAGATACTCAAAAATAATTCTCAATTAACAAAACATACTTCATATAAGTAACAAATCTATTTAAAAAAATCATCAAGACAATGACAATTTTGTTAAAGACTCAATGTCCTTTTGTTCAAAATTTTTCAAGAAAACACAAAGATAAGCAAACATCTAATTGACCAAAAAGCAAAATAATAAGAAAATAGATAAATGCCAAATAAATAGATACACAATCATCTCTCATGGACATTCAATCTAATAACCAATATAATTCACAATATGTCAAAATCTAACTATTTAAGACCGATCAAGAGAAATAATTTTCATCAAGATACCAAAAGAATATTATCTCACTAATTCAAAAAATAATAAGAGTTACCAAATATGCAATTTCGTTTGATGGATTCAAACGAGCTTTTTAGTAGTTGCAATTTAAATTAATTCCATAATTGAAGTCCAAGCAACTGTTGCTTCTTGAATCACACCTACAAATAAAGCTCAATCAAAAGATTTTGGTACTCATTTCTTGGGTCCTTCATATCAGTAAGAAAATATTTTGGAACCCATTTAAGATTAGTTCCAATATTACTATGATTCATTTTTGGCAAATGACATATAAAATTTATGTCCAACTTTACCACACGAATAACAAATAACATTAGGTAAGAATTTCTTTTTGATTAATTGATTTTTCATAAATTTTTTCTCAAAGAAATTCTTTCTAGGGGTATTTTTCAATTTGAAACACTTTGGTCTAATATGACCTTTGACTTCACAAAAATGACTTTTAGGCACAAATTTTGGTTTTACATAGATATCTCTAGCCTTTTTATGATTAGACACAAGTTTAGTACCATTCATACATTTAAATATTTCATGAACATCTTTAGGCACAAGCTTTGATTCTTCAAACACATTTCTATCATTTTCATGCTTATTCACAAAATTCATATTATGAGCATATTTTGATCTAGCATGAATGTGTTTTTGGCAAATTTTGAATTTCCATGAAATTTTCTAATCTTTTCATGCTTTGACAAAAATTTAGATTTAACAAGATTAGACACATTTGGTAAAGCATCTCGAGACATATAATGGGTGGCTTTAATGAAAGTACTTTTAGAACTAGATGAAGGAATTTTATCAAGATAGTCAAATCCCTTTTGTCATTTCAAGATTTACCTTTATCTAATTTTTGAGTACCTATAGACAATTTTTTATTACCTTCTTTAGCACATTCAAGCTCATTCACAAGATTTGACTCTTTTTCTCTTAAAGCTTTAATAAGTTCATTTGTACCAAAGGCATCATGCTCAAGAAAGTTAATTTTATCAATAAGAGAAAATTTATCTTTTTCTAAAGAAGTATTGTTAGCTTCCAACTCATTAATTCTATTTTCTAAACTAGCAATTTCGTCTTTCAATTCTAAATAAGAAGATTCAATTTTTTCATTTTAATCTCTCAAATTATTTAATTCACATGATAAAGATTTGAGTTCATCATTTTCTTTTTCAAGAAACTTGATTCTATCGTTCAAGACACATTTCTCATCATCACACAATTTATCAACATGAAAAACATCATTAGTTGCTCTATTTTTCAAACATGCATTTTCATCTATCAAAGATTTGTTTTCACTAGACAATGCCTTAAACTTCTTTGATAGTTTTAGATATTTATAGCTAACTTTTTCTAAATTCAATTGCATGCTTTCAAATGCATCATATAGTTCATCATAAGGAGTTTTTTGAATTACCTTATTTTCATCACTTTCAACTCTAGAACCATTGGAATGAGCCATTATGCAAAAAGAGGATCCATCACATTTTTCTTTTTCCATTACATAGATTTTCCCTTCATTTGCAAATTATAATTCTCCTTCACATTAAGTAAACTATTAGTAGAACAAGGAGAATTTTTTACACTATACATATTGTCAAGAAAATTCCAAATATTATATGCATAATCAAATTGTTCAATTTTATCACATAGTTTACTATCCAAAGTACTACGTATGATATTTATGGCTTGGCCATTAAAAGAGAGCAATATATCATTCAATTTTAATTTTGACAAGTTATGTTCACAAACATACAAGATATTAAAATCAATAGCAAGTAAAAACGTTTTCATTCTCATTTTCCAAATATCAAAATTTTTACCATTAAAGAAAGGATGTGTATTAACACATTGACCTTCTAAAGTTGCCATATAGCTCTAGTAATTAAGCTATCAATAATTTTTCAAAATTATAATAAGATACTTAAATATCAAAATAATATTTTAACAATGATTTATGTAGAAGAGCTCATTGCTCTCATACCAATTGTAGGAATGAAAAAAACAAACAATGGGTGTCAATTCGAAATGAATTTAAAAAAATATTATTGATTACAAACAAGAGCAACTGGCTCTGACACCAATTGTAGAATCGGTATGGCAACCCTAGAGGGTGTGAATGAGGTTTATTTAAACTAATTTAAAACTTTCTACTAATTTTGGTCTAACTAAACAAATTAACAAATTTTTCACAAAAAAATAATTTAAACAATAAATTCATGAAAATAAATTCAACCCAAAATAGCCAAGTAACTAAAACTAACACTTTTGGTTTTAATAAAAAGACTGGTATGAAATATGTAAAGATCAATTCAACAAACCTAAATAAAAATTAAGCAATTAATTTAATGAACAAATATTACAATTAATTTCATGCAGTAAAAAATAACAACAAATGAATTGCAAAATTAAAGTAGGAGAGAGATAGAGAAATTAACATTGGAAATTTAATAGTGGTTTGGAAAAACCGACCTACATCCACTTCCCAAGCTCCTCTGGAACTCCTTCCACAGTTTAGAGTCGAATCGTATAATGTTCTTTTTTCGAACGCAAGAACAAACTCGATCCTTTCCTCAATATCGTTATAACGACTTTTTTTCCAGGATCAAGAGCAATCCTTACAATAGTTTAGAAAAACAAATAGCACACTCAAAACACTGTCGAGTGGATTTACAAATTTAGCACTCAATGAATCAATCCTCACAACATAAAATATCTCTCTCAAGAAGAAAATAAATAGAAGAAGATTGAAGCTTGGAGAGGGAGTAACAATGGTGACTTAATGAGTTATGGAGGATTGAAAATAATAAAAATTGTTGTTTTAATTTTGGAGATGATAAAGAGTTTAAAAAGAGATGAGAGGTAAAAACCAAAATTCAACTTGGGTCATTAAATGTTGTTAAAAGAAAATTGAATGGTTGAGATTTAAACTCAACTAATTGTTAGACACAAACGCAATGTAATATTAAATTCTTTTTTTTTAATTCATTTTATTTTTTTTAAATCCAATAAAAAAACAAAAACCCACCATGTGTCCAAAACTAGCTGTTAGACACAAACATAAAATAATATTAAATTTATTTTCTTTTAAATTCATTTTTTTAAAACCAATCAGGAAAAAAAAAGCCCACCCGCTCCTCCAGTGCTCCAAGTGACATCTTTCAGTTGGTTCACTTTGATGAGAAAAATTATGCCACATCATCATCACCTCGAGATTTTTCCTTTAAAGATTGTTTCGGCCATATTTTCTTCGTTTGAGGTCCGATTTACGTGATTCAAATTGTGTTGGAACCATTGTTCTGAGCTCTATGCAATGGACACTTCAAAACACTCAAATTGTTAATAAATAAAAGTAGGTTTGTTATCATCAAAATATTAATTAATTAATTAATTAAAATTGACTAATTTGAGACTAAGGGCCAAAAAGCCAATTGAATGAGAAATTTTGGACCAATCACAAATTGCCACATCATTTACCAAATTAATGACGAAATTACAAATAATTGAATTTGGGACTAATTAAAAATTGACATGTGTCCCAAATTGAAATTGAAGACATAAGTTGGCGAATTTCGATGATGCCACGTGTTTTCATCATGACCGTTGAATTGAATAAAATTAATTTGGTCCAATTTGACATTATTATTTGGGCTAAAGTTCAATTGAGCCCAAAAATAGGCTTAATTTAACCCAAGTGTCAAATAAGGCTCAAATCCATTTAGTTGAGCCTAAGGACCAGGTCCATAGACCAAGCAAGCCCAAGCCCATAAAGCCCACTTGAGAACTCTATTAGAGGAGTTCTCTTCATTTGAGCTGATCACAGTTGAAGACTAAAGTCCTATGGAAATACAAGCATTCTTCCAAGACTCCAACTTCAAGAACATCCACATGCTCTGCTTTCATACGTCAAGCATACGCATTCAATCGAGAGAGAACGAGAGATCGAACCACATCTGCATCAAATTTATGTCAACACAAGTTCAACTCCACGAAATACGTTTCTTCTAAGGCTTCATGTGAACACTGAACCTCTAAGAGGATCATCAAGCCCAAAGATCAATCATCCATGAAGATGATCAAGCTCAAAAGCCAATCGTCCAAGAAGATCAACAAGTCCAGAGGTAGATCATCCAAGAAGATCGACCAGCTTAAAGATTAAAGTTTATTTTAAAAGCATCAAAAGATTATGTATTAGAGATTGTACTCATTATAATGAAATTAATACAAATACAAAGTTTAAATTCCACGAAACAAGTTTCTTCGAAAACATCGTGCGAATAAATTGGCACGCTCGGTGGGACATCTTTACCTCTCATCTCTCTCTCGTCATCCAAATTTCCAAATAAACAAATGACATCAAAGAAAGTTGCATCTGAAACAATGGCTACAAGCGGCACCTATACAGGACCTGTCATTCAGAGTCACTCAAAGGGGATCATGCATGAGCAAGAAGAAGGCTCTATTTGTTGGGTGTCCTAAACTTCGTGGTTTGTAAATAATAAAAACTTATTCTAAAAATTCAATAAGTTGTTATTGAATATATGTATTGCTTATTTCGTTTTAGAAAGAACTCCAATAAACTAAAAAGAGTCATGACTATTACATGAGTACTTGAACTTTTTGTGGAAACATAAAAATGGATCAGGTTCGATTAAATAGTCAAAATGATCTATAATATATGAATGAGGTTATTTTGAGTCCAATAACTCAATCTAAAGCTCCAAGAGAATAGTAGGGAAGATCTTAAGGTGGTTCACAAGAAGAATTGGAGAAGATTTGTAGCTGAATTCGAGATTCAAGAGGTTCTACAAAGATATGACATGAAACCCTCTTATTATTGCATGAGCATGATTTTTTTACAGTCATAATTAATGAATTAGAATGCTTATTGATCTTTATTGCTTCCGCTGCATGCTGATATACTCCTACACTATTATAGCTCAAAAAATCTGGAAATAACTAATGGAATTTTCTAAAAGTGGGATCGTCATTGGAGAAAATCCCTTGTTTGACAACTCACCTCCTACTTCTGGTCGATTAGAGAAAGAATGTAGTGTCTGTCATGATGGCTGATGTAACGGCTAAATCAACCATGGCAGAAATAGAGTGGAAGATAAATCTCTTAATGAAAGTTGTTGAGGAATGAGACCATAAAATCGTTGCCTTAAGAGATCAAATATAGGCTCGAGAAATTGCTGAGATGAGTTAAACTTCAACTGCCAAAGCCAATGACAAAGGAAAGACTGTTTTCCAAGAAATTCGACCGCAACAATCCATCTTTATTGCCTCCTATCAGTTCAATAGTTGCAGGATATGATTACAAACTCCATAAAGGCTTAGTATAGAGGCCCATCGCAATCTTTTTTCATGTACTCTGAGTCGTACACCAAGAGAATCGACAACCTAAGAATGCTAGATAGGTATCAACCTCAAAGTTTCCAACAGTTTGATGGAAAGGGCAATTCGAAACGACATGTTGCTTACTTCATCCGAAACACCAGACGCATTATTAGTATGATGGAACTAACAAACGCCAAGCAACGAAAAGGAGAGCTAGTCATCGGTTACATCAACTGATGGAGAGCTCTGAGCTTGGATTGCAAATATAGACTCATTGAATTATTCGTAGTAGAGATGTGCACCCAAGGCATGAACTAGAAGCTTCTCTACATCCTACAAGGAATAAAACATCGTACATTTGAGGAGTTGGTGACACGTGCTCATGAAATGGAGTTGAGCATCGCCAACATGGGAATTAAAGATTTCCTAGTCCCTGAAGGAAGAAAGGATAATAAAGAAATCAAAGACACTGAAAAGATTGTGAATAGTGCGATAACATAATCTATGGTCGTCAATACGACTCCGCTAAAATTTTCCTCCAAAAGAAAAGAAACAAAATTTAAAGAAAGTGTGATAAAGGTGAAAAACATCGCCTAACTCTTAAAGAAAGACAGGAGAAGGTTTATCCATTCCCTGACTCTAATGTTGCAGACATGTTAGAGTGGCTGCTAGAGAAGCAGCTTATTCAACTACCGGAATGCAAACGATTGGAACAAGCAGGAAAATTAGATGATCCTAATTACTGCAAGTATCATCAGGTCGTTAGTCACTCAATTGAAAAGTGATTTGTATTGAAGAAGCTGATTCTAAAGTTAGCTCATTAAAAGAAGATTGAGCTAGATCTTGATGAAGTAGCTCAAACAAAACACGTCACAGTAATGAAGAATTCAAGTGTTCCAATGCTAACAGCATCTTATGATCAAAGTGAAAGCTTAATCCAATTGGGGACCTTCGAGCCTATAGTTGTTCGGTTCCAACAAAAGATCCTACCAATAGACTCCAAAACGTAGATGAGCCTGTTAAAAATGACGACGAAGGATGGATTCTTATGACGCGACGAAATAAAGGAAAGTCGAGTTTCGTCCAAAATGGGTTGCGCTTTCATCGAAATTACATGAGAGGAATCAAGGAAGAAGACAAAGACAAAAAATAAAGGAACAAAGAAGGCATTGAAGCTTAAGCCTGTTAAGAAAGAAGACAAAGACTTCCTTCAACTTCAACGATCGATAACTTTGGCAGGATTCTTCCCAAGAAACTTCCTCGATAATCATCCAGAAGAAGTATTAGAAGTTATTGCATGTCACGTTGTCAGCATAACGGAGGTCAACAACAATCATATAACTATTGAAGAAGTTGATGATTCAAAATAAAAAGAATGAAGACTTCTGTCTTCGATCGTATCAAGTCTTTAACTACTCGATCTTCAGTCTTCTAAAGATTGAGTATGGCCAAGATAGAAGAAGAAAACCAATGTCCAATATCTACTTCCACTCGAACTTTAGCCTTCAAATATCTAAGTATCTCCACATTAAAGAAAGATCAATCTTCAACATCTACTTTTGATTGTCTGAAGATGATAAGCGATCAATATGAAAGAAAGATGAAACCCTTGAAGGCAAAATCATTTCATGAAGAAAACAACGATGAGAAGATTCACAGTCGTGTCCCTTCACACATGAAGAGGAAGTTGTCTGTTGATATAAATATAGATAGTTCCTTGAAGGTGAAGCCAAAACTCATCATATTGATGAATTCTACAAATGAAGAAGATGATCAAAGACATGATGAATTAAGAGTTTATGAAATTTAAATCCAGAAACTCCTTATCGCAAGAGTATAAACTGCACGTTGCTTATGGGCTGCATGAGCTTAAAAAGTGAAAGACCCAAAAAAAATTCTTTTGAACTACTTTATGACTTGATCTCTATTAATTATAAAGGGTACATAGGCACCTTGAAGAAAATTTTAAATTCAATCCAAAAAAAAAGCAAAAAAAAAAAACCTTTTGAACTATGTTATGATTTTATCCCTTTATCCAAGGGTACGTACGCAACTTAAATAAATTTAAGTTTAGTCTATTAAACACTTTTAAAAAAAAATAGAAGTGGCGTAATCACCATACGTGTGGCACTACAAAAATTGATGTTGTTCATCTTTACTGAGGGTAGCACAAAAAATTGAAAATGTTCATCCCTACTAGAGGAAACACAACAAATTAAAGACGTTCTCCCTAGTAAAGGTGTGACACAACAAATTGAAGATGCATATCGTCTACACGATATGATATAGGTTGGATGTGTACAATGTTGGGATTAGTGTCCTAATTCTCCCAGAGTCTCGTAGTTTGTAAACATTGTACACATTGTTATGAATAAAATAAGAGTCATTTTATTTTGCATTTACTCATATCCAATAAACAAAGCCTCATGGTTATTGTATGAAAACTTAAGCATGTATATGAGATATACAAGTGAATCATGCCTTAAATGATAACTTGAAAAGGTCTGTAGTATAAGAATTAAGGAGGGATACCTGATCCTGGTGACACTACGGATACGGCCCACTTTGTAGAGGTTTACAAGTTTCATGAACTACTACAGATGGTAGATCCTGACCCTTCATGTGGAGACATACTAGCAGAGGTGTCTTATACAAAGAGTTTGTATAAGACCGGACTACGAGATGAATAGTTTCTTTATATAACATCGTTGATACTTGAGACTTACATCTTACCTAAACGACCATAAGTGACATGACCTTAATCCTGAGTGTTTTGGGAACTCCTACCTTTGAGGGCGGTCTTTTGATTAGTATGGGTGAGAGTGGACAGATTGCCAACTCAATAGGTCTACCTTTTTGGTATTTTGTCTGATTAGGGAGCTGGGAACTCAGTTACACAAGATGGAATTCACTCCTTTCCCAAAGTAGGGGTATGTAGATAGATTACTCCCTTAAGGGCTGATTCCAGGTCTTGAACATAGTGGCCAAGGCCTCTCTTTGAAAGAGAGGACTCAGTCATAGTAGGACTATGACTTATGTTCATTAGAGAAATCAGTGGTACTTAAGGAGTTAGATGTAACTACAGGGGCATAATGGTAAATTGGCCCAACTATACTTACGAGCGATCTGTGAAGGGTTATCACACTGTTGATTGGTTGATATGGACATAAAATGTATCTGTAGTAAGGAGAATACAGTTGTCGATCTTTAGTGGAGTGCCCGGCAGTTAATGGATGGCAGATCCCATGACTAAAGAGTTTAGCTAGTTATTCACGTACCGTTGGAGCTTCAAGCTACAAGTCCATAAGGTCCCCTTGGTAGCTCAATGGATTCAAGTTGAGAATCAATTCTTGGTGTTAGTTTGAAATGTTCAAATTGACAAGAGAAAATTTAATTATATATGATGTATCAAATACATCAAGTGGAGGATTAATGTAAATATGATTTACATTAAGTACCATACAATAGAAAAAGAACTATGGTTTATATGTTTCATAAGATAAAAACTAAAATTATAGGTTATAAATATAATATAGTAAGTTGGTTATTATATATATTTATAATAATATTAATTATTTGATAATCATCTCTTTTTCTCTAATAACCAATTGAGTGGGAAGTTATTGGTGGTTTTATGGTAACCAGGAGATAAAAGAAAAAATATTTTCCTAAAATTAATAGTTACTTGATTCGGAAAGAAACTCATGGTAAAACTATCAAGTGAAAGCATTTCACTAAGCGATAGCTAGTAGAAAGGCCAAATGATCATGCACGTTGACTATACGATAGTTCATTCAGCTGATCGTAGCTAAACGATCGCAAGGCATTGTCTATACGATAGACTGCCATCTTCTACATGATCAAGCATATTGTTTATACGATAGACAACATACTATCTCCCACTTGCTTAATTGTCTACACGATTTTTGTCCTCTTGTCTCTTCCTTAAGCCAAGTTCATATAGAGTCCACAACTCCTGGATTCTCACACCGAGAATACCAAGGTAACCATTGTGGTGGTATCCTCACTTAACTCGATTGATTTCGAGGATCTGGAGGCCATTCGTTGGGTTCGTGATCTTTGCGTTCGTTGTGTTCATACCGGAGTTCGTGTTGCACCGATCATTGCGTTTGAGGGCTGTGTTGTTGTGGATGCTGGTAGACTGATCGAGGGAGTTTGAAGAATGGTTCCTCAAAGGTATGCATACTCTATCCCTTGATTATCTTGTTAGCATGTTGTAATTTCTAGTTGTGCATGACCTGTTAGTTTCCTTTCCTATACTGTAATTGTTTCTGTTCAATTTTGAATGGAATTTGGAATGATCCTTCCGTTGCTCATAAAAATCCTCATGTTTGATTTCCTTCATACAATAAGGTCCTCACTGAAAAATTGATCACTTTCCACTCATTTAAATAAAATTTAAAAAAAAAAAAAAAAACAAGCAGTGTTGGGCGCTACTTACTTCAAGTTCGAGGCACCACTCATTTACAATCTGACTCTTCATCTTCAACTATAGATGTTCTTCAATCAAGCTCAGAGGTTTTGTCGATGCTTCTTTAATCCAGATTCGAAGACTTCGTCATTGCTTCTTTAAATTCAAGTTTGAAGGACTTGCCAATGATTCATCAAATTTAAGCTCAAAGGCTTCATTGTTGCTTCTCCGACTTCAAGTTTAAGGCATCACTTTGTCTTTAATATTGGGGCTTCACTCATATGAAGTGACATTTCATCTTCAAAGTCTAGTGTGGCTCACTTCCTTCACTTGCTAAAGATCAGAGGCTCTGGAGATGCATCTTCAAAATCAAGTGTGAAGGATTCGCTGATGCATCCTCAAATTCAAGTGCAGAGGATTCGCCAATGCTTCATCAAGCTTAAGCTTAGAGGATTCATCGATGCTACATCTTCATGCTCAACTTTGAATACTTTGTGATGCCATCTTCATGCTTAAGTCACAAAGTCAAGCTTAATGCGAAAGAGGAAAAGTCAAGTTCGACGCGAAGGGTTGGAAATAAAGTCTGATTCAACTAGCGCAAAGACAAGTTTGATGTGACTTTACTTCATCTGTAAGATCGCATCTAGTCTGCTTGGCTCTCCTCATATACGAGGTCAAGTCCGATCTTTTTGGCTCCACCTCATATGCGAGATCAAGTCCGATTCTCATGGCTCCGCCTCATATGCGAGATCAAGTTCGGATTGTTCGACTTAGCCTCATATGCGAGGTCAATTTCGATCCTTCTAGCTTTGCCTCCTATGTGAGATCAAGTCCAGTCCTCCTAGCTCCACCTCATATGCAAGACCAAGTCTTGTCTTCATGGTTTTGCCTAATCTGTGAGATCGAGTTTAATCTGCCCGGCTTTGTCTCTTATGCGAGATCAAGTTTGATCTGCAAGGTATTACCTCATCCATGAGATCAAGTTTTGTCTACCTAACTTTGCCTCAACTGTAAACCTTAGATTCTACTTTATTATGTAGGCATGCTCCTGTTAATGTGATGTTTGCATAACTAATTTTATTGCATGTGAGATATTAGTAGATTTAAAAGTTTAAATGGTTTGGAAAGGAAAATTATTCTAAGTTTGGAAAAGGGTGCTCTGTGGTAGTAAACGTAGACATTCATACTAAGAGATATTTTGAGAAAGGAAGGCTAAAAGAAGTTAGGCATGAGTAGACCTAATAGAATGAGAGAAATTTCTTAAGTATGGAAATTGAAGCTCACGAGTGAAGTGAGTAAAAGTGATACTTAGAAGAAATAAAAGAGCTTGAAGATGGTCTTGCCATGCCATGCATTCAAGGTTTCAAGGAGGAAAAAAATAACTAAGTGTGAGGCTTGCATTGAGAGCCATGAAGAGGTCAGTAAAGCTTATCGAGGGAATGGCTAGCAAGGATGTGTTGGCTCCACCAGGGGTTAGTGAAGGCCAAGGCATGCGGTATACATGCCAAACTTGCCCAGATGAGTGCATGATGGAGTTGAGGTAAGGGCTAGGCAGGTCGCAAGGCACAAGATATGCGCTAGCCGAGGGACAAAAAGGTTAGGTTGATGAATATGACCAAAGGCATAGGCGCTAGCTTGAGGGGTGTTGAAGTGTGCCATGAAGGTTATTGGAGGCAATGGTGAGCAGCAAGTCTCAACGCAAGTGCTTAGGCCAAAGGGGCAGTAGACGATGGCTGGTGAGATGATGTCCGAGAGAGAGGGGTCTATGCGATGAGTACCAGCCAGTGTGTTCGTATTCAACCTATGCATTGGTGTGAGGTAGAAGTGCTCAGCTTAATCACCGAGTTTAGTGGGGCAGGTGGCGTGTTTAGAGCCTTAAGCACAACTTAGTGGCCTAGATGTCACCCTAATGAGCCATCTAATCATGCATACACTAGTATAAAAGGAAGTTAAGAAGAAGAGCTCAGTTTGGTATTCTCACTTGTGCTAATGGAAGGAAGTTACTGCCAAATTGAAGGTTGATCAATGCTGAGGACAAGCTTAGGCTGCCAAGAAGAACTTCCTATGAGTTCGAGTTGAAAACTGAAGATTTTCCTAAGTGTCACAAACTCTCAAGTTGCTCGGGCAGGTTAAGAAGACTGGGGAATTCTGAGCTTGTTGAGAGGAATTAGAGGCTCAAATTTTAAGGTAAGTGAGTTAAAATGTTTAGAAGCAAGTTTTTAGAAGGAAATTTTATTAGGTAATGCATGGAATTTAAGTTATTAAAGTTGAAAATTGAATCTAAAAATTTGATGGATGAAAAAGCATGCAGCTATGATAAGCAAGTAGCTAATGGCTGAGTTGTGTGTGGGTAAGCACGCAAGAAGATACGTGGATGAGCGCAAGCGCTGGCCATGGTATGCGTGTGAGGTGAGTGCAAGGTTACGAGGGAAAAGAGGCCATTGGCCGAGGTGCGAAGCGTAGCCAAGCGCTTGATGCATAGACACAATGGGCATGTCATAGTGCCTAAGTGAGCATTGTGAGCACGTTAGCACTTACTAGCTGAGCACAAAGTAAAATTTTAACTAAGTGTTGTGATGCATTGAGATGGACCATGAAATGATGAGTTATGAGGGATGTCTAAGTTTGATGTTAAACTTAAGTGTTAAAGTTAAGCTCAAATGAAAGCTAGTGGCATTAACCAAAGGGATTTGTTGATGTCATAGGAAAAACATAAATAGGAGAAGTCTATCATCCTTTAAGGAAGTAGCCTAAGACAATGAGTGAAAAAGTTTATAAATGTTTTCTCTTAAGTGATTTCAACGCATAAGTTGATGAATGCTATATTTAGAAATTTTTGAAGTATGATTTCTTTAAGTATTAGTCCAGCGCGTGCTTTAATTTGAAGATTGTTGTGTGCATGCATAGTCTAATCTTTTCCAAAACATTGAGATTTATGAAGCATACTTAGATTTGATGATTGCAAGCATGTGTTAGCTAGCATTTCTTAAGTTACGTTATTTTCTCATAATGAATATGCTTATGACTCATTTTAATGCAATGCTTAATGTTTCAAAAGTTGAGTTTCTTATCCAAATGAAGTTTTATGATGATATAATGAGGGAACCTGATACTGAAGATATAAAGGTATCTGGTCCTCTGATACCTAAGGTATGACGGTATTTAAGGCATTACCATGTGCACGTAGGTACTATACCAATGACGTTGATTGTATTGAGATTACTCTACATCAGCTAAGGATTCGACGTTAAGGAATTGAGCAAAATGGGCTCTCTCTCAACTAAGGTTGGATGATGATGATTTTTAAGGAAGATGTTAATGATTGAGTTTCAGGGTTTGAAATGTTTTAAATGTTTTACATACTTATGATTTCAATTACTTCCAAACCCTGAATTTTAGATATGCATGTTATTTCTGAAGTTGATGTTTCATTCAATGCTTAATAAGAATGTTTTAAAAGTAAATCACTCATTGGGTTAGTAGCTCACTCTTTTCATTGTTTTCTTTTCTCCCTCAAATAGCGATCAACTCCCTAGAGAATAGTTGTTCTGCTAGTTTGCCACTCAACATACTTGTTTTGAAGTGAAGGGAAGAGGAAGAGAAGCTTAGGTTGTTAAGTTTGTCTTGTTTAAATGTTGTTCATCATGTACATATTAAGGACTAAGGGTAGTTTGTGATGGAGTTGACAATCAACAAGCGGAAGCAATTAGGATCTTAAACACTCTAACTACATTAATTTTAGTTAATAAGCATACATGTTCATAAGAAAAACAATAGGGTTTTAGAATTACAATATCTTTGAAGAATCCTCATATTAGCTCCAAATCCAATAGCAATCTCCTCTCAAAAGCCTGTAAACCACCACAAGATCTTTCCTACTATCCTCTTAGCCTTTAGATTGGATGGTGGAATCAAACATGAGAGTCAATTTAGGGAGAATTTTTGGAAATTGGAGAGTTTTGGTGTTCTTCTTTAATTTTCAGTTTGTATGTCTCAATTTCTCAGCCAAGTGAATTTGATTTTAATCCGATTAAATACAATCTAATTGCACTAAGGCTTGATACCAAACCTCACTTATTTGAGTGGGAATTAAGGTGGATTAAGTGGAAATTTCCCACTAATTTTGAATAATTCGTTTTTAATGGATTTTTTCTTTAAAAATCAATTTAATTTTAAATTTTAAATTTCAAATTTTAAAATGAATTTTAATTTTATAAAATTTTTATTAAATAATTCATATTTAAATAAAATACATTATTTAAATAAAATTAATTTCTAATAATTAATTTAAAATTTTAATTAATTAAATTAAATTAATATCAAATATTATATTAATATAACACCTTTATAAACATGAATCCATATTCATGTAATTAATATTTAAATCATATTTAAATATTTTTCAACTCTTCAATTTCATTTAATTCGATAACTAAACATTTAATTATATCATATGTAATTAACAATTCCCTAAACCAAATTTGAACGTTTCAAATTATCTCATCACACTATTTTAGGTTTAGTTTGTTTATGGGCTAGTTGGGGGACCTAGTGGACTACAGATCATGAGCTCAAACCATTCCAGATTAATTGGTTAAACATTTTTAATTGAATTAACCAACTTCCGTTAACTACCGGATCACTCTACTAAAGGCCACTTTCCTTACTATAGATATATTTCTATCTACTTGATTTACCATGATCAGTAAGTCAATCATTCACAGGTTGTTTGAATATATAGTTAGGTCAAAATTATCGTTTTACCCCTATAATACATCTTGTTTCTTAAGTCTTCACTGATCCACTAATGAACAATTAGTTTATAGTCATACCAATAAACTGAGTCCTTTTCAGTCATAGAGAGGGTAAGGTCCCTTATTCAAGGCTAGGAGTCCGTAGTTAAAGGAAACAACTTATATGCTAACCTTGAAATTGAGTGGGAGTGAATTCCATCTTGCAGGACTATGTCCTCAACTATCTACCCCATGGATTAAGATCAAGTTTACCTTAGGCCATCATATTGAAATAGTATAAGAAAAGTAAATGATTTTGTTGTTGGTCCGGTCTTATGCAAACATCTTTTGCATAGAATGCCTCCACTTGCATGTCTCCACATGAATGATTTTGGGATCACATCGTTTGTATCAAATACAAAACAGGTCGCATTCATAGTGTCCCCAAGATAAGGTACCCAATCCTATTTCTTATACTTATAGACCATTTTGGCTATATATTCAAACCTGATCCTCTTTAATGTCTCCACATAAAGTTCAAGTATTTATGCTATAGCCAGGGTTCATTAATTTATGGATTTAGGCTTTATAAGTGTAATTCACACATTCAATAACAACTATATTGAATAAACCTCAATCACATCTTTATTCAAATAGAATATGTTTATTGTTTATAAACTATGAATTTTAGGACATACGACACAACAGTTTGGAGATGGGACCCACTGTTTTGTATCTGTGTAAAATTCTATTATGTATGTATAAGCTTGTGCACCTGTTTTAGTTGCTCTCGTTGTGTAATGTTTGAGAAAATGAATGTTTATAATTGCTTATCAGGTATGAAAGTTAGGATGGGCAATAGATGTCATAATAGGGTTGAGCCTTCACATCTACTCCTAAGATAGAAAAGGATTCTGGGAGGGGGAGTGACAAGTTACTCAACTGCACAATCAAGTCCGGTCTGCCTTGATTCGCTTCATTTGCGCAATCAAGTCCAATCTACTTGGCTCCGCGTCCGGTTTGCCAAGTTTTGCCATATATCAAGATCAAGTCCAGTTTGCTTTGCTTCATCACATTTGCAAGATCGAAGCCGATGGAACACTGGGATCAAAGTCGGTAGAACAGTGAGCTTGAAGCCAATAGAATGCTCAAGTTAAAGACTCAAGCCAAAACCGGTGGAATCCTCCGGTCATGCATTAAGAACGAAGTCAAAGGAACGCTGAGATCAAATTTGGTAGAGCACTAAGCTTGAAATCAATGGAACACTCAAGTCAAGAACTCAAGCCAAAATCCGACAGAATCCTCCGGTTGCACACTAAGATCGAAGCCAACGGAACGATGAGATCAAAGTAGTAAAGCACTGAGCTTAAAACTGACGTAACGCTCAAGTTAAGGACTCAAGCCAAATCCAACAAAATCCTTAGGTTTGCACTAAGATAGAAGCCAATGGAACACTGAGGTCAAAGCCGGTAGAGCACTGAGCTTGAAACCGACGGAATGCTCAAGTCAAGGACTAAAGCCAAATCAAATAGAATCCTCAGGTCATGCACTAAAAACGAAGCCAATGGAACACTGAGATTATAATCGGTAGAACACTGAGCTTGAAATCAACAAAACGCTCAAGTTAAAGATTGAAGCCAAAATCAATAGAATCCTCAGGTCACGTACTAAGATCGAAACCAACGAAACACTGAGATCAAATCCGGTAGAGCACTGAGCTTGAAGCCGACGGAATGCTCGACTCAAAGACTCAAGCAAATCCAACGAAATCTTCAAGTCGCACACTAAGATCGAAGCGAACGGAACATTGAGATCATAATTGGTAAAACCCTGAGCTTGGAGCCAACGAAATGCTTAAGTCAAGGTCTTAAGCCAAAACCGATGAAATCTTTAGATCGCAGATTGAGATCATGCTTGCAAGAGGAACACTAAAATTGAAGCCCCAAGCTACCCCCATTCTATTCAAAGCTGCAAAAAAAAAAAAAAAAAAAAAAAAAAAAAAAAGGGGAAAAAAAAAAAAGGGAAAACGATGGAAAAAAAAGAAGGAAGAAGAAACATGACAAGAAAAAAAAAATAAGAAAAACAAATAAATAAAAATAAGAAAAGGAGGGGAAAACGTGAAGGAAAATAAAAAGAAGAAAAGAAAATTTTAAAGAGAGAGAGAGAGAGAACAACGTCTTAGGTTATAGGTTATTTTTAACTTTTGCTTCTGGATTTGACACAGAAGCTTGCAAAACTTTCGAAGTTAAACAAAAAAAAAAAAAAAAAACCTAGATCCATTCCCAAGAAAAAGGAACAAAAGTGTGAAGAAGACTGCTACAAATTTCGTATTGTCTTCTCCGAAGGATGTTTTATATTTATTTCCATTGATGTCTAAAAAGAAAGGAAAAGGAAATTAAAAACAACAGAAAAGGGATTCACAATGGCCCTACAGGAAATCACCGAACAGAGAGGAAAAATCGTGGAGGTCACTGAGTCGCCGTCGCCGATTCTGATTGCTTCAAGGACTCGTTTGAACCGTCGGAGACCAACAGGTGACGAGGGATTTGAATGACTCCTTTCTATTCGACGTCGGCGGGGAGCACTGAGGGGTGAGTCGACAAAAAAAATAATAATAAATTGCGGTGAAGCTTCTTTAATCGATATTCAAATGGAAGATTAACCTTGGCGTGATTGAAGTTTAAAAAAATATATATTGGGTTGAGCCAATTTACAGAAAGATTTTAAATTCTAATCGATTTAGATCTTCGAGCAAAATCTTTCCAAATTAGAAAATTGTTTTAGATTTAAATTCGATTATCTTTGCTTAACTTCACATAATAATAATAAAGATAACGTGAATTTGGATAGATCGGCTCGAATTGGATATCAGGGCAATCCAACTTTATATAAATTTCTTTTAAAATTTAGTCATATTCTAAAATTTATCCTAAATTCAAATTATTAAATTTTGACTCCTTATCTTCATGTCAAAATAAATTGTGAGTATAATCTCGAAATTCGTCCCAAACTAAAATTTGATCCTATTCCAAATTTTATCATAAATTCGAATCATCCTAATTCGTTCTCAATTTAAACCAAGCAAATCAAATTAAGGATGAAATCTCAAATTTATCTCCAACCAAAATTTGGTCATATTCCAAATTTTTAACCCACATTCAAATCATTCAAATTCAAGTTTTTTTTCTTAAACCAAGATAAATTAAACATATGACGTCAAATTTCTCTCGAATTAAAGTTTTGTCATATTTTTAATTTTATCTCAAATTCAAATCATCCAACTTAGACTTTTATCTCCAAGTCAAGTTCAATTATAAACAAAACCTCCAATTTATCTCAAACTTAGATTTGTGGCATAATCCAAATTTTATTCCAAAGAAAAATTGAGCAAAATTCAAATTTCATCTTCATATTCATTTTAGTAGAAATTTAATTTTGCTCCAAATGCAAATTTTGAGCATGAACTCTACTAAAATTCAAATCCAATTTTATCAATCAAAACATTGACCCTAAATTCATGTTGGGATTGATGTCCTAAATTTTGTAGGGTCTCATAGTTTTTAATTGTAATGTACAATCATTTTTATTTATGTAATAAAATATGTGATATTTTATTTCAAAATTAGTTGCATTAACCACAAATCAATAAACTAACATCCAAGGTTATTTTATAGTTTAAACATGTATGTAGAGACATACGAATGGATCATATTGAAGTGATAATCTAAATTGTCTGTAGTAGATGGATAAAGCTAGATACCTTATCCTGATGACACTGCGAGTATGTCACGCTTTGTAGATGTTACAATTTGTTGTAAAGTGCTACAAGTAATCCGATTTTGATCATCCATGTGGTTACATGTGAGCGGGGATATTCTATACAAAGGAGTTTGTATTATACCAGACCACAAAATTCTTAGTCTCATTATATAACGTCGTTGATAATAGAGACTTACATTTCACCACGATGACCATAGGTAACATGACCTGAATCCTGAGTGAGTTGTGAACTCCTGTCTATGAGGGCGGTCCTTTGATTTGTATGGGTGAGAGTGACCAGATCGTCGACTCAATAAGCCTACCATTTTGGGGACTCGTCTGAGGGGAGCTAGGAACATAGCTATACAAGAAGGAATTCATTTATTCCCCTATGTTGGGGTAAGTAGATTAATTGCTCCCTTAAGGGTTGATTCTGGGACTCGAACAATGTGGCGTCACACCCTCTCCTGGCTCGAGAGGGGTTTGGTCATAGTTGGACTATGATTTATTGTTCATTAGAGGGATAAGTGGTACTTAAGGAGTTAGATGTAACTACAAGGGTAGAACGGTAATTTTGGCCCAACTGTAATTACGAGCAATTTGTGAAGTGTCATCGTACTATTGATTGGTTATATCCAATGGACATAGAAATATTTTGTAGTGCGAAGAGTGCAGTTGTCGGTCTTTAGTGGAATGCCCATCAATTAACAGATGGTGAATAATTTAATTAAAAAGTTTAATTAATTATTCACGTACTATTAGAGCTTCGAGCTACAGGTCACGAAGTCTCCTCGGTAGTTCTCGGTAGCTCAATGGGCATAAATGAAAATCAGTTTTTAGATTAATTTGAATTGTTCAAATTAATTGAGGGAATAATTATATGTGATATAATTAAGTTAATTTAATTATATATGATATAATTACTATAATGTATTTGATACATTATATAAAGTTTATAAGAGAAGAAATAAATGTTTGAATATAATTCAAATATTAATTATATGAATTGGATTCATATAATTAAATTTAATGTAAATATGATGCGAGAGAATTGATACTATAGGTTATATTGTATTTGATGCAATATAAAAACTATAAGTTATATATGATATAACATATAATTATGTATATGTATAATAAATTAGTTATTTTATATATATACAATATATAAGTTTTTATTTATTAAAATAAATTAAATTATATAATTTATTTTTTAATTAAATTAAAGGGAGGGAAATAACTTCCCTTCCCTCCCGTAATTCTCTCCACATCACGTAAGTGGGAGGTTGGGGGTTACTGATTCTTTTTCTTCTTCCTGCAAAAGAGATAGTTAAAATCAAGTGACACAGAACAGTTCTATGAAAAAAAATATTTCCTTCCTCTCACTCTTCCTCTCAATCCAAAATCACCAGAGCACTGAATTCTCACTCAAAAAATATCGAGGTCGCCAATTGGTAGTGTCCTTTTTGGAGTGTTCGTGACTTTTACAAAGAAGGGAATTCATGAAGATTTGATTTTCAAAGGTAAAAGGTTTTTGAAACTCTTATTTCTCTGTTCTTGTTTTAGAAGCATACTATATTCTGAATTAAATGCATGATCTTAATGTTTTTTCTCTGTAAAATTATTTTTCTGTAAATTTAGGAATTGGAACGATCCCACTTCCGCTCAAGGTCCCTTCATTGGGATCCTTCGATTCATGTTTTGATAAGTTGGCATAAAAAAAATGTGTGTCAAATACACTAAACTCAAATCAAGCTTATGTACCCAATTCATAGTTTGATTAAATTGACACGTTGAATGGAGTCAAAATCAAGAACATATAGCTTGCATTTTGATCTCAACTTTATATTTTTTTAGATTCACCGACCCATGTGCGTAAATGTTGAAAAATGGCATTTGTTGAATGAAAAATTTTAGACCAAACACAAATTGCTACGTCATTTACCAAATTAATGACAAAATTACAAATAATTGAATTTGAGACTAATTAAAAGTTGACATGTGTCCCAAATTAAAATTAAAGACATAAACTGGAAATTTTAGATGATTTTCCATCATGACTATTAGATTGAATAAAATTAATTTGGTTCAGTTTGACATTATTATTTGGGCAAGTTCAATTGAGCCCAAAAATAGGCTTAATTTAACTCAAATATCAAATAAGGCTCAAATCCAATTAGTTGAGCCTAGGGGGCTAAGTCCATGGACCAAGCGAGTCCAAGCCCACCTGAGAATTCTGTGAATAGATAAGTTTTCTTCATTTGTGAAGGTTAGAAATTTTACACTCCAGAGAGCTTTGAGAGAATTCTCACAATAATCAGAAGACTCCCCAACTCCTAAAGCTGACCACACTTGAAGACTAAATTCCTTTGGAAATACAAGTATTCCTCCAAGACTCCAACTTCAAGAACATTCACACGCTCTGCATCCATACGTCAAGCATATGCATTCAACCAAGAGAGAATCAGAGGATCAAATACTAGAGATCGAACCACATTCACATCAAATCTACCTCAACACAAGTTCAACTCCATGAAATACGTTTCTCTTGAAGGAACACTGAATCTCCAACAAGATCATCAAGCCCAAAGATCGATCATCCATGAAGGTCGTCAAGCCCAAAGGCCTATCGTTAAAGAAGATCAATAAGCCCAAAAGTAGATCACCCAAAAAGATCAACCAACCTAATATTAACGTTTATTTTGAAAGCATTAAAGGATTATATATTAGAGATTATGCTCAGTATAATGAAATTAATACAAATACAAAGTTCAAATTCCACGAAACAATTTTCTCCAGAAACCTCATGCGAATATAGAGTTTCATTTGTCATAAAATTTAAATATATATTTAATAGTTTAATTAGTTTTTAAAAATTTCGATCATACCATTGACTTGTAGACAAAAATGGAAAGCTTAATAATTTATTAAACCATTCAAAGTTCGTAACCCATTAGACACAAAATTATTCAAGTCTTTTAGATATTTTGAAATTTCAAGACCAAATAGACACAACTTTGATTTAAACTTATAATTTGATCCAAAAAATGTTTAAAATATCACATTGATCTTTGAACTATGAATTGTGTTCAATTTTAGCCCCTCTATTTTTAATTGTCCATTTTTAGTTAATATATTTCCAATAAATTTGAAAGTCGGTCATACTTTAATAAATCTTAAATTTAGCTAGTTAAAATTAATATTTATTGAAATTGATTAAATAATAATAATTTTCAAATAAGAAAAGACATTAAGTAAATATTTTACACAACTTATTATGGAAATGCTCATAAAAACTAAGATGTTTGGGGAAAAAATCAATAAAAAAAACTAACTACATTGATTAATTTTGAGAGTTATAGTAAATACAAAGATTGCAATTATACAAATGAAAGTACATCAACAAAATGAAAACAAAATCCAAAATACATGTTCAATACAAAAAATTTAAACGATAAATTGTAAAACCAATACTAAAGTATGGTGGTAGTTACAATTACACCATTAAACTTTGCATGGTAAAAGTTGAACGTTCAAACTTATAAAATTGTTAAAATTGGACTTTAGAACTTATAATTTTGGTAATAATTGGACCTTTAGTTGATAAAAATCGAACTCTCAAATAAATTTTTATCATTTGGAGTCTAATTTCTACAACTATTATAAGTTTTAGGATCTAATTTTAACAGATGGTTCAATTTTTATCGTTGAAAATTTAAGAATGTAATTACAATTGGCCCAAAATTAAATAATAATTTATGAAAATAAAATAAAATAAAAACCTTATAAAGAGTTTGAAAGGCTATGATTTTTCTTGGTCCATTCTCGAAATTGCTCAATGGCATGTAATTTTCTGAAACTTGGCGACATTGTATCCACACCAAACATATCCCTAAATCCATTTCTCTCGAGCAATCTTTGACTTCAATTCTCTATCCCCCGAATTCCATTTCACTTCCATACACAAATTTCTGAAATGTCGGGGGCTTGTTCGATCCCCTTTGCCAAGATCAAAATCCCTCCGCCTTCCTCCTCGCCGGCCGCCGCCGTTTCTCCCTCCGCCTCCGCCTCCTCTTCCGCTTCTTCATCCTCCCCTCACACTTCCCTCCGATTCTCCTCCTCCAAGCCTTTCGTCTTCACCATTAGGAGCTCTCAGACCGAAGGCCCTCTTCGGAGACCCGCGGCTCCTTCTCTCAGAGAGCCGTCACCGCCTTCGCCGTCTTCGCCGACGCCTCCTCTCAAGCCTACTCCTCCCCCGCAATCGCCTCCGTCGCCGGTGTCTCCTGTTGTGAAACAGGATAATGTGATTACATTGGAGTTTCAGAGGCAGAAAGCTAAGGAGCTTCAGGAGTATTTTAAGCAGAAGAAGCTTGATGAAGCTGATCAGGGACCGTTCTTTGGCTTCATCGGGAAGAATGAAATTTCCAATGGGAGGTCGATTTCATTTCCCCCTTTTCTAATTTGATTCCACTCGGGATTTATACTCATTTGTTCTTGCTGGCTGTTATGATGTTTCTTCTGCAATTAAATTAATAATATAGGTCTTGCCTGCAATCGAATTGACTGCCATTGGACTAATTCTCTTGTTGTATTTGTATTTGGATTGGCACCTTTTCTTTAGAGTTTCTTTTAAGGTATACAGTCCCTAGCTTTCCGAAAATTTGATATTATATAGGTTATTGATTATTATCACTCATGATTGATTTTTTATTTTTATTTGAGAATTTAGCTAAGAATTTAAATATTTATCTGAGAAGGGTGAAACTAAAAGAACATAGAAGCATAAATTTAAAAAACAGAAAACTAAAAACGGAATGATTATCCAACGTGTCTAAATATTTCTCCATCTTTCATGCTACTTGTTTATTCTACCCATCAGGACAGGCTTTTCTTTGGCTTGTAGTAAACTACAATGTGGTGCCAACTGCCAAAAGGCCTCAACAACTTTACTCGACTATTCCCCAGTTAATTTTGTTTGTAGCTGCAAGTTTTGATTATGTTCAAGTGCCTAAACTCCATCTCTTTCTTTATCTTTATGAATAACCAAGCCATTTCGAATATCACTTCCTCCGTTTGAGTAATCATATCCACTGTGTTTTGTGCTGATTTTATTCAGACTTCTAGTGTTTTCTTTTTGAATTTATTCATTTTGATGTTGTTCCTAAAGATTTGCATCTGACTGAATTAAAGTAGCCCTTTTGTGTACCTTGTTCCATAAGTTACTTAGTTGCTAGCAGGGATTTGCACGGGTTGGTGTGTTTCTTGGACCAACGAAAAAATTCAACCTTGGTCAGGTTGGCTACCCAAAAAACCTGAACAGGGTCTCCAACCCAATCCTTATAATTGAGGTTGGGTTTGGATTGATGGTTTATTATTTTTTCTTATTAATTTAAAATTATCTACAACACATAACTAATAATTAAAATCTCATAGAACTCGAATGTGGAATACCAAATATCCATGATATCTATTACAAACATTAAACAAAAATAAACATCGTAATAATCCTAAAAAAACAAAAAATGCACAAATTCATCAATCCATAGTCAGTCAAACATTAAACAAAGATAAATATATGTAGATATATATATCGTAGGATTGTGTTGGGTCAACCAGAAAAAATTTGTGGAAAATTTTCACATATAGAAAAAATATCAAACTACTTACAGAAATAGCCAAAAAAACACAGATAGACTTCTATCAATGTCTATCAGTGATAGATTTCTATCAGTTTTTATCATAGATAGATGCTGATAGAAGTCTTCTATCGGTGTCTATCTGTCATTGTCTATCACAACTATCTAAAAGAAACAAAACTCAAATCTAGCATCCAACTTCATGGGTAAATCAATTTTAACACCAAAACTTAATTGATCTTCGAAAACCAAACAAAAGTAACCCAAAACGCCAAAAATCTTATCTCTAACGACAAAAAATCTGGCCAACTCTAGTGCTGGCGGCGACAAGGATTGGGTTGCACGGATCTAAGAGTTAGAGGAAGAGAGAGAGTGAATTGGGTAGAGAGAGAGAAAAATCGGCTCACCGATGGTGACGTACAACCAGATCTGCGATGTAGACCCAAACGGCGGTAGATCGACATTGGGCATGAGTGTGGTGGCTGCTGGACATTAAAGTGCATGGGTTTGAGAGAGAGAGACCAAGATCCGACCCAAGAAGAAGAGGAAAGTTTGTGGGTTAGAGAGAGAGACCGAGATCAGATTGAAGAAGAAGGGGGAAGATGATTAAAATTTGCTATTTTGTGTAAATAATTTTTTTTATTTTTCTATTTTTAAAAATCCCCTAAAATCTATTCAACCCAAGACCCAACCCAACTTAGGAACATTAACTCAACTCAACTATTACAATTTTGGATTGGATAATTCAGGTTGTTTCAGTTGTCGGGTCATTTGAACACCCCTAGTTGCTATGCTAGTAGAAATCAGCCGTTCAGTTTACTGTTAATGGTTGGGTCTTCACTACTCTTACTGGGTTGTTTTTCACTAAACAGGTGGGCTATGTTTGGTTTTGCTGTTGGATTACTGACAGAGTATGCAACTGGTTCAAACTTTGTTGATCAAGTAAAGATCCTTCTCTCAAATTTTGGGATAGTAGATCTCGAATGACACGACATACAAGGTCGATGTTGCTATATTTTTCCAATTTCTGTAATTTATGTATCTACATCCTGTAATTCATCTGATAGTCTTCATGAGAGTTTTGTTGTCTGATACACTTAATTGCCATTCAAGTGTGTGCTCCTTGCAATACTTACTGTTTTTCTGTTATATATAAAGTCTTCATTTTCTTTACGAGTCTGTAATTCACTGGGAGCATTTAGCTATTCAAACCTTGCTAAACTTCTTTACCTTCATTCATTGAAGGTTACGTTTACATAATAATAACCTTGAAAATACGATACGTTTCTTCTCACTTTTATTGTCAACCTTGCTTCAGGAATCATTGTTCAACTGCATGTCTGGGAGTAATTTTGAAGTAGTTAAAATCACTTTTGTTATTCAAAGCCAAGTTTAATGGTATGAAAATTGTGTTTGAAAGTGTAAAATTAAACATCGAATAGATTTTGAGTGATTAGAAATGTGTTTTGAAGATATTTTGCACACGACAAAAGTGATTTTAATAATTTCAAAATCACTCTCATACACCAACCAAGGATAGACCTGCCTCCTCTCCATGATTTTTATGATAGACATTATTTTATAGTCTAAGTTTCCTTTTGCATTTAGCCTTTGACTTCTTGTCTCTCTCTCAATTCATTCTTTGTCATATGGAGTGGACTTATATTGCCTAGTTTAAAATTTAGATGAGCAAAAACTAAATGAGTACAGTGGAATGGTTGAATGCTCTTCCAAAAGCTAGATGAAATCTTTTCTCAGGGGTGTTAAAAAATCCAACCCCTAAAAGATCCAACTAATCCAACTTGAATTATAAGGGTTGGATTGAGTTGAATTTTTAAAGAATGGATTGATTTGGTTCACAAGTTCATAAAACAATTTGGTTCAATCCGAACAAACTCAAAGATATATTTCTCTTTGCAATTGAACAATTTAACGATGTGTTTCTCATTCATAGTTTGTCCATTCTCTCCCTGGTTCCTCTTGCATGTCTCGTTTGTCATTGTACTTCATCATTGCCTTAATGCCTTTTGTCATCTCTCTCTCTCTCATTTGATATCCCTCGTTTGGTTCTCTCCCAGTCTTGAATGCAGTCGTTAGCCATCCACCACTCTTTCTTGTTCTCTCCCAACCATCATTTGTTGTAATTGTACCATCAAGAACATTTTGTTTTATTTTTTGCATTGCCCAAAATCGAGTGGACCCACTCTGATGATTTAAGTATTGCGTTGGGTTGGGTTGTCATCTCTGATTGGGACCAACTCGAAAATTTAGGTAGGTCAAAAAAAAATTACCCCAACCCACCTGTATAAAACCCATCATTTCCCACTCTTTCACATGGTGAGATGATTCTTGTCATTCTCCTAAAACGGAATGGATCACAATTCCCTAAAATTCCAACAATAGAAAAGTACAAGTAAAGAAATTTTTTATATGTACACTTCTACCTAGTCGAGAAGATATTTCCTATTGACGTTGTTTTAGATCAGACCATATGGAGGTGAATTTTGAACTTTTAAGTTGGTGTTTTATGTCTTAAACAACTTAACTATGCTCATATTAATGTGATAACATTAATACCTAATTTAACTCCCCTTGATGCATTTCATAATAAGAATAGGCACAACTCTAACTAAAAAGAAGGAAAAAAAATCAACTTGAAAGATTTGATGAATAACAATGCACTTGCAAGTTTGAGTTACAAAAAACTTGAAAATATTACAAGTTCATGATAGGAATTACACAATAATAATATAAAGTACTAGTCAAAACACATCATCAAGTTTAAGTTAGTTTAAGATTATCATTGAAAGATTCAAATTTCTGTTTCACCTACACTTTTAGAAAGAAAAAAGAAATAAAAACTCAAGAACATCACTCTACATTTTACCTATTTGAATAATTGGCTCAACACACTATTTACATTCCTTACAATTGAAATTGTTGTGCATCTGATCCACATGAAATGCCGATGTCGCGGTTGTTGCCAAAATTACTCGTCGAGCTTATTTTGATACTCGTCATCGTCCCGTAGTTTCACGTTGCAAATTCGATCCAAGAGCTCAACAACATTAGACATGGGAGGTCTTTCTCTAGAATTCTCACTCGTGCACAAACAAGCAATCCTAAAATATTCCTTCACATTGGCCTCTATTAGTTCATCCTTGGAAATGCTAGCATCAACCATTTCCATATGTTTATTTTGGGCCACTAAAATCCTAGCCCATTCTATTAAGCCCACTTCTCTGTCGTCCAATAACATAGGCAAATTGGGCCTCTGGCCCATGGCAATCTCAAACATTAAAATCCCAAAACTGTACACGTCAGCCTTCACCGTCGCCACCGTCACTCCGGCCCTGTACTCCGGCGGCATGTAGCCCATAGTTCCGGCGAACTGAGTAGAAACGTGGGAATTAGAGGTTTCAATCATACGGGCCAGCCCAAAATCAGCAATATGGGCCTCGAATTCGGAGTCCAATAAGACATTGCCGGCCTTGATATCTCTATGGATAATGGGCTGAGGAAGCCCATGTAAATAGGAAAGCCCATTAGCAACGCCTCTCATGATCTTCAATCTGGTCTCCCAGGGCAATGGCAGCCGTGAGGGCAAATAACCATCGGAATCCTGATCGGCCTCCGCCGAAGTCGACGTCTCGTACAAGCAATTATCGAGACTTCCTCTCTCTATGAATTCGTAGATCAAGAGCCTATCGGAGCCGGAAACACAGTATCCCAAGATTTTGACGATGTTCCGATGGCGGAGTTTTCCGAGAGTTTCCATCTCGGCGCGGAATTCTCGGAATCCTTGGAAGGCGTCAGGATTGAGTTTCTTGATGGCGACGGTAGCGCCGGAGGAGAGGCGAGCCTTGTAAACGAGGCCGAAGGAGCCATCGCCGACGACTAAATCGTTGCTGAAATTCTTGGTAGCGACACGGAGTTCAGCCATGGAGATTCTGAGGGAAGGATCGAAGGAGGCGCTCTCATCGACGGTGATGGAGGAGAGATCTAAATTGCGGTCGCGAACTTGCTGTTGGCGGGTGGTTTGATGCTTGGATTTGAGGTGTCGGCAGAGGAAGAAGATGCAGAAGAGGAATAGGGTTGCGACGGAGAAACTGGCGACGGATGCGAGAATTAGAGCTGAGGTGGGTTGCATGGCCTGATCTGATTTGATTTGATTTGATTTGTTATGATCTGAGAAGGGGATTTGAAGGAATTTCAATGGCGAAATGAGAGATTGAAGAGAGGGGAAGAAGAAAAGGAAGGTAAACGGAAGGCGGCGACTGCAAGTGAAGATTACGAAGGAGGTTTCGGGGAATCTGCCATTGCGGTTTTGGGGTTGCTTTGCTAACTCAATAATTTCAGTAATTTATCTGTTTCAAATAGTCAACTTTCCCAAGGGGGTTTGAGCCTATGGCAAAGATTTTTTTTTATTATTATTTTTTTTATTTTCTTTTAAAGAAAAATGAGAATTGACCAATTTTTTTAAAACGCTATTCATCCACGTTAATTTTGGGTGAAATTACCAAAGTGAGTGACTTTCTCGCTCTCTTGTACTCTTTGCTCTCTATTTCTCACTCTTACACTTTTGCACTCTCACAAATTGCCCTCTCATCCCTCTTTCTCTTACGATCTTGCTTTGCATTCTCACTGTTTTACTCTTGTTTTAAAATGCAAATTCAATAAAGGGAGAGAAGAAGAATAAGATGGACAGAGATGCTCGTGTAGAATCACCGAAGTTGGTCGCAGAAGATGAAATAAGAGTAATTTTTGTAAAATTGTTTGATTATGAGACAAACAAAATGTCACAAATTTTTAGCTTTTAAAAATTGAGGCAAAAATTTATTTTGGACCTTTAGTATGGGTCTTTTAATCAATGTTCTCAAAAGAGGGGGATTGAATCTCATAAGGAAAGTCAAGTTGGTTGAGTGTGAAGAGGTTTTGAATGGTCCAAATTAATAAGTTATTATGTAATTTTCATTTTTTAGTGGACTACAAACTTCCAACATCAAATGGTTCAAATTAATAGTCAAAAGGGAGTTTAGTTCAATAGTAATTAACATGATTTTTTTGAGGTCAGAGGTTCATTCCTCATACTAAAAAAAAGTTCGAATTAATAAATTATCAAACTGGTATTTTTTAGTTGTGAAGTAGGAGTTCTTTAGTTTAAAACAAATGCATCCTTAATCACGATATAAAATGTGGAATATAAAATTTTGAGATCTGGATTTTATAGAAATATTGATAAAATATCGATGGATGTTTATAAAAAAATTAGAAAAAAAATGGAAAATGAAAATGAAAAATGAAAAATCAAAATTAATAAAGAATTATTCTATGTGGTCATATTATTTATTCTTATGTATTTTGTGATTTTTTTACGGTATAACAAAAATATCTTTTCTTTTTTTTTTTGTAAAGGTATTATAATTAAAGTGTGGGATGGGAAAATCGAACTTCTGACCTCAAGGTCAATAGTACAAATACTATGTCAATTGAGCTATACTCATATTGACGAACTAAGGAAAATGTTAAAATACACCTGGATTGAGAATTTAATACCATGCCTCTCTAATTATTTGACTTTAAAATATCATAACATAATGATAATGATAATAAATAAATAAACATTTTTTCCTCATTGATGTGTTTGTTTTCTAGTATCTAGTTTAATGCTATTTCTTGGTATTCTTCAATCATCATGTTTGGCCAAGTCAAAAATGTTGCATTAAGTCATTGCCCCATGTGTTCATCTAATACATTTACGAAGTGACCGAACAATTTATTATGGTAGGTCCCATCTATTTCTTTCTTTTCCTTTTCTTTTTTTCTTTTTTGAAAAATAACTTTTCAATTTAGTCATAGTTTTCAAAAAGTTACACGTTTAGTTATTAAATTTTAAGTTTGGTTTCAATTTAGTCTCTAAGTTTCAAAAATGTTCATTTTTACCTTTGACATTTGACTTTTACTTCAATTTGATCCCATGTTTCATCATTTACACTTTTAAACTCGATTCTTCACTAAATACTCATTTTCTGTCTTTAGTATTAATTTATTTTAAAAGAGTTATAATTAATTAAATTTTACTCTTTTCTATCACTCTTAAAATTAAAATTAAATTTTCATTTCATAATTATTTCTAATTAATTAATAAAGAATAAAATTATAATATTTTGAAATTTAAGGAATAAATTGAACAAAACTCAAAATTTAAGAATCAAATATGTAACATTTGAAAACTTAGAGACCAAATAAAAACTACGCCAAAATCTAAGGATCAAAAAGATATTTTACCCTCTTTTCTTTTTCTAAAATACCATTTTAATTCCTTTATTTAAGCTTGTTCCAAATGGGATGATTAGCCACATGATCCTCTTCTAATTGCACATTAAAAATAAAATTAAAATAATTCAATTTTTTAAAATAAAATTTCTTGTCAAATAACATATTACTATTGAGTGTTGCTAACTGCACAAAAGTGCAGCTAAATTTTTTCTTCTTCAAATGTCTAATTATAGTTTCTATAATTTCTAAAATTTAAAGCAAAAATGTTAATAGATAATTTTTTTTGAACCCATCAACAATAAACTCGTTCTAAAAATTAAAAAATCTATTAAAAATATAAAAATTACAATTAAAAAATTTGAAAGTATAAAAACTGATATAGAAACCAAAATAGTACTTTAATATTTTCTTTAATATATATTTTAGAAAAAATAGATTAAAATTTAGATAGGATTTAACAAAACAATGTAGATGCTTTTTTCTATTCAGAATTTAATAAGTTAGCCTATTCGAAATTTAATAACTGTCATAATGCTAGGTTGGCACCATCCTTCAAAATTGTGGACTTATATATCTTTTTTTAATCGAAGAAGTTGTGAATTTAAATCTACAACTTTAAATAATACTACATAATTCCATTCCGTTACATTATTATTTATTAACATAGTTGTGTGGATAACAGCATTCAATCGCCTAACATACAATTTTAAAACTGAAAAAATATTCATTTTATTTTAAGGTAAGTATTTTAAATGGTAAAACTGTTTAAAATATAACTATCTATCCGTATTTATTATTGATAGATAGTGACATTTTGTTATAATTTTGAATAAGTTGGACTCATTTTTCTAAAATGATTTTTTATTTTATTTGTTAATAGATGTTTTGAAGTTTAGGAATACTCTGTAAGTTTTCTTTTATAAAATTATTGTCAGTGGAGTAATTGTCTGTTAAATTGGCCCAAATAGTTGTGATTATAGATATAAATAAATAACACACAAATACAATGATTAAAAATTCAGAAGTTGACAACAACCACCACCATCGAATAAAGTAGTTTGTTTGACAAAGCAATCCTATAAATTATTAATCCTTACGGTATAAAATGAGATCTATTATAATACAGCTTGCAATAGAACATTTCAACAGTATAAAAATGCTTTCAATTAATTAACTCAAGCATCAATTTTTTTTTTTTTTTTTAAAAAAAAAACCCTTAAACTTAAACTTGGTATGAGAAAAAGTCACATTGACTAAAGCTTTTAAAGAACAAACAAAGATCATAAATATTCAAGTGTGTCGTATATGTTCGTGTTGAAATAAAATATCAAAATTCTATTTTTCAATAACAAATTAGTTGAAAATCAAACCTTAGGTGAACTTACAATAAAGGAGAAAAAGTGCATATAATAAAGTAGGTATGCAGTAGAAATTCATTACTTGAAAAAATAGAACAATGAAATCTATAATATTACGTAAGGCTATCATTTTAGTTTTACAACATTAAAAAAAAGGAATAGTAAGAGAAATTCATGATTAACGTGATCTCGTAGAAGTATTGATAAGAAAGAGAAATGTCCTTAATAAACATTAAAATTAAAAACATTAGCAAGGATCCTATGAATATTCTAAATTAGGCTCGTTACGGTCAAATGTCAACAATTACATATGTTTAGACACATCAATTATCGTCGAACTATGCTTGTATCATAGGTTAACAATAGCTTATTAGTCTTGTCTAAAAATAAGAATAGTCTAATACTATAATCATGTAGTTACTTCTATTTATTGTCAATCACGTTAAATTATGTAAGAATGACATAAAGTTCAACCGTGTAGAAAAAGTAATAAAGTGAACGAAAATAAGAAGACTATCAAAGTAGCGAAGATCTTTCCAAGTTAAGATGCTTTAAGTCGATGGGTTTAACAGAAGCATTCCTCGTACTACTACAAAATCAATCCACCTTCAATTTGCCAAAATAATAATAATAAAATTTAAATACTATTTTGATCTTTATACTTTCATTTTAGTTCATTTTAAGTTTAAATACTATTTTAACCCTTTCATTTTAGTTCATTTTAATCCATATACTTTTAAAATATTCATTTCGACCAGTGTACTATTAAAATATTCATTTCGATTTTCGCACTTTCAAAAAATGACCATTTTGGTCCCTTTAATTTCATTTTTAATTCATTTTTACGGGATCAAAATAGTCACTTTATTAAAAAATCAAGGATCAAAATGAACCAAAATCAAAATAGTATTTAAACCAAATAATAGAAATAATAATAATAAATTGGAGAAAATCCATAGAAAAAGGTTTGTTTAAAGCATTAAGGATATTTACTACAAAAATGATGAAAGGAAGGGACCCACACGGCATTTCACTTTCAAAGCCTTTTTTTTTTTTTTTTCCAAAATCAAATCCGTGAATGCAGAGAAACAAAGACTGATAGGTAAATTTGGTCAACAAAATTCCACATACTTCCAGTTCCACCGTGTAGAAACAGCAACACTTCACTTCTTATATTTACTTTTCCAAATGGGTCACTCAACAACATTCTCTTTTTCATCATTTATTTTTCCTATATTTCACATTTCAAAAAGTGACATTACAAAGATACAACAAAAGAACCAATAAATGAATAAATAATGGGCATGTGCAGGCCGATGAAAGGGAGATCATAGAGTAGTCAGATCTTAACACCAATGTTCCAAATCAATTAAATCCACACAACAGAATTAAAAAAAAAATGTTTAGTTCAACTTTTCTGAGGTTTAATTTCCGCAATAAGTCATTTTGAAAAAGAGACTGAAATGTACTTAAAATTATTGAAAATTAGAAGAATATTGGAATAAGTGAAAAATCAAGAGTAGAACAAAAATAGAATTGTGAACCGTAAAAACAAGAAAGAGGGTTGTATTGAAAATTGTGAAAACAAAATGAATTTGATATTACAAATCGGGCCTAAAATACTCAACACAAATATGGATTTAAGATTATATTACATTACAAACTCATTCCATCGTAGGCCCTCCAAACAGCATTTGAAATATTTAGTAACCACTCAAAATAGTTTTCATTTTTCTCTAATCAATCTAAACCAACCCTAAGTTCCATTCCATGAGAAGCAACAGAGAAACGAAATTGCATTACAAATTTCCACAAAAAATTTGTATTTTATCCTCAAATTCATTTTATTAATTTATTGACTATTAGGACAACCAATGTGGCTTACATGAACTTAGTTTTTAGCGGAAGTCTTAAATTTTTACAAGCTTTTGTATTATATTGAGGCTTAACCTATTGTTTTAGTCTCTAATGTTTGAATATTTTTTTAATTTTGTCTACTTTGTTTTAACATTTTCCCTCTCATTGGTGAATGTTAAAATTGGTTGATAATAAACTTTTATTTATTTCAACATGCATGAGTTAGACTTTATACCTCTAACCTTTTTTATCAATCCCGTAACCAATTGAGTTAATTCTCCAGTTGCTGACGGAGGTAATCTAAAAGAAAGAAAACTCAACTTCTACTCATTTCTTATAAAATTGAAGGGAAAAAATATTTTCCTTTTTTAGATGGACCTTGTTCTCTAGATTTTTGCTCATTTACTAAAACCTTCTGCCAAAACCTGAAAATAGTAAACACAAGGGGCTAATTTAAAACTTTTAAACAATAATAGCTAAATTGATCAAATAAAGTAAAATAAAAACTGAAACATAAATAATTAACAAATATAATTAGCCTTAAATTTAATAAAGAAAACATTGATTAAATTTAAAATTAAAATGATTATAGGTAACTCAAATTTACCTGAAACACGGCAGAAATTGCCGATCAATCAAATTGATTGATCTAACCTCGATGCAAATAGTATGCCTTTTAATTCTATCGAATGTTTCCCAAGATCATTTCTATCTAAACTCATTTTCTTTTTCTTAATCAACTTATTTAAATTTAGGTTAAAATATCATTTTGGTCCAAGTATTTTGAGTTCAATTCAATTTTAGTTTATATACTTTCAATTGTCCAATTTTAATCCATAATGTCGACCGTGAAATTTCAATAAACCTTAAATTTAACCTTCAAACTTAAACTTCTATCAAAATTAGTTAATAATAATAATAATAATTTTTAACCTGAAAAAGACAATTGTGTAAATATATTTTCACAATCTATAAATAGAATGCTAATTGAGACTAAATTATTTTTCGGAAAAAAAAAATTCAACAATAAACCAACTACATAGACTCATTTAAAATTCATTGCAAGCACAAGAACTAGACCAAAATAGAACAAAATATAAAGTACAGAGACCCAAACGCTTGAAATGATAAGATCAAATGATGTCATTTAAAACGAGTGCAGCATAGCGAATAGGGGACAAAAAAAGACCTTAAAAGATAAGAGTATAGCATGAGAAATAAGCTCATAATTGAAGGCTTTGATTACCTCTAACCTGAAAACTCCTCGATATGAATTGCTCCACAGACCTTGTAGGTTGGCTCCCATAAGAACTAGCGTATCCCGACCATCAACTAATATACGATAGAAATGGTTTACCATAGTAACTAATTCAGCTCCATATTATCAGAGATAAGCAGACTAATCAGTTAACAATTTCAGGTCATTGTCGCCATCCGCTTCAAGAGGTTGAGGGTCAGTAGAGACACCTGACCTTAGAGGAGTGCAGGCAACATTTCTGACTATAGAAGAATAAAGATCGAATTCCGCCTTCAGTTTCAAACAGCTTGCTTCTATCCACTTCTCCGCAACACTGGTAGCTACATTGTCTTGGCTATCCCTCTCATATTCTTCAATGGCAGGTCGTATTTCATTGTACAACGAATCAAGTTCGGCAGTTGCTTTATTCTTTGTTTCCTGCACAAAAAATTTAATGACTCATCAGCGGAGCATTGGTTTTAAAGCATACCAAAGTGTTCTCTTTTTCTTATTAAGAAGAGCACGTTTGGGAGTATTCTAAAGTTAAATTACCGAGTGATTAAAGGTGTACTTTGAAATAATTTTAAGCACAACAAAAGTGATTTTAACTATTTCAAAATCACTTCCAAACATGCACTAAATGACTAAGACGTCAAATGAAAAGATATTTCATAATCACTCCACAGCTCGCCAGAAAAGACTGCTGTAAAACGCAATTATTACCTCATACTGTAAGACATCTTCTTGTGCTTCCTTTAACTCCAATAGTCGAGCAACATATTTCGCATCTACTTGCTTCATAGTACAATTTTTTGTCCTTCCATTAGACAAGTTTCTTGAACGTTTTTTGGCCACAGGTCCAGGTCCAATGCGATAATTACGGCAAGCAGTATTACTTCGGATACGAGATATCATTGCATTCTGATGTGAAAAGCTCTGCTGCGTATTTTGTGGATGATCTTCTGGCTCCTCTTTTGGTTCATTTTTAATTTCTCCTACAACTGTATTTTGCAATTGAACTGTATTCTTCGAGGTATCAATGAACGCAGTGGATCCCAGTTGCTGTTCAGCTGCCAAATCATCGTCTATGATCATTGGGTTCTCAATTTTCAGATAACCCTCAAACTCAGAATATGTGTTGTTAAATGCTGTGTGGAGCTTAACGAAAGGCTCGTCCTCTGCAGAATCGTACAGTGGAATTTTCTCAACAGAATACCTAAAACCAAGCAGGACGGTTAACGCTCTTTGTCTCATGAGAAAAGAAGCAAGAAGAGCATGTAACAACTAAAATAAAGACATGCCTCCATATAGATATCTGAACAATAAATTTAAAATAGCTGTGATAGGAAACCAAAGGATACTAACAATGCGACATATTTAAATATTAAAATTTATCAATATTGCTGTACGGAGAGCATTATCCTTAACCATGCATCACATCATGTCTACTAATTAGAACTAAACAATATGGTTAGGAGTTCGAGATCATTTCAGTCGAAACCCACCTACACAAGTTATTAAGCATTTCAGGTTTCCTGACTCTTAGTAATATAATCAGGTTAACATCCAAATTGCAATTCTATGTATACATAAAGACTAGAGAATTTTGGGGTATTGCCTCACAACTTCATAATAACACTTTCCCAGACACCTTTGACCCTCCATAAAATGAAACAATTAATCAACAGATATAATTGGATCCCTTTCTTATTATTTTCATTTGTACATATCCTAACTGCAATCTGGCTTTAGAATGAGAAGTTCTCTCACTTCACCAAGGCCAACAGTCCGTCAGTAGCCAAACCTAATTTCTAACATTGGCTATTTAGGAAAAATCAAGCATTAAAAAATGGTGGGGGTAGAGATGGCTGAAGACCAGAGACATAGAAAAGGCTTTACCTATCATCGTCATCTTCCCACAAATAGGTATCCTCCTGACAAGGAAAACAGATTGATGTACGGTCAGAAAATACAAAACAAAGAAAACCGTTTGCAGTTTCCAATTTGTGATGAATTTACAACCCTTACCAGGAACCACGGTCATATATAATGTCTCGCATTCCTTATTTTAAAAGTAAAACTACTTCATAAGTAAAAAATTACCAGGAAGCCACGAGACTTGGCTCCAAGAAATCCTGAACAGCTGCTCGCACCACAGAGGCAGCGAACCTTGGCACCTCCATACCATTCGAAATTATAATCATATGCCAATTCAGTCCCAATGGAAATGTCTTGCTTTGCAAATATTCCAACCCTTATTTCACCCAACACATTCCATTTCCTCGTCTCACAATTTGGGAAGCTGCAAGCTTACAAAAAAATAATTAATGACAACAACGAAGTAATTAAAGATAGATTATGTTTACTGGCATACTTGGTTTCCCTTCGCCTGGTATACATACACAAAATATATGGTAATATTCAGCATAAACAACTCACCACGAATGATTTATAAATCTAGCAAGACTTCCCTTTCTAGTGGCATCAATTGATTCAGAGGCATTGAGCGAGATGATGTAAGCATCTTTTAGTCCTACCATAAAGGTATAGAAAATGATGATCTAAATTTATTATATTATATATAATGCATTAAGCATGTAACTTTGATAAAATTGATATGTTACCCTGATTTTCATAAGTGTGGGATCTCCGTTTTGCTTCCTTCCAAGAAATAACTTCCCCACAATATTCAATAATAAATTGTCCATTCTACGTTGTCCCCAAGAAATAAAAAGAAATGGAAAAAAATCTTTAGAGAACAAAATTCAATTTATTTGGCCAAGTAAAGATGAATTTAAAATTGAAAAAGGCTTCTCATTTAAGTCTCTTGTTGCTGGCACAAAAATACCTCTGCAGAAAGCAATCTTAATAAATATGATGTTTGTTGCAATGCTACACGAGAGTTAGATACGTAAATATAAATAATAGAACTACAAGATGCCATAGTATTGATACTAAATATAGTTGGTGCAAAAGCTGCATCTAAAGTCAGTTACTTTTTATTTTATTTTATTTTAAACGAGAAACGAAATTTTTCATTGAACAAATAAAAAGAGACTATTGCTAATACAAACTCGACAAGGGAGAGACAGTTACTGTTTGTTTAAAAATTTTAAATCATCAACTGCATCCTGTTCCAGAACCAAATTAATTTTTCAACAATATAAGAAAAGTACAAAAAAAGTGACTCAAATACCCAAAAACTAAGAAACACGGACACTTTAGTTTGGCTAGCATGTCCATGTCCGACACATGTTGGACACTTGACACTTGTTGGACACGTATCGGACACTTGTTAGTGCAACAAATGTGTTACACATGCAAGGAACACTTGTTGAGTAGGCTAAAAAGACACATATATGATAATAATAATAAATTTTGAGTGTGAAATACATCAAACTAATTTTTTAAGTATATAAATGAATCAACCCATGTACTTTAAAATCATCAGTCAGCTCACATTATCTAGGTCTAGGTGGCAGTAAAGATCAACAACATATTAGCAGAGAAAAAGAACATGCAAAAGAGGTTTGATCCCATATTGAAGAACAGTAATGGTCCAACGAGACATGTAACGAATACAACAATCTAAATGAGAAATTTAAAAAATACATCTATTTACCTTGCCAAGTAAATACCTTTATATTCTCGTCAGCTAAAAGGCCCCACCCACGGCCTTCTGTTTTGAACAACTTTGTTCTTGCATACTCACATTTCTGAAATCTCTGTTACATATTGGTAATTGAAGGATAATTTAGTTCAGCTCAAGAAGTCGGGGCTGCAAGTCATCGTTCTAATCCTCAATCCAAGCTCATAATAACAGATGTTTCCAATAACAGACCAATTGTAAAATTACATAATATAAGGTCACGCTTGTTATAGATCTGAAAATAGAAATTGGGAAATATTGATTTAAAATAGAGTTGTATTTCCTATTTTCCATGTTTTCGGATCTCTTTGGGGGCAAATTAAGAAACTAGATCCTAATTTAAGTTCTAGTTCAAAATGTATTTAATAAATATTTATAAACTATAAAATTAGTTCTAGTTTACAACTAAATATTAGGTTGAATCACAACTAATATTAGTTAATTTATAAACAGGTTTTATGTTATATATTCTGTATAATTGATATTTTACAATATCCTACGTTTACCATATATTTTATTATACTTAATTAAATGAGTTTTTTTTTTAATGGAAACAACACTTTTCATTAATGAAATGAAAAAAGACTAATGCTCGAATTACAATGAGACATAATAAGCAAGAAAACTAGAAGACTAGAAGACAAGGGAACCAGCAGGCGCACTGCGCCCGGATATCTCAACTAGGTTGACACACCCATAGCGCACTCATCACATCCCAATAGAAAGAGCTACTAATAAAAGGAAATACAAGATGACATAATTCATAAACAAATATGTCAAAAACAAATATATTAAATGAAAGAGTTTATAATATTATGTACTTTATTTATCAAAATTTTATAATTTTTAATGTAATTCAACATTTCAAATTTTCAAATTCAAAATATAGATACATTGAAACCATGAAAAGGTTGTTTCTAGAATTTTCACTATTTGGATCACAAAATTTAAAAAAAAAAAAAAAAAGAGTGCCCAACAAACAGATGGATTCCACTGAATCTGAAAAATATAAAATAGAATTGAGAATGCATAGCCAACAGACTCTAAATAAACAACACGTGTGGTATATTGCATAACTTGTAAAGAACAGACAGATTGACAGAGTTATCTACAGAACATTGCAGAAGGCCTCGTGAATTTACTGCAAATAGGAATCCAAAGAAAGAGAAACGCCACAAGGATATTAATTGCAAATCAGTAGGTAAGTCAAAAACAATTCCTACAAACAAATCGAGAAAAGTGTACATTATTATATAATAAGGATTGGAATATAGTTTTATATATATATATTGATAATATTAGATAGATAGATAGATATATAATATATTTCTTATACAATCTGCCTTGCAGTGAAATAGCCTCATGGTTACCTGATTCCTGCAATGAACACCAGAGGGACAATGTCCAGGAGTACACTCAGTGCTGGTTAGTACATTCAAACACCCCTCCCCACAAGCACTATCGTTATCATTAGCATCAAACTTGCATTCACAGACTGCAATATCCTCCTCCTTTTGCTTCTTGTGTCTATGGAGAAGAAAACAAATCAAAATTTGTATACTTTTCAATAGAACCTTTCTTTTCATACAAGAAACTATTTCATTAAAATGACAAAATATCCAAAAAGGAGTGAGGCAAGCCTCAAGCCAAGGTGAGGGAGTTACATAATGTATTTCCAGATTTCTAATTAGCAAAAAGAAAAGGATAAACTATAAACATTAAAAGACCTGGGAAAAATATACTACCATCGTTTGGCCTGATAGTCCATATGGCAAGTGAAAAAATAATATGATTCTAGAATACGGGTTCAAACTGTGCGCCATATAATATGGCAGGTGAGGCAATCAACCAGCTAAAGGAACTTAATACAATATGCCAAAATTGAAAGGGCAATAAATAGTCGAAGTGATGGTCTCCAGGTTTATTACTAGCCTTGCACACGTATTACGCCAATTGAGTGCTTGATAGCTACTAGGTTTTTCTTTTCTAACCTTTTTCTTTCTTTCTTCCTTGTTCTTCTTCTTTTAAGAACCCCTTAGAGATATCCATTCTTAATCTCCAAGTCAATCAAGTTGCTTGGATAAATCCCAAGAGGAGGCTGCCTACCAAATTTAACTACTAAGCCAGTGGCAGATTGACCCTCATCCAAATGGCTAGTAGAAATGACTCAAATCTTACTATAGTGGAAGCCACTATGGACATCAAAAGATGACATAAAAGCAGGAAGGTTTGAGAGAGGCTTGGATGAGGGTCAATCTGCCACAATCTGACAAAATCAATGAATTCTGATTTTGAAGCTTGTTTGACAACAACAAGAGTCCAGAAAATGATGCCCTTTGTATTAACTTTTGGAGGAGATCCTTAATCTTTGTTTTACACAAGTTGACATTCAGCCAAAGGAATAACTGAAAGAAATTTGTTGAAGACTAAAGAAATTCCTCCGTTTAGGTGAGTGAGAAAAGAGTTGTCTCATTGCCAAATTAGAAGTGGATGACGGTTATAGTTATAGCTGTTTTGTCCCAACTAAAAAAAAAAACCATGTTCATTAAGTACAATAAAACTCATGAAAACAATCATTGAAATATACAAAATATTGAAAAGAGGGAGATGGTGAATATGATTAAAATATCTTACTTCCGATAACAAAATTCATTTTGTTTGATATCTTTGTAATCTGGCAGTCCTTCGATATTTTGATCCTTCAAAGACGACAAAGCTTTTATTAACTTTCTTGTAAAGATCCACACGATGAAGAAAGATAAATCCACATATAAATGAATGCCTCATGTCCATGAAATATTGACAGGAAAAGATAACAAAAAAATATTAATGAAAAGTTCATCTAGAAGGCAAGTTCTACTGAGATCGAGGACAGTATGGTATATATACATTCCAGAGTGTCTAACAGCAATCTACCTTCCAGTACTTTACACCTTTATAAACAAGAAAAGTTATACACTACAGCACGGACTGTTCATGACACTACTTATTTATTTTAACAGCCACTGCACTCAGATTACAGGAAACATATAAGATGTATGTTGGAATTCAATGAGTTTATACATCATGCCAATCTTCCCAAAGGCCAAAAATCATCTCTTCAACTGGTTTCAGTAACTCCTCCCTCATAGTATTAGTGCCTAAAGGCATTTTAAAAAAACTACTTCATAAGCTATTCACTAGCCATGCAACCTACCAAAATTGCCATATAATTTACCCTTTCATCAATATTTTGCTTAAGTTTAGCCCGCTTTCACAAAAAGGAATGTATCATCAGTAGATTGTAGATGGAATTTATGGTTGATAATCCAGGATACAACATGAGAGATAAATTAAAAAATCTTAAAGAATTAGAAAAACGACTATTCAGAAACAGGAGTCGAACTAACCATGGAGGGATTTTCAATCTGGAGTCATCGAAGTTCTGCCAAGACCACGTTCTTCATCTGCCACATTGAATAGAATACATGCACAAGGCATTGAGTTAACCACGTAACGAATCTAAATCCAAAAACAGAATGATATGTTGACTGGAGACGCATTTCCTTTCAACATATTAAACTCAAATTTTAGCTTTCGAAAAAATACACTAAAATTTAATGTAGTTACAATTCCAGATTCCAAGTGATTTCAACTAAGTATTCCTTCATTATCCATACGTAGGCACATTTCACATTTTCCAGATTCCTAATATTTACGAACTTCTACAACAGATCAGAAAAATGAGAGACTAAATCCGACCTAATTACCTTGTACATACATCACATGCTGTAACGTGAATTGACAACGGAAGAAAAAACAAACGAAACTACCAATTCAACTTGCAACTACAACACAATTGTATAGTTTTCATTAAGGAAATTGAAATTTTAGGAACAAATGTTCGGACTAATTTTATCCTCTCCACTTGTTCGAACGACTAAACAAATAAAGGAGCTTAAACTTGCAAGCTTCTCTTGCAGCAGCCTAAAATTTCAGAATCATTGTCAAATGAGTGGGAAATAACAAAATCATGTTGAAGAAATCTATCACTGATTAAACAATCTATAAGCAGGCGATGTGAAGTGCAGCAGACTGCAGAGAACGCAACGATGATATAGAAGAAAGCTGAAGAAAGAAATGGAGTATCGAATCTCGAACAGAAGAATGATCAAGTTGTAACTGAGATTCGAACATTACAGGCAACACAAAATCCCTACACTGCTGATTATCCGAACGGAAACAACAGAGATTTCGATGGCATTCAAATCAACAGAGAAAAACCTTGCGAATTTTGAGAGCGGATTCGCCGCGATAGGGCTTCCGGCGCGCGCGTAGATGAATTAGACAAATATAATGTCTTTTTTTTCCCCTTTTCTGACACAAACAAATATAAGTTCTTACTCTAAAGATAGATAAAATANTATATATTAAACAAGTTTCTAATTCTAACAAATTTAGTTCTTTTTTTTATTGCGTAATAGTTTAGACCTTCGATAATCATTTGGTTTCAATTTTTTTTTTTAAAAAAATTAAGTCTGTAAACTCCTTTTCCACCACCAATTCTTTGGTTTTATTATTTATTTTATACCAATGTTTTAAAAAATCAAATTTTAAAAATTAAAAAATATATAAATACTTGTATTTTACTTTTAAGATTTAGGTAAAATTTTGATAAAGAATTCAATTTTTTTATTAGAGAAACATGTACAATATTGTAAAAAATTGAGAAAAAAATAGATTCAATTTTCAAAAATTAAATGATTACTGAACAAGATTTTTCCTATTTTTAAAATTGTTGTAATTTAATCTCTTCTAACAAACTATCGTTTGGATTGACTTAAGAAAAAAAGTTTTTAAAAGAACTCATTTTTATTTAAACACTTTTGATAAAAAAAAAAAATCAAAATACACTTGAAAAGTTATTTTGAGTGATTATCAAACACTTCAATTTCTTATTTTTTAAATTGAACGCTTGGAAATATAAACCAAACACGATATATCTCAAATTTTATCATGTAATAATAATTTAATCTTTTTAAAAAAAAAAAAAAAAGAATCAATCACTATTTGTCGATAAAGATTTGTGGTTTCTGATCATTTGAAAATACCAATAATGAATACGCATCATGTGTCACACTTGCATTTTCCAGATTGTGTGGCACTTCTTTCCTTATTCAAGCAAGTCCATAGTTGGTGGCACAATCGACTTATTTTGACAACCTCTACCCCGTTTCATTAAAAAAAAATTATATGTGATAAGTAAATAATATTTAAACTTAGTTTTTATCATAATAAACTTTTCTTAGTAGTAAAATAAAATTTTAAAATAACTCTAAAATATTATTGATTCTATATGATTTTATCATCACGTCTCTAACTTTTTTTTCTCTGTAAAATTTACTTGTATTTTGTAATTCATTCTTTTTGTTATTTTCCAACCATTTTTTTAAATACTTTATTTCGATAATATCTTTGTAATCATGTAGAACTTGAAAATCATTTTAAAGAATGCAATAAGAACGAGTCATTATATAATACTCTTACAAATTTTCGATATTTCAGCGAAAAAATGCACGGATTAGTATATAATTCTAATAAACAATCACGCAAAAATGAAGCAAACATCAAAAGAAAAAGATGGAGAAGAAAAAAAAAACAAAAAATGCATCAATGAATCCATCATCCTAAGTGATCTAGTTTCAAATTTTAAAATTTCAATACACACTTTTGATAGTTTTTTCAAATTATATGACATTTCAAATTTTTGTACGTCTACAATTTTATTAGATAGAGTCATATATGTATTATCACATTCGAACTATCACATCCTATCGATGAATAATATAGCATAAAAGACATTTATTAAATAGTAGTGTTCTCAACACTTACTAATAAAGTAGACGTAAAAGAAGAAATAAAAGATTTTCTCCTCATAACCCATGTTATATATATAGTATAGATACATGTGAAAAATCTTATTAAATTTTCACAATAATTTTTTTACAAGTAATAAATCATGATTTTTTTAAAACAAAAAAAAAAACTAAAACTAAATTATTACCATATATTTACTGATTAAATTCTTACAAAATTAAAAATATACGAATTAAATCGTTACAAATTAAAATTTATTGAACGTGTTGTTAATTTTGTGAAAGTTCATGAACTTTTCTTTAAGAAAAGTGGTGGAAGCAAATGCTCATATGACAAAAACGATCTACCTCAAATTAACAGTAAACCTCGCAGGTTAAAATTATTTGTAAATATGATATAATTTTAAGCATAACAAGATAAAAAACACGTGAAGTGTCAATAATGTTCATCAATATATCATTGACGAGAGTTCATTACTTATTATTATTTTTTTAGTACAAATAGAGTGGAAGTATTTGAACCATAGATCTTTTAGTCCTCAACATATATTGATATCAATTGAGTTGAATACTTATTTCTATGGACGGAGATAATGTCAATACCACTAAGTCAAGTTCGCTTTGGCTCTTTCATTATTACGTGGTGTGGATTCTGTATTTTTTATATATAATTTTCTTACATATTTAAAATAATATATTGTAAATTTATGTATTTATATTTTTTAAACACGTGTTATTTGAATTCGTTGAAAGATTGGAGCCCCGATCAAGATATTGAGTTCAAAGAAAATTTGTTCAAAGACGCATGGTGAAAATATTGTGGTGTAGTTGAAGCATTCCGATATTCTATCAAATAATCTTAAATTCATTTCCTCTCTAATATATAATTTTTATATATAGGGTTGTTTTTAAATATATAAAAATGAACTGAAATATTTATAAAAAAATAGTAGAATTTTAGAATATGATTAATGTTTTCAAATATTGATAGTTCTAAAATTTTGCTATATCTTATAAATATTTTTAACAGTTTTACCATTGAAAATAATTTCCCTTGTATTATAATATAACTCTAAAAGTTGAAATTTATCATAAGTAAGGAAATATATTTTAAAAATTAATATTACCTATTATTTTTTTAGAGATAATAAACGTTTCAATGAACAATTATTCATTTCTATATTTCTAATTTATAGATGAGTATATTTTTCCATCTAGCTGGTCTCTCTGAATATCTTTCTCTATCATTAAAATTTATATTTCTTATATATATGTAAATATAATTTTTTACAAATTTGATGGTTGAAAAAGTTAAGATCAACGTGAGATGGATAATCAACTTAGACATATAGCTCTAACAATAGATCAAATTACTAATAAACTTTGTGTTGTGAACTTGTGGAGCACAACAGGAACGTGAATACCAATAAAATATAATATTAAAATAAATATAATATAATATAATAATAAAACTAAATAAATATCACAATAAATTAAACATGATATATAAATAAGCAAAATAAGAAATAAGAAATTTCTCTAGGTTCTCCACTTTCTCCGACGATCATGGAATTTGTCTAATGTGTATCTTCTAAAACCCACCAAATGCCACTATTTATAGGCAATTTGGCGAGTAGGGGATGGATTACATGGACACTAATAACGTGTAATGTTGAGATACGTGGACAATGAACACTAAGCACGAGCATCTAATGGGCATTTATTATCATAATATTTATAATACTTCACCTTAGATACCTATTATGTATATGAAATATGTCTCGTTAAAACCTTACTAGGAAAAAACTCAATGGGAAAAAAATTCTAGTGAAGGAAAAAGAGTATATATTTTATATAATTTATACTCTTAAATAGTATATTTACTCCCCCTCATGGAAACATCACTTGAGATCTTTGAGTCGTCACATTCTAAAATTATGCACCAACTTTTTCAAAGATTGTGATAGGCAATGCCTTTATAAATAAGTCTACCAAATTATCTTTCAACAAATTTGTTGTATAGTGATATAGCCATTTTTCTGAAGGAACCCTAACGATAGGATCCTTGGACGGAAGTGGGATCGTCCCAAAAGTTCCAATTTACATAATTGAAATTTTACAGAAAAGCTGAAAAATTATGCATTTACAGAGAATATACAATAACATGCTTAAAGAATAGGAGAAGAAAAGGTCCAGAAGGACTTACCCTTGAAGATCTCAAAACTTCACGTTAAAACCCCTTTTGTGTGCAAATCACGAACAACAACCAAAATGATCAATTGGGACACCACCAGTTGGAGACCTCGGTATTCTCTAGTGAGAATCCACGAGGTGTGGGCTCTGGTGATTTTGGTGAGGGAAGGGAGAAGATATTTTAGAAGAAGTGAGGAGTAGGGAGTAGGAAACTTTCTGATCACTTGAAAAACACAAAGAACTATTCTCTGATATTTCTTAGGAAAAATAATTGATTGGATGATTGAGAGCACTTCTTCACTCTCATGGCTGATATAGAAAAGTTAGTAACTCCCTCCCAAAATAGTTTTTTTTAATAATTATTACATAATAACTAACTTGTCATATAATAAACATTAAACTATATGTTATATCAAATGTAACATATATCCTATAGTTTCAATATTGTACCATATACAATATAACCTATAGCTTATTTTCTCTCATGGCATTTAATATAAATCAAATTTATATTAAATTTAATAATATGAATTCAATTCACATCATTAATATATGAATTATATTCAAATATTTATTTCCTCTCAAATAATCTTATAATATATTGTATCAAATACATTATAACAATTATATCATACATAATTAATTTAACTTAATTTTATCATATATAATTAATTTGAATAAAAAAATTTATTCTCATTTAGTCATTTTGAGCTACCGAGGGGACCTTATGGACATGTAGCTTGAAGCTTCAACGGTACGCGAATAATTAATTAAACTATTTAATGAAATTATTCATCATCTGTTAACTGTCAGACACTCCACTAAAGACTGACGATTGTACTATTCGTACTACAGATATATTTCTGTGTCCATTGGATATAACCAATTAACAGTATAATGACCTTTCACAAATTGCTCGTAAGTATAGTTGGGCTAAAATTACCGTTTTTTCTCTGTAGTTACATCTAACTTCTTAAGTGTTGGGGTTGATGCCCTAAATATTATAGGGTTCTATAGTTTGTAAACATTATTGAACAAACTCGTTGTCTATAAAATAGTTGCATTAACTACAAACCAATAAACTAACATCCAAAGTTATCTTGTAATTTAAACATGTACGTAGATGGATACATGTGGATCATGTTTAAGTGATAACCTAAATGGTCTGTAATAGACGGATAAGGTTGGGTACCTTATCCTGGTGACACTACGAGTATGACCCGTTTTGAAAGTGTTACAATTGTTGTAAAATGCTACAAATGATCTGATTTTGATCATTCATGTATAGACACGTGAGCGGGATATTCTATACAAAAGAGTTTGTATAAGACCGGACCACAAAATGTTAAGTTTTATTATATAACGCCGTTCATAATAGAGACTTACATTTCACCAGGATGACCACAGGTAAAATGACCTGAATCCTTAGTGAGTTTTGAACTTCTACTTATGAGGGCGATGTATGGGCGAGAATGACCAGATTGCCAACTCAACAAACCTACCATTTTGGGGATTAGTCTAATTGGGGAGCTGGAACACAGCTACACAAGTAGGAATTCACTCCTTCCTCGAGATAGGGGTAAGTAGATAAATTGCTCCGTTAATGACTGATTCCAAGTCTTGATTATAACACCTCGAATTTTGTTATTAATGTAATTTCAGTATTTTCTAGTATTAAATGGAATTTTTAGAATTTTGGCAATTTAAGGTAATTATTGTGATTTGATCGCAAAGAAAGAGGTGATTCGTCTTAATTGTTTAATCGAAAATTGTGAAAATTGAACTTTTTATGTCACACAAATCTAATTTGAAATTGATGCATAATTAATTTTATTTTGGGAAGGGTAGGTTAAATTCTTTTTTTTAATTGAAAATTTTAAGGGAACAAGAGATTTAAAAGTAGAAGGAAGAGAATAAGATAAGGTAAGATAAGATATAATGAAATAAATTTCTTTATTTATTATTTTTCTTTTCTTTTTCCCTTCTCCTTCTTCTTCTCACGCAAAAAGTGACCCACCCAACCTTTCTCCTCCATCGCTTTCTTCCCATCACCAAACCCAAGCAGTGGCGCCGCCCCATCAACCCCCGATCTAAGCCGACCTCAGCCACCCATCGTCGGTCCGAGCTCTCCAGCCGAGGGCCAGGTCACGAACCAGCCGCTTGCCCTCACTGGCGTCGCCCTGTTCATGTCGCCTAGCCAACCCCCTAGCCGCGAAGTTGCCTCGCGCCACCGCCTCTCCCTATGTCGCCCGCTCGAGCCACGCCACGCCTCCAGTTGCACGCCGCCACTCGTTCAGATCTGCTCCGCACTGTTCCAGTTCGCCCTTCCAACCGTTGTTCGCCGGCGTAGCAGCTGCTAGCTGTCGGGTTCATCCTCCTCCGCCGCCATTCCGTAGGGTTTTCGCCAGAAACTTAGAATATGGGGTGAGATCTAAGGTCTGTGTGTTTCTTGAATGGGTTTGGTCACCCATTGAGTGTTGGTCTAATTTAGTTATACCAATTATGTTGTGAAGCTTGGATTGAACTTTCAAGGTGTGAGGAACCACTGTCCAGTAAGATTATAGTTTGGCTTTAGGGAATTTTGGAGGGTGATTGGTAGGTAATGTGAGCTTGAAGCTCTTTGGAATGGGTTAATATGCTGGAAATTTGGTTTTAAATTCTTAATTTTGGGTTATGAATAGATTGGTATCTCCGAGCTAAGCTTGGAACAAATTTTTGGATCATCACATATTTTGGATAAGTTGTTTTGTGGCGTTTGAGGTATTTTTGTATTTGGAATTTAGTCCTAAATGTCGGACTTAATTTTGATTTTTGATTCAAGGTGTGATTAAGAATTTTACTAAATTAAAGGGGGTGTGGATTACTTTTTGTTAGATTTTTCATCGAGGTAAGTAATCTTACTACTGGAACCGACGATAAATTTGTGATTTATTTTGAGGATTTCAAGACTAGTTACAAGGATAATTTTGTCTGTTCTGAGATTTAATGGACTATTTAGAAAAGATATATGAGCATGTGACACTATGTTTGAAGCATTTTAATGTATGAGCATGATTTAGAATTTTATGAGACATTAAAAGTACGATTGAGCATGACCCTAAATTATGAGTTAAGCGACACTACTACTATAATGTCTTAAAGCTAGGTGAAAGTTGGAGCATTTGTTGATATACATATTTATGTGGTTTATTATGAAAGTGTGTAGGCTATATGATGTATTATGAAATTTCAAATATTCGATTGTTTACATGAGTTAGTGCATGAAAGTGATGTACTAGAGTGAATCCATTAAAATTAGATTAAACACATACGTTGAGGTTAATTAACATGATCTTGATGAGGAGATTTTGGAGGACTCATGATTATGTGAATGTTATATGTAATATGAAGTTAGATGTAATCTCTTTTCCTTTCCAGAATATGTGATTGCATGAAAGTGATGATAGTACATGAAAGAGATGTATTAGGGCTGGTGTGTATGAAAGTGATACATACCTAGAGGGTATTGGGGTGTATGTAAGAGGTGCACGCTCGGTGGGTTATGTGTATACGAAAGAGGTGTATACATAACCATGTGTACGAAAGAAGTATGCATTCCTACATTCATAAGAGGATCTGGGGTATACGAAAGAGGTACACACTTAGTGAGTTATGTGTATACGAAAGAGGTGTATACATAACCAGGTGTACGAAAGAGGTACACACTCAGTGGGTTATGTGTATACGAAAGAGGTGTATACATAACCAGGTGTACGAAAGAGGTACACACTCAGTGGGTTATGTGTATATGAAAGAGGTGTATACATAACCAGGCACACGAAAGAGGTACACATTCAGTGGGTTATATTATACGAAAGAGGTGTATACTTAACCAAGTGTACGAAAAAAGTACACATTCAATGGGTTATGTGTATACGAAAGAGGTTTATAAATAATCATGTGTACGATAGAGGTACACATTAAGTGGGTTATATGTATACGAAAGAGGTGTATGCATAACCATGTATATGTAAGAGATTGTGTTTCCTTTGAGATTCACCAAAGGTTGTGGATCCTACGGAACTTATTAGAGGTAGTGGGCATACTTAACAACAGTAGGATAGAAATCAGTTTTTCATGTATGTATATGTCCCTTGAGGACTAGAGTAGTTTTATGTTCCACCAGGGGTAGGCATCTAGAGGACATAGATGCCTAGCCTGACCCCAGTAATGAGGTTACTTACTGAGTATTTTATACTCATCCTTTTTCAAGTTGTTGTTTCAGGTAAAGGTATAGTAGATGTACCGGCAATTGACAAGCGGAATCCGTGATCGAGCCACTGTGACCAGTTTTATGCTTTTGCTCATGAGATTTAGATTTCTTTTCATGTTTTGCAACTTTCTTTTTTGATGTTTGAAACTTACTATTAAGAATTGTTTTTCAACTTATTTATTAACATTTATGATTTATGGGTACCTCATTGTTTGTTTTTAATATTTGAATTTAATGAAGGACTTTTGAACTTACATTATTTATTTAGCATTTATTTTATCAAAAAAAGGGTGTCATTTTAAGTTTCATGCATGCATGTATTTAGTAACGGCCTAACTTGAGTCCTAGGAGGTCGGGTCGTTACATGAATAATGTGGCACCACACCTTCTTCTAGCCTGAGAGAGGCTTAGTCATAGTTGGACTGTGATCTATTGTTTATCAGAGGGATCAGTGGTACTTAAAGAGTTAGATGTAACTATAGGGGCAAAACGATAATTTTGGCTTAGTTGTACTTATGAGCAATTTGTGAAGGGTCATCATATTATTGATTGGTTATATTCAATTGACACAGAAATATATCTGTAGTGCGAAGAGTGCAGCTATCGATCTTTAGTGGAGTTCCGATAGTTAACAGATGATGAATAATTTAATTAATTATTCATGTATTGTTGGAGTTTCAAGCTACAGATTCATAAGGTCCTCTTAGTAGCTCAATAGGATTAGTCGAGAATCAGTTTTTGGATTAATTTGAATTGTTAAAATTAGTAGAGAGAATTAATTCTATATGATATAATTAAGTTGTTATAATTATATGTGCTATAATTATTATAATGTATTTGATACATTATAGCTTAATGAAAGAAAATAAATATTTGAATAAGATTCAAATATAAATTCTATGAATTAGATTCGTAGTTGTTAAATTTAATATAAATGTGATTATATTAAATGTCATACAAGAGAGAAAAGAAACTATAGGTTATATTGTATGTGATACAATATTAAATCTATAGGTTATATGTTATATTGATATAACATATAATTATATATAATTGTTGGGGTTGATGCTGATGACGGGAAATTAGATGTCAATTACTCAACAACTAAAATTCCGTGGACGCAATATGCGATGCATGTTATTAAGGTATGCGTTGATTATCATGTGTCGATGGTCATACGTTGGAATTACTATGTGTTAATAAATGTATGCGATGACCATGCGTCCTGTCACAAGTTTTCTTGTGCTCACACCAAGTATAACGCGAACACAAGTTTCTCGGGTGATCCGAGGTCGAACTCAGGGACTTGGGCTGGATGAATGCGGTAATGTGCATGCGACGATTGAATAAAAGAATGTTGGAGGGGTTGTTAAGTTAACACTACTCCTACTCCTAGCTAATAGACAACGCAATGAAAATATGAATGAGAGGTAGAGACACGACAACTCTTGACATAAAACAAATGAATGGAAAAATAGATAAAATGTGGAGATGTCTTCATTGCAATACTTAAGAGTGACCGCAAGGGCAACCTTAGTCAATGCAAGCTATGTGCTCATGCTACTCACACTTGAGCCTAATTCTAGGATGTATGCGATGGATATGCGAAAGTGCCGAAAAGCCTATGCCAGCCTAAACCCCTATAACCCGCTCACATGCTTTCGCCGCATGAGCGTGATGGCCGCATATAACCACCATAACCTACTTCCTGGATGCATGCAATATCCTATCCGTAGGGTGCATACGCTGTGTGATGGCAAACAAAAATTATTCCTAAGTCTCCATTCTTGGTTATGCAAACCTAATCTAGCTCTTCCGAGCATCATTCTAACCTAGCTCTCTTGAGTCAGGTTCTTTCTTTAGACTCTCTCCCGAGTAGCTCTAAAGGTGCAATGGACGCATACATAAGACAAGGTGACCGCATGAACTCGGCTAACGTAAGATTATTCCTATCCCTAGTGAATACTTGCTTACATTGCTTAATGCGACCAACCACTTACCCTCTTGAGCAGTTAGTTGTTGTTGACTCTACTTGTGGACAAGCGTGCTACAGCTTCACCCTAAGCAAATAAGATTTTCTCGCACATTCACGCAACACACACCTTCTGGTAGTTTGCTACATGCTTCATATCTCTAATCCACATGACTAAGTATGCGATATTCTAGCAATCTCATTAAGTGATGCAATGAAGTTAAAGATGCTGAGTAAAGAAGATGGAAATGGAGTTCAAGAAAACACAGAAATACATTGAATACAAAATGTATTAATTCCTTAATCACAAAATGTATACAATACAATATAAGAAAAGAAGAGAAAATGAAATGACCAGCTGGAAGCAAAGACTTGCTTCCAGCGAATATGCGTAAAAGTTGCCGGTGGTGCCATGGATGGGCGGTGGAGCTGACTTTCCTGAGATCTAGCTCCAGTCGTCACTCAGAATGGATGAAGGAGGTGAAGAACTCTCAAGCTTCTTCTCACACATTTATCTGGATCATAAGGATCCGCCTTAGGTGAAAACCTTGGATAACTTAAAATTCTGCTCATCGGCTTCTTTATATAGAGCCTGGATCGACGACAACATTAATAGACTGCTCTGATTCTGACATTCGGCGCGTTTAGTCCTTTTTGAATCTCTGCTGCTAATGGCATGGTAGGTGAAATGTCAACATCATCTTTTGCTTTTCTCGAAATGTAGTTGATACGTTCATTCCACCAACCTTGTGTTGATCCCTTTATCATGCGTTATCGTGTAGCCGCAATCATTCAGTGACCGCATTCACTTAATACCGCAACTCTACATGATGATCGCAATCGCTTGACGAGTGTAACTCCCATGCGATGGACGCATGCGGCTGATTACCGCAACATCCATGTGTTGATCGAACGCGTTTGCCTTTGTGATGGAGAGTTTCTCCGCATGCGGTCGTCTGGTTTCCGCGTTTGCGTCCACTTCCTGCATTAGCTACAAAAATAGAACATTGAACGTATAATAACGCATAATATTGGGTTAGCCGAGATTCTTCATGCTGAACGACACAAGCTCATTTTCTCATGAATTCATAACATAATTGCCGCATATTCTGCTTAACAGCCCTCATAATTCTAAGTAAAAGGCCTAAATGACATGCATTTTTGCATGTTATCAGATGCCCTAAAGTCTCGTGTTCTGTAGTTTGTAAACAATTTGTACGAATGCTTGTGTTGTATAAGATATGATATTTACTTCACATCTTGTTTTTTGCTCAGTTGTATGTTTTATTTACTTTACCACAAACCAATAAACATAAAATTCCTAGTTATTAGTATGTAACTTAAGCATGTATGTGGTGACATACGAGTGGATCATGTCTTGAGTGATAACCAACATGGTCTATAATATATGTATATAGGAGGGAAACCTTATTCTGGTAACGCTACGGATGCGGCCCGCTTTGTGGAATGGTCACAAGTGTTGCGACTTGTCACAGATGGTCTGATCCTTATCATTCGTGTAAGGGACATGCGAGCGGGGGCGTCCTATACAAAGAGTTTGTATAAGACCTGACCACGAAGTGTTAACGTCTCGTTATATAACACTGTTCATGACAAAGACTTCACTTAACTAGGATGACCATAGGTAACATGACCTCAATCCTGAGTGAATTGGGAACTTCTGCCATTGAGGGTGGTCCTTTGATTTGTATAAGTGCGAATGGCCAGGTCGCCTATTTAAACCTACATTTTGGGGATTCGTCTGATTTGGGAGCTGGAAACTCAGCTACACAAGATGGAATTCACTCATTCCCCGAAGCAGGAGTAAGTAGATAGATAGCTCCCTTAAGGGTTGATTCCAGCGCTTGAACGATATGGTGCCACACACCTTCTTTTAGCCTGAGAAGTGTTCACACATAGTTGGACTATGTTGTATTATTCATTAGAGAAATCAGTGGTACTTAAGGAGTGAGATGTAACTACAGGGGCAAAACGATAAATTAGTTCAGCTGTATTTATGAGCATCTGTGAAGGGTCATCGTACTTATGATTGGTTATATCCGATGGACACAGAAATATATTTGTGGTAAGAAGAGTTCAACTGTTAGACTTTAATGGAATGCCTGATAGTTAACGGATGGTGGATCTCGTGGCTAAAGAGTTTAGTCAGCTATTCACGGACCGTTGGAGCTTCGAGCCACAAGTCCATTAGGTCCCCTGGGTAGCTTGGATAAAGTCGATAATCAGTGTTTTGGTCAGTTTGAAATGTTCAAATTGACAAGAGGGAGTTTGTTTATATATGATATAATTGAACTGGTTGATTATATATGATATAATTGACTAAATGTATGAGATACATTATTTTGGAGGAATTTAGATATAAATATGATTTATATTATGTAGAGGAGAAATTACTATATTAGACATGTGATATCAAACTATAGGGTAAGAATATAATATGATTATATTCACTAATTATTAAATTGGTTAATTATATGATAATTGGCCTAAAACTTCTCTCGGACGTGCGTTAGTGGGAGAATCCAAAGTCGGTTATTGTAACCGAAGAATAAAATGAAAATTTGTTTCATTTTGAAAAAGTTCGAAAATTCGCAATCGGTGTGAAAGGAGTCTGTAATTCAAAGTCTGTTTAAGTCTTGAGTCGTTCGTGAAGAATATCGGAGCAAGGGTTGCAGTTCTTCGAGGAAGGAGACGATCAAGGGTTGATCGCGTCGTGTAGATAATGGGTAAGCGATCACTGAGTATCGAGTCATGTAGACGATAGGTTTCTCACGTATCGTTTAAGCGCGCACACACTAGACGATCGTTTAGCTCAGCAAGTTTCATCGCTTAGTAACTGGCTAAACGATCTCTTAATAACGCAAGTAAGTCGTTTACTTGTCGTCGATTTAACCGATCGCCTAAACGATTAGGCTTCATAGCTTCGTTGTCATCTAAGTGATCGTTTAGTTTTTGCATCTATCATCTAGTGCGCGTTGGGCGATGTCTACTTTCGGCGTTTACTACACGATGGAGTCCTCCTAGCGGTTCAAGACTCGGTTCGCCGGTGAACCAGTTCACTCGATGAAAAATGTAATAGATAGGGTTATTTCATTCCAATTTTTTACAAAGGCTCATCTCGGTCCATTAATCCTTAATTTATTACATGCGATGTATGGTTTTTATATGTCATATAGTATGCACATATAGCAAATCCCACCTTAGGTTATGCATTGGTCATGCATCATCTCTTTATTGTAAATGTTATAATTTTGAAAAGCATGATTTTATTATGTAAGAGCATGTTCATGCATCATATAATATAAGAGTTATATTTATGCATGCATAAAAAGCATTAACATGCATCATGTTTATATTATAATTATTATAGTATAAGGGCGAATGATAGTATGTTTACTTGGTTATTACGCGTTATATAAAAGTTATGTATAGTAATGACCGGACATAGCATGAAGCATGACACATAGGTTACTTTATAAATTTAATAAACACCTTATTGTGCGCAATATTTTTTTAGTTGTTTCTTTTTAAAGTTAAAGAGAAATTAGAACTAAAAGAAATAAGAAAGACATGCATGCTCACTTAGGTTTAATTCATGGTTTTAAAATATTTAGAACTTGGATCAAATAGACCTAAGATCACGGTTCTAATATGATTAGCAACCCTAAGGCTTTAATCTTTTTCATCAGTTTAATAGGATTAAATTGACTCATAAAAGGTTAAAGTGTAGCAAATATATCTATAAGGGACCTTTTGTCTAAGGCGGGTTTTGTCTAGGCTGGGGTGTTTAAGTTGATGGAAACGTAACACCCCTACATAGGAACTTACCTGAAAAAGTGAATTAGATAGATTTGATGCATGCATGCAAGTTAAGGACAGTCCATTAAAGTGTTTAAATGTGACTACTTGAACTTGTTCATATTTCATAGAGAAACGTGTTTATGAGCAGAGTTTTTTAAAAAAGACGACTTAGACTAAAATTAGTAGCCGGATTGTCTAGGTTAATGAACCCCTAGTTAGAACATTCAGTGGGAGGTACTTGGGGCATAAGATGTTTCACTTAAACCTTTCACGTTTCTTCTAAATAGTCCACACCATGAGATCTACCTTCGGCCTCGAGGCACCTTTGGCGTGTCCCCCCTAACGGATGGTGTTTGGATAGGTCAATATCAAGGTGGATGGAGAGAGTGTTCATAGTAAGTGGGAGTAGGAAGTGCGACAACATATCCCTTTGTCTCCCTCGTTGGATTGAATAAAGTTACTGCGCATCGCCTCGAGGCAGCCTGGGAGTGTCCCCCTAAAGGATGGCAGTTTTACACGTTTCTTTATTTGATCTCCTGTAAGAGGATAAGGTAACTTAGTCTCTTGTTCTAATTTACTTCTTCCCTATGGTGGGCTCATTAAGGCGGGACTCTGGCACTGAAAGCGAGGGGTCACACTTACGCGAAATTGTTAAAAGTTAATAGTTCTGGACCGAAAAATGGTGGCTGTTAGGTTCAGTTCCAAGAGTTGATTCTGCCTAATGGTTGAGAACGTCTCATCTCAGCGAACGGGCATCTGATCACCCCACCAGTGACGTTTTTCCTGCCTCACTGGGGCATCATTGCAAAATAGAAGTCTATCATTTAGGATACTTGAAACTGTTTTGTAAAACTAATTGGTTAAATGTGGTTTAGCAAAATCTAATAAAGTTTTGTTTGTATTTTCAGCAACAACCTTTTCAAAATGGCAACAACCATTTTAGTTTTGCTAAGCGCTGAAAAATTAACTAGTGACAACTGGAGGCTGGTGAGATAACGATGCGAGTAGGCACTGGGTATGTCGTTTCAGCTGCGGCAGTCGAGGGGATCTAGTTAGCTTTACATAATAGGTTTCTAGTTTTGAATAATGTATATATTGTCCCTAAACTAAAGAGGAACTCATTTCTGTAAAGTGTTTATTGCAATGTAAATACACTATCTCTTTTGATGTGAATAAAGCGTTTATTCATAAAGATGGTGTTATTATTTGTACAGCAATTTGGAATCTAATTTATATGTGCTAAGGTTGTTAACCATGAATTTTCTCCATAACACAGAATTGTTTAAAACTGTCGTAAGTCAAATAAAACGTCAACGTATTTCTCCAAAAGAAAATGTCCATCTTTGGTATCTTCGTTTAAGGCACATCAATCTCAATAGGATTGAGAGATTTGTGAAGAATGAACTTCTAAGTGAGTTAGAAGAAAATTGTTTACTAGTGTGCGAGTCTTGACTTGAAGGAAAGATGACGAAACGACCTTTTACTAGAAAAGGTTATAGAGCAAGGAGCCTCTTGAGTCAGTATATTCTGACCTTTGTGGTCCTATGAATATGCGAGCTCGAGGTGGCTATGAGTATTTTATCAGTTTTATTGATGATTACTCCAGGTACGGGTATGTTTATCTTATATAACGGAAGTCTGAGTTCTTTAAAGTTCAAAGAGTTCAAGTTTAAAGTTGCAAACGCATTGGATAGACGAATTAAAACACTTCGATCGGATCGAGGTAGAGAGTTTTTGGACTCGTCATTCCAAGACTATTTGATAGAATATGGAATCGTTTCCCAACTCTTAGCACCAGGTACACCTCAACAGAATGGTATAGTGGAGAGGAGAAATAAAACCTTGTTGGACATGGTTCGCTCAATGATGAGTTACGCTTTTTTACCGGACTCGTTTTCGGGTTTCGCAGTGGAGACTGCGGTATACGTAATCAACCGTGTTCCCTCCAAGAGTGTTACGAGAACACCTCTAAAGTTGTGGAACGGGCGTAAAGATAGTTTACGTCACTTCCGTATTTGGGGTTGCCCTGCACACGTGCTTAAGGCTAATCCCAAAAAGTTGGAACCACGGTCGAGGTTATGCCTCTTTGTAGATTACCCCAAAAGTACACGAGGAGGTTATGATCCGATGGAAAATAAGGTGTTTGTTTCAATGAACTCTACTTTCCTGGAGGAGGATCATATAAGGGAGCACAGTCCATGAAGTAAAGTCATGTTGCGTGAGCTTTCCAATGAAACTACTGAAACTTCAACAAGAATTGTTGAAGAGCCTGTTACATCAGCAAGAATTGTTGATCGGAGTTCATCTAGTAGGTCAGTTCTACCTCAAGAGTTGAGGGAACCTCGACGTAGTGGGAGAGTTGAGAACCCGTTCGTTTGCTATTTGGGTTTCATAAAAATCCTTGCTTTAGTTGCAGATGGCAACGTTGAGGATCCATTGTCTTATCATAAGGCAATGGAGGATGTAGACTATGATGAATGGGTCAAAGCCATGAATCTCGAGATGGAGTCGGTGTACTTCAACTCAGTATGGGATCTTGTAGATCAACCTGATGAGGTAAGACATATAGGTTTTAAGTGGATCTATAAGCGCAAACAGGGTGCTAATGGGAAGGTACAGACCTTTAAGGCTCAACTTGTGGCAAAGAGTTATACCCAGGTAGAGAGAGTCGACTATGAGGAGACTTTCTCGCCTGTTGCCATGTTAAAGTCGATCTGCATCCTCCTGTCCATTGCAACTTATTATAATTATGAGATCTGGCAAATGGATGTCAAGACGGCTTTTTTGAATGGCAATCTTGAGGAGACCATTTATATGGTGCAACCGAAGGAATTCATAGCCCAAGGTCAAGAGCAAAAGGTTTGCAAGCTGAATTGGTCCATTTATGGGCTGAAATAGGCATCTCGATCTTGGAACATACAGTTTGATACTGCGATCAAGTCGTATGGCTTTGACCAAAACATGGATGAACCTCGTGTCTACAAGAAGATCATCAACGCTTCAGTAGTCTTCTTAGTATTGTATGTAAACGATATACTACTCATTAGGAATGATGTAGGTCTACTGACTGCAGTTAAGAACTGGCTAGCGACCCAATTCCAAATGAAAGATTTGGGAGAGGCTCAGTTTATTCTAGGCATACAGATCTTTTGAGATCGTAAGAACAAAGTGCTAGCACTGTCTCAGGCATCGTACATTGACCAAATGTTGCTCAAGTACTTAATGCAGGACTCTAAGATGGGCTACTGCTGTTCAGGCATGGAGTCACTTTGTCTAAGGACATGTGTCCTAAGATGCCTCGAGAGGTTGAGGAGATGAAACAGGTCCCACATGCGTCTGCCATTGGCAGTTTGATGTACGTGATGCTCTGTACTCGTCCAGACGTCTACTACGCTGTGGACATAGTCAGTAAGTATCAGTCTAACCCAGGCCAGGGTCACTGGACGGCAGTGAAGAACATCCTCAAGTATCTTAGGAGAACGAGGGACTACATGCTCGTGTATGGTTCTAGGGATTTGATCCTTACTGGATACACAAATTTCGACTTTCAGACTGATAAGGAATCTCGTAAGTCCATATCAATTTTTACTCTTAATGGAAGAGCTATGTGTGGTGAAGCACTAAGCAGGGGTGCATCGCTGACTCTACTATGGAGGTGGAGTACGTAGCGATTTGCGAAGCTGTTAAGGAGGTCGTCTGGCTCAGGAAGTTCTTGACAGAACTGGAAGTTGTTCCAGATATGTCTAAGCCCATTACCCTATACTGTGATAATAGTGGGGCAGTGGTGAACTACAAGGAGCCGAGGAGTCACAGGCGCGATAAACACATAGAGCGGAAGTATTATCTGATCCACGAGATAGTGCATCGAGGGGACGTGATCATCACGAAAATCGCTTCGGAACACAATGTTGCTAACCCGTTTATGAAGGCTCTCATGCCTACAGTGTTTGAGGGTCACTTGCGGAGTAGGGTCTACAGGATCGCCTATGGCTGGACTAGGGCAAGTGGAAGTTTTCTTGTACTAGGCTTTTATGCCCTAGTTTATTGTTTTGTACTAGTTTTATGTACACCCCACTTCACTTTAGGACAAGTGAGAGATTGTTGGGGTTGATGCCCTAAAGTCTCATGTCTTGTAGTATGTAAACAGTTTGTACGAACGCTTGTGTTGTATAATATATGATATTTACTTCACATCTTGTTTTTTGCTCAGTTGTATGTTTTATTTGCTTTACCATAAGCCAATAAACATAAAATCTCTGGTTATCAGTATGCAACTTAAGCATGTATGTGGTGACATACAAATGGATCATGTCTTGAGTGATAACCAAAATGGTTTGTAGTATATGGATATAGGAGGGAAACCTTATCCTACTAACGCTACGGATACGGGTCGCTTTGTGGAATGGTCACAAGTATTGATAGATTGCTCCCTTAAGGGCTGATCCCGGGGCTTGAACGATGTGGCACCACACACCTTATCATGGCCCGAGAGGTGTCCACACATAGTAGGACTATGTGTTGGAAGGTACCAATGTGCAGTGGAAGAAACCAGGGTTCATAAGCACTCTAATTCATTAATTTTGGTAGAAAAGAAAACATGTTTCAACAGGAAAAAATGGGTTTCATGACATACCTTTGAAGAACTTCCTCTAAGCTTTCTAAGCTTTGATTCAGCTGCAAATCTCCATAGGATCTTGTTGTAGACCACCCCAAGATCTTCCCTACTATCCTCTTGGAGCTCAAGATTGAGTAGTGGGACTCAAAATAAGTTGGAATTAAGGGAATTTGGAGAAGCTCACAACAGTAACCCATGTAGAAGAACACCCTTCTTTTCTCAACTTTTTCTCAGAATTTTATTCTGTTGCCCTCCTCCAAAACACTCCAAAATCTTCTATATATTGAAGACATTCATGCAAAGAAGCTTGCTACATGAAATGCACCTCATGCTTGGAGTTAATGAAGAGTTAAAATGGATTGTTGGTGAGCTAGTTTATGGAGCAAATGGAAAATCAATTTTTCCAACTTTGTGTTTTTCTTTTCTTTTTCAATTTTATCAAAATTTATTTCAAAAATCAATTTTATTTAATAAAACTGAAAATATTATTAATTTTACAAAATAAATTTCATAAATTAATTTTCTTTAATAAAATTAATAAATAATTATTTAAACAATTTAAATAATTCTAATTAATTTAATATCAAATATTAAATTAATTTTTAACACAATTCCAACTTCAAATATTTAAATCATATTTAGATATTATTTCTCCAAATTCATTTAATACTAATTTGAACACTTCAAATTAACTTATCACGTTATTCTAGAGCTTATCCATTTACGAGCTTGTAGGGGGACCTCGCGGACCTACAGATCACAAACTCTAACGATCCGAGATTAATCGGCTAAATTCATTAGACCGATCTAACTCCCATTCGTTAACTAATCGGTGATCCCACTAAAGCCCATAGCTGAACTCCTATCACTGTAGATATATTATGTCCACTCGATATAACCATGATTAATAAGTTAATCCTTCACAGGTGGCTCGTAATAACGACTAGGTTGAATCTCTATTTTACCACCGAAATTACCTCTTGTTCCTTAAGTTCCACTGATCCCCTAATGAACAATTGATTTGTTATCTAATCAACAAATCGAATCCCTTTCAGGCCAATGAAAGGGTGAGACCTCTTGTTCAAGACCCAGAATCAAAACTTGAAGGGAACAACCTCTCTATTAACCCTAATCGGGTAGGAGTGAATTCCCTCTTGCACCCTATGTTCCCAGCTATTCATCCGGTCTTATCCCCAAAATGGTAAGCTTATTGAGCAGAGGAAATTGGTCTACTCTCATCGTTTGCAGATCAAAAGATAATCCCGAACAAACAGGAGTTCATAGTTAGCTCAAGAATAAGGTTAAGTTACATAGGTCATCGCTTTGATATCGTCAGTCTTAAACAGTAAACAACGTTATAAAGTAAGAGTGACAAGTTTCGTGGTCCGATCTTGCACAAAACTCATTTGCACAGGACACCTCCACTCCTCATGTCTCAACATGCACGAATTAGGATCACTTTGTATGTAGCAATTTACAACTCTTTGTAACAACTACAGAGTAGACCACATCCAATAGTGTTACCTGAATAAGGTACCCAACCTTATTCATATACTATAGATCATTTTGACTATTTACTCGAACCTGATCCACTTGTATGTCTCCACATAAAGTTCAAGTACACATATAATAATCAAGGGACTTAGGTTTATTGGATTTCTAAAAAACAATATTTTCAACAACAACTTTATTGAATTCTCAGAATAATTTCTAATATTTACAAAACCACGAGTTTTAGGATATAAAACCCAACACTATGTTGTATTGTTCATTAAAGGGATCAGTGGTACTTAAGAAGTTAGATGTAACTATAGGGGCAAAACAGTAAATTGGTCCAGTTGTACTTACGAATATCTATGAAGGGTTATCGTACTATTGATTGGTTATATCCGATGGACATATAAGTATATCTGTGGTAAGGAGAGTTCAGTTGTCGATCTTTAGTGGAATGTCTGGCAATTAATGGATGGTGGATCTCGTGGCTAAAGAGTTTAGTTAGCTATTCACGTACTGTTGGAGCTTCGAGCCATAGTCCATAAGATCCGCTTGGTAGCTCAATGGATTCAAGTTGAGAATCAGTTTTTGGGTCAGTTTGAAATGTTCAAATTGACTAGATGTAGTTCGATTATATATGATATGATTGAACTGGTTAATTATATATGATATGATTGAATTTATGTATGAGATACATTAATTGGAGGAAAATGGATATAAATATGATTTATATCTAGTGGAAGAGAAAACACTATGGTTTATATGTGATATCAAACTATAGGTTAATGAATATAATACGATTATATTTATTATTTTAATTTGACAATTATGGGATAATTATGCACGTCATTTTCTCCGTAACCGTGTGTTAGTGGGAGGTTTGATTCAATTTTCGTAATTAAAGATTAAAATGAAAATCGTTTTCATTTTGCAAAAGATCACAGAATTCGCTCAAGTAAAGTGTATGCAACCTATTGCATAGTAAATTGAGAGACTATGCGATAGCATGAATTTACTACACGATCGCTTACACACGCGCACATATTTCTAAACGATCGCCTACGTTTTTCTAAACGATTGTCTAGCGCCGATTGTTTTCTAAAGGATCGCAACATGTTTCCTAAATGATCGTATACCTTCTTCTAAATGATCAAACACATCACGTATATCAGAAAGCTCCATTGGCAATGCTAATTGATAAGCTGATGGTTCAATACGTTCCAGAATTTCATATGTTCCTATGTACCTTAGGCTCAGTTTCCCTTTCCTGCCAAAATGTAAAACTCCTTTCCAAGGTGGCAACTTGAGAAAGACCTTATCTTCTACTTCGAACTCCAAATCTCTCCATTGCTTATCAGTATAACTTTTCTACTAGTCTTTTGCATCTTCCAACTTTTCCCTGATAATCTTCACATTTTTAGTAGTAGTTCGCACCAATTTTGGGCCTAACAACTTCTGTTCTCCATTTTCATCCCAACATATTAGGGTTCTGTAGTATTTACCATATAATGACTCAAACGGTTCCATCCTAATGCTGAAATGGTAACTATTATTAATGCAAATTCCATTAATGGTATATGAGAGTCCTAACTGTCCTTAAACTGCAAAACACAAGCTTGAAGCATGTCTTCCAAAGTTTGTACAGTTCTCTCTGACTAACTGTCTGTTTCGAGGTGAAATGTTGTGCTAAATGTGTAATTTCGTCCCCAATGCTTGCTGCAAACTTGACAAGTGAATCTCGAGTCCCGATTCAAGACTATCGACACTGGAGCTCTATACTGACTAACTACTCTATCTACATAGAGTTTAGCTAGCTGGTTAAGAGAAGAAGTGGCTTTAATTTGTAAAAATTGCGTAGTCCTTGTAAGCTTATCCACAATCACCCAAATACCTTCGTAGGCGCTCTGGATTCAGGGAAGTCCAAATAAAAATTTCCCACTAACATGCTTTTACCTCCACTCTAGTACTGGAAATGGATTAAGAAGTTCTGTTGGCTTCAGACGTTCAAGTTTAGTACTTGAAAGTGGGACATTTTTTCCTTAATCTTCAACTAGTCGTCTTCATATCGTAAATCAATCTTAGAAAAAACTAAGGTACCCTTAAGTTGATACAAAAGATCATTGATTCGCAACAAAGGATACTAATTACGTATGGTTACCTTGTTCAAATGTTGGCAATCAATACATAGTCTTATTGTGCCATCTTTCTTTTTTACGAACAAGACTAAAGCACCCCATGGAGATGCACTCAATCAACTATACCTCTTTTCTATCAATTCCTATAATTGAATCTTTAACTCCTTAAATTCTTCTGGTGCCATTCTATATGAAGCCTAAGAGATTGATGTTGTTTTGGGTATCAACTCAATTGAAAATCCAATCTCTCTATCAGGCGATAAACTAGATAATTCTTCTGGAAACACGTCAAAAAATTCTTGTACCATCGGTATTTCTAGCTTCAACTTGTTGGACTGCATATCCATGACATGAGCCAAATACCCCATGCAATCCTTCCTCATTAGTGTACTAGCATTTAGTGCAGAGATCATACAAGTTGAAAGAATTTTTCTGTCACCTCTGAAAACAATCTCAGACCCTCCATATTGCTTAAACACAACCTCCTTTTGGTGACAATCAACAGAAGCATAATAATTATGCAAAAAAATCCATTTCTATAATAATGTTAAACTCCTAGAGGTCTATCGATATCAGATTAACAATTAACTTTCTACCGTTGGTTTGAACCACACAGTCGCGATATACTGTGCTGACTACAATGGTCCTACCGACAAGTGTACCAATAAACAATTCCTCAGGAAATAATTTTACCCTTCCATCAATCCTAATAGTAAAGATATTAGAAACAGATGAATGTGTTGCACCAGGATCTATTAAGACACATGCAGACTTGTAAAAAAATAGATAGCGTATCAGTCACCACATCAGGTGTTTCCTTAGCTTCTTGTTGTGTTATTGTAAAGATCTTCCCTTGAGAACGGGATCGACCATTTGGTTATTTTTTCTTGGTTCCACTTGACCCTTCATCGCTTGCCCCTACTGGCTTTGGTGGTTGGTTTACTATTTACAAAGTAGGCTTTAGTGCTATATTGTCCTCTTGTACTAGCTGAGGACACTCCCTCTTATAATGGCTAACTTATCCATAATTAAAGCAAACAAAGAGTCCACTCTGGCATTGACCCCAAAGATATTTTCTACATGATGAACATAAAGGTTTTTTTTATCAGTGTTAGCTGTAGATTTTCTCAGTTGACTAGTCACAGTCTTCCAAAGAAATCTGCAGGATGACTGGTACTGCTTGATCCTAGAGTTCTTCCACCCGATCCAGATGTATCACTGCGTCTAGGTTTGAAATTTCCTTAACACTTGGTGCGTACCTTCTACTGCCCCCTTTATCTGAATGTAATGAGCTTGGGGTTTGAAAATCTCCCTTCCTTCCTACTTCTCTGCCAAGCTTCTTTCCACTCTCATAGTCTTCCTAGCTAGCTTAGCAAATTTGCTTCATTTTGCGTTTGTTGTAACCAGAGTACAGATTTCTTCTTGTAATCCTTTCTCAAACTTTCTACAGTGATCCACTTCATCCTCGATTACTGTGGTAGCATATTTAGATAATTCAATATATTTCTTCACATATTCAACTATCGTTATTTGTCCCTGTATAAGCTTCAGGAAGTCATTCTTCTTTATATTATAGAACGACCGAGGATAATATTTTTCATAGAAGGGCTTCTTGAATTCTTCCCAGCTAAGTTTATCAATACTTCCACACTACTTTCAACTATTCGCCATCAATCTTTTGCTCCCTTTTTAAGCAGAAAGTTAGCGAGTTTTACTTTTTGCTCTTTAGGGTACCTCGTTACCCTGAAGCACTTCTCTATCATGTTTAGCCGAACTTCAACATCAATAGGATCTGTTGTTCCTGTGAATGTTGTAGCTTCTAGAGCCTTCAGACGCTCTATTCCATATTTCTTTTCAGAATCCTTTCGTACTACCTTCACTCATGCTACAAGTCTCTGGGAAACTCTATTCAACAGCTCTTCTATATCTACCCTAGCTTCAAGAACACTAGATTCAGCCTCAAACTCCTCATTCTCTAGAACAGATTCTCTGGTAGCGTCTCGAGTTCTTCATGCAGGTTGCCTAAAAGTTTGCCACGTCAAGGCATGATTCTTATAATGCACTTATATTATTTATGTACATAGACACATATCCTAATCTACTAATGTAGGACCATGATTTGATACTAACCTGTTACACCCCTCCCTAGATTAGCCCTCTAACCTAAAGGGGAATGAGAAGACAATGTACACCAATTCCATACTAACACCTACTGCTGACTTCTTCATGATTAACTGAATAATTTAATTTATTATTAATTAATACATGTTAATTTATTAAACCCCTGGAAACACACTACTTAACATTTTTAAATGTGAAGTTCATCCAAAAATCATTTTCATTCAAAAGCTAAATTTCAGGACTTGTTTGTTCTACCAATATTTACACACTACCATTACAGACCAGGAGCTAAAGTACATATATACTACTGAAATAATTCTAACGAGTGGCAGACTTTATCTTCAAAAGAAACTTGAAACCCTTTCGCTACCTAGGGAAAACATTTAAAGAAAAGTAAGACCTAAAAGCCCAATGAGTGACGATAAAATCTCTTTTAAACCCAGTTTGAAACTAAGCAAGGATATTGTAAAACGTAAGAGATACGTTTAACAGAAAACATTTCTTAAATTCTGTGAGCTTAAAGCACCCATATCAAACCTGCCCTCGGAACCTCGCTAGTGTAGACCACTTAATACACTACCCCGCCGAGGTAGACCAACTCAATACACCAGCTCACTGATATAGACCAACTCTATACATCAGCGCAAACTTTGTCACACGTGCACGCAGACTTGCCTCAAGGGATAATAATATATAAGTACCAGGTTCTGTTGGCTGAAAACCACTTTGTACAAATCATCATAAATCATCATGTTTCTATCGAAATTAACTCAGAAATACGATATCATGCATTCAACCATTTGAATAAAAACAATAGGGTTTAACGCATAGTTAGCTCATGCTTAAAATAACACTAGGAATTCAAAACTATAGGATGCACTCGAGTGCAATAAATCATGTTTTAACGCATCATACTCATGCTTAAACGTAAAAGCTTTCATTTAAAAGAAAGTCACTCACAGACAAGGGTGTGTATTGATGGGGTGGTAAGCTTCCTCGACCACAGTTTGCCCTAAAGGAAATCGATGAAAAATTACATCGAACATCCCCTAATTATATAGCTCCTTAATTACCCGACTATTACTAAAATAAAGATATAGTACAATTTAAGCTTAAAAGTAGCTTACTCACAACTCCAACTATTAAACTGACGGCTATCAACACACAATGGGTGATAGAGAATGGTGCATTGAATAGTTGGATGGGAATGCACTCAAGATAACTTATGCGTTCAATACAATGGTGCATTCAGCAAGTGCACAGGGCATGTGATTGCTACGTGTTTAATGCAACAACTACTACTTCAATGCATTCTGCATTTTGCATGTGGTGCAAGAGTCATTGAGGTGTCGTGGGTTAAGTGGTTTGATGCTGAGATCACTACTACTTGCGCCCAAACTAAGAATCAGTTGATAACAATTTCTCTTATCCTTCTTCTTCTTTCCCTCTTTCCCCTCGCCCTCCTTTNAGAGGTTTGCGATCACAGATGAGAGCTTGAGCAAGTTTTTTAGTGAGAATTCTTCACCTCCACAAACCAAACCGAGTGACGACCGGAGCTTTCACCGGAGATAGAGCTCGAGAGAGACATCTCCACCATTCATCCATGGCACCACCGGCAGCCTTGACGCAGAGTCCTTTATTTCTCTTCTAACCTCTATATTGTATTACATTTTAGCTTAAGATATTAAGACATTTTGTAATCAATGCATCTTTTGATTACTTCAATGTCATCTTCTTCATCATCTTTATCTTTATCATCATTTACCTTCATCGTTTATTTATCAAAGGCGATCGCATACTTAATCATATAGCCTAGAGATAGGACGCATGTAGCAACCCACCAGAGGTGTGCACTGTGCGAGTATAGTGAGTTAATCCTCTTTGCTTGCTGAAAGGCTGTAGCAACGCTTGTCTATGGGTTGTTGCATTGCTTGTCTACAAGTTAAATAGTCGCGTCTAACTACCTGAGAAGGTAAGAGATGGAACGCACTAAAGCAAATTATGCATTGTTCCTAGAGATAGGCACAATCTTATGCTCAATGCAACCATGCACTATAGAGATATAGTCATGCGGCTGACCACCGAGAGGTGTCCGATGCGTTAGTGTGACGAGCTTGGATTACTCGGGCGATTTAAGATAATAAACATTACTACGCGTTAATGGTTATTGTGCATCTACCAATTCTCATTCCAAGTCTTCAATTGCTCAATCCGTTTAGATAGGAGTAGGAGTAGTGTGTAAATCCATTAAACTTCTTCTTTTTATTTTTATTCATCGCCTCAAACGCATTGCTTCACAAGAATTATTGAGTGACAAGTCCCTGTGTTCGACCTCAGATTACCCGAGAAACTTGCGTTTGTGTTATACTTGGCGCGAGCGTAAGAAAACTTATGATAGGAATGCGTGGTCATTGCATACTAGATCAACACATTTTCATTCCAACGCATGACCCCTGATGGATGGGCGTGAACACATAGCTTAAGCCATGTGTAACGCATGATTGTGTGTGCAACCTCATCCCTAATTTTCCTCCAACAGGTGACATACAAGTGAATCATATCTTGAGTGATAAACAAAATGTTCAGTATTATATGGATATAGGAGGGAAACATTCCTGGTAACGCAATGGATGCGGCTCGCTTTGTGGAATGGTCACAAGTGTTAATAGATTGCTCCCTTAAGGGCTGATCCCGAGACTTGAACGATGTGGCGCCACACACCTTCTTATAGCCCGAAAGGTGTCCACACATAGTAGGACTATGTTGTATTGTTCATTAGAGGAATCAGTGGTACTTAAGGAGTTAGATGGAACTATAGGGGCAAAACGATAAATTGGCCCAGTTGTACTTACGAACATCTGTGAAGGGTTATCGTATTATTGATTGGTTATATTTGATGGATATATAAATATATCTGTGGTAAAGAGAGTTCAACTATCGATCTTTAGTGGAATGTCTAGTAGTTAATGGATGGTGGATCTCGTGGCTAAAGAGTTTAGTCAGTCATTCACGTACTGTTGAAGCTTCGACCATAGGTTCATAAGGTCCCCTTGGTAGCTCAATGGATTCAAGTTGAGAATCAGTTTTTGGGTCAGTTTGAAATGTTCAAATTGACTAGATGTAGTTCGATTATATATGATATGATTGAACTGGTTAATTATATATGATATGATTGAATTTATGTATGAGATACATTAATTGGAGGAAAATGGATATAAATATGATTTATATCTAGTGGAAGAGAAAACACTATGGTTTATATGTGATATCAAACTATAGGTTAATGAATATAATACGATTATATTTATTATTTTAATTTGACAATTATGGGATAATTATGCACGTCATTTTCTCCGTAACCGTGTGTTAGTGGGAGGTTTGATTCAATTTTCGTAATTAAAGATTAAAATGAAAATCGTTTTCATTTTGCAAAAGATCACAGAATTCGCTCAAGTAAAGTGTATGCAACCTATTGCATAGTAAATTGAGAGACTATGCGATAGCATGAATTTACTACACGATCGCTTACACACGCGCACATATTTCTAAACGATCGCCTACGTTTTTCTAAACGATTGTCTAGCGCCGATTGTTTTCTAAAGGATCGCAACATGTTTCCTAAATGATCGTATACCTTCTTCTAAATGATCAAACACATCACGTATATCAGAAAGCTCCATTGGCAATGCTAATTGATAAGCTGATGGTTCAATACGTTCCAGAATTTCATATGTTCCTATGTACCTTAGGCTCAGTTTCCCTTTCCTGCCAAAATGTAAAACTCCTTTCCAAGGTGGCAACTTGAGAAAGACCTTATCTTCTACTTCGAACTCCAAATCTCTCCATTGCTTATCAGTATAACTTTTCTACTAGTCTTTTGCATCTTCCAACTTTTCCCTGATAATCTTCACATTTTTAGTAGTAGTTCGCACCAATTTTGGGCCTAACAACTTCTGTTCTCCATTTTCATCCCAACATATTAGGGTTCTGTAGTATTTACCATATAATGACTCAAACGGTTCCATCCTAATGCTGAAATGGTAACTATTATTAATGCAAATTCCATTAATGGTATATGAGAGTCCTAACTGTCCTTAAACTGCAAAACACAAGCTTGAAGCATGTCTTCCAAAGTTTGTACAGTTCTCTCTGACTAACTGTCTGTTTCGAGGTGAAATGTTGTGCTAAATGTGTAATTTCGTCCCCAATGCTTGCTGCAAACTTGACAAGTGAATCTCGAGTCCCGATTCAAGACTATCGACACTGGAGCTCTATACTGACTAACTACTCTATCTACATAGAGTTTAGCTAGCTGGTTAAGAGAAGAAGTGGCTTTAATTTGTAAAAATTGCGTAGTCCTTGTAAGCTTATCCACAATCACCCAAATACCTTCGTAGGCGCTCTGGATTCAGGGAAGTCCAAATAAAAATTTCCCACTAACATGCTTTTACCTCCACTCTAGTACTGGAAATGGATTAAGAAGTTCTGTTGGCTTCAGACGTTCAAGTTTAGTACTTGAAAGTGGGACATTTTTTCCTTAATCTTCAACTAGTCGTCTTCATATCGTAAATCAATCTTAGAAAAAACTAAGGTACCCTTAAGTTGATACAAAAGATCATTGATTCGCAACAAAGGATACTAATTACGTATGGTTACCTTGTTCAAATGTTGGCAATCAATACATAGTCTTATTGTGCCATCTTTCTTTTTTACGAACAAGACTAAAGCACCCCATGGAGATGCACTCAATCAACTATACCTCTTTTCTATCAATTCCTATAATTGAATCTTTAACTCCTTAAATTCTTCTGGTGCCATTCTATATGAAGCCTAAGAGATTGATGTTGTTTTGGGTATCAACTCAATTGAAAATCCAATCTCTCTATCAGGCGATAAACTAGATAATTCTTCTGGAAACACGTCAAAAAATTCTTGTACCATCGGTATTTCTAGCTTCAACTTGTTGGACTGCATATCCATGACATGAGCCAAATACCCCATGCAATCCTTCCTCATTAGTGTACTAGCATTTAGTGCAGAGATCATACAAGTTGAAAGAATTTTTCTGTCACCTCTGAAAACAATCTCAGACCCTCCATATTGCTTAAACACAACCTCCTTTTGGTGACAATCAACAGAAGCATAATAATTATGCAAAAAAATCCATTTCTATAATAATGTTAAACTCCTAGAGGTCTATCGATATCAGATTAACAATTAACTTTCTACCGTTGGTTTGAACCACACAGTCGCGATATACTGTGCTGACTACAATGGTCCTACCGACAAGTGTACCAATAAACAATTCCTCAGGAAATAATTTTACCCTTCCATCAATCCTAATAGTAAAGATATTAGAAACAGATGAATGTGTTGCACCAGGATCTATTAAGACACATGCAGACTTGTAAAAAAATAGATAGCGTATCAGTCACCACATCAGGTGTTTCCTTAGCTTCTTGTTGTGTTATTGTAAAGATCTTCCCTTGAGAACGGGATCGACCATTTGGTTATTTTTTCTTGGTTCCACTTGACCCTTCATCGCTTGCCCCTACTGGCTTTGGTGGTTGGTTTACTATTTACAAAGTAGGCTTTAGTGCTATATTGTCCTCTTGTACTAGCTGAGGACACTCCCTCTTATAATGGCTAACTTATCCATAATTAAAGCAAACAAAGAGTCCACTCTGGCATTGACCCCAAAGATATTTTCTACATGATGAACATAAAGGTTTTTTTTATCAGTGTTAGCTGTAGATTTTCTCAGTTGACTAGTCACAGTCTTCCAAAGAAATCTGCAGGATGACTGGTACTGCTTGATCCTAGAGTTCTTCCACCCGATCCAGATGTATCACTGCGTCTAGGTTTGAAATTTCCTTAACACTTGGTGCGTACCTTCTACTGCCCCCTTTATCTGAATGTAATGAGCTTGGGGTTTGAAAATCTCCCTTCCTTCCTACTTCTCTGCCAAGCTTCTTTCCACTCTCATAGTCTTCCTAGCTAGCTTAGCAAATTTGCTTCATTTTGCGTTTGTTGTAACCAGAGTACAGATTTCTTCTTGTAATCCTTTCTCAAACTTTCTACAGTGATCCACTTCATCCTCGATTACTGTGGTAGCATATTTAGATAATTCAATATATTTCTTCACATATTCAACTATCGTTATTTGTCCCTGTATAAGCTTCAGGAAGTCATTCTTCTTTATATTATAGAACGACCGAGGATAATATTTTTCATAGAAGGGCTTCTTGAATTCTTCCCAGCTAAGTTTATCAATACTTCCACACTACTTTCAACTATTCGCCATCAATCTTTTGCTCCCTTTTTAAGCAGAAAGTTAGCGAGTTTTACTTTTTGCTCTTTAGGGTACCTCGTTACCCTGAAGCACTTCTCTATCATGTTTAGCCGAACTTCAACATCAATAGGATCTGTTGTTCCTGTGAATGTTGTAGCTTCTAGAGCCTTCAGACGCTCTATTCCATATTTCTTTTCAGAATCCTTTCGTACTACCTTCACTCATGCTACAAGTCTCTGGGAAACTCTATTCAACAGCTCTTCTATATCTACCCTAGCTTCAAGAACACTAGATTCAGCCTCAAACTCCTCATTCTCTAGAACAGATTCTCTGGTAGCGTCTCGAGTTCTTCATGCAGGTTGCCTAAAAGTTTGCCACGTCAAGGCATGATTCTTATAATGCACTTATATTATTTATGTACATAGACACATATCCTAATCTACTAATGTAGGACCATGATTTGATACTAACCTGTTACACCCCTCCCTAGATTAGCCCTCTAACCTAAAGGGGAATGAGAAGACAATGTACACCAATTCCATACTAACACCTACTGCTGACTTCTTCATGATTAACTGAATAATTTAATTTATTATTAATTAATACATGTTAATTTATTAAACCCCTGGAAACACACTACTTAACATTTTTAAATGTGAAGTTCATCCAAAAATCATTTTCATTCAAAAGCTAAATTTCAGGACTTGTTTGTTCTACCAATATTTACACACTACCATTACAGACCAGGAGCTAAAGTACATATATACTACTGAAATAATTCTAACGAGTGGCAGACTTTATCTTCAAAAGAAACTTGAAACCCTTTCGCTACCTAGGGAAAACATTTAAAGAAAAGTAAGACCTAAAAGCCCAATGAGTGACGATAAAATCTCTTTTAAACCCAGTTTGAAACTAAGCAAGGATATTGTAAAACGTAAGAGATACGTTTAACAGAAAACATTTCTTAAATTCTGTGAGCTTAAAGCACCCATATCAAACCTGCCCTCGGAACCTCGCTAGTGTAGACCACTTAATACACTACCCCGCCGAGGTAGACCAACTCAATACACCAGCTCACTGATATAGACCAACTCTATACATCAGCGCAAACTTTGTCACACGTGCACGCAGACTTGCCTCAAGGGATAATAATATATAAGTACCAGGTTCTGTTGGCTGAAAACCACTTTGTACAAATCATCATAAATCATCATGTTTCTATCGAAATTAACTCAGAAATACGATATCATGCATTCAACCATTTGAATAAAAACAATAGGGTTTAACGCATAGTTAGCTCATGCTTAAAATAACACTAGGAATTCAAAACTATAGGATGCACTCGAGTGCAATAAATCATGTTTTAACGCATCATACTCATGCTTAAACGTAAAAGCTTTCATTTAAAAGAAAGTCACTCACAGACAAGGGTGTGTATTGATGGGGTGGTAAGCTTCCTCGACCACAGTTTGCCCTAAAGGAAATCGATGAAAAATTACATCGAACATCCCCTAATTATATAGCTCCTTAATTACCCGACTATTACTAAAATAAAGATATAGTACAATTTAAGCTTAAAAGTAGCTTACTCACAACTCCAACTATTAAACTGACGGCTATCAACACACAATGGGTGATAGAGAATGGTGCATTGAATAGTTGGATGGGAATGCACTCAAGATAACTTATGCGTTCAATACAATGGTGCATTCAGCAAGTGCACAGGGCATGTGATTGCTACGTGTTTAATGCAACAACTACTACTTCAATGCATTTTGCATTTTGCATGTGGTGCAATGCAAGAGTCATTGAGGTGTTGTGGGTTAAGTGGTTTGATGTTGAGATCACTACTACTTGCGCCCAAACTAAGAATCAGTTGATAACAATTTCTCTTATCCTTCTTCTTCTTTCCCTCTTTCCCCTCGCCCTCCTTTTCACTAATCAATAAGTGCTCACAATTTCTCAACTTTTCCTTCTTCTTTCCTCCCAACCAGAGGTATTTATAGAGTTAGCAAGAAGAACTAACTGCTACTCTGAATCACTCACACACTTTCAGCACCTTCTTGATCCAATCCAGTTGTCATGATTGTTTTTAACTTTATTTCGCAGCCACCAATACAATATCCACCTTTATTATGCACAACTTTTCATTTTGCACTTTCTTTTGCTTTTGTCTTAATTTATCCATTTTATCTTATTAACTTTTAATACTATTTCAAATAATAATAAAAATTAATTTTAATTTTTTTAATTTTTAAATTTTTTTCTCATCTAAGTAACAAGGTAGAGGAGGAAGTCCTTACAGCCTAACACCCCCAAGATCCAAAATATGTCTCGCAACGAGATAATATGGCGATGAAAGGGAATATTGTACTCCCAAGCTGATTTCTTCATAACTAAACCATGGAACATAGTCAAAACACGAATCCTAACTTGGGAATGGAGGTTAATGTTATGAGTGATTTTTGGGCTAAAAGGGAGAGATGACACAACAAAGAAAGGGAAGCAACGGGGCCAACAAGACCAAGGTAGACGGACAAGCCAATAGGCCAACAAGACCAAGGTAAAGGCAAGGCATGTGAAGGATTTGGTGTTTAACGACTTATGGTGGGACAAAATTGATTATATTATTGCCTTTACTACACCTATCTATGACATGATTAGAGCTTGTAATACAGATGCAGCTTGTCTACATTTGGTGTATGATATGTGGGATGAAATGATTGTAAAGGTGAAGGCAACTATTTATAAGCATGAAGGATTGAAACCAACTGAACCTAGTGACTTTTCCTCTTTTTACGTTGGAATAAAAACAATACTCCACTTCATAGTTTAGCACACTCCTTGAATCTGAGGTACTTAATTACACTATCTTGTTTATCTTTTCTTTACATACATATATATATATATATTATCTATCTTATATTCTAACCTTAATCTATTTTAGGTACTATAGTTAAGAATGGCTTTTAGAGTCCCCTAATCGAGTAGCCCCACACCAAGATATCAAACTATCTCGAGAGAGGATGAAGTGCTTTAAGGAATATTTTAGTGACCCTGGGGATTGTGCAAAAGTGAACATAGAGTTTGCAAACTTTTCTACCAAATCTAAAGATTTCAGTGACCCTGATTCCATATCTCAAAGATGTATAATTGATCCTATAAGTTGGTGGGCCACTCATGGTGTCTATGCCCCAATGCTTCAACCAATTGCATTGAAGTCACTCAGGCAACCTTCTTCCTCTTCCTATTGTGAAAGAAATTGGAGCACATACTCTTTTATTAACACTCTCAAAATGAACAAGTTGACACCTCAACGTGCAGAAGATTTGGTATATATTCACAGCAATCTACGCCTTTTGTCAAGGGGTACTCCAGAATATTCAAGAGGAGAGACTAAAGCATGGGACATTGCTGGAGATAGTTTTGATTCTTTTGAAGATGTTGGTATGTTGGAAGTAGCCAATTTATCTTTAGATGAACCAAAGTTAGAGGCTGATGTTTTGGGAGATCATGGTGGTGGTGAAAGTGATAATGATGTTGATGATGATGATGTTATGGTGATTTAAGATTTGAATGTTTCAAGTTTTTCTATTTTCTAGTCTTTCTGTTACTAATTTGGTTTGTACTAAGAACTTTGTGGTAGGACAAAGTGATAGTAATTCAAGTTTCTCTAGTTTGTCTTTGTACTAAGAACTTTTATGTTATTAATTTAATACCTTATGTTTTGGACTACATTCTAGTACCTTTCTTTATGGTTAAATGTATACATATGAAAAAATAAAAATAAAAATGACGTATCCTTAGACGTATCCGTATCTTAGTTTTTTAGAAATTGACGAATCGCCATATCTGGTCGTATCCGTATCGTGTATCTGTATCGGTGTCTATGCTTCTTAGGTTCTAGGCATACAGATCTTTCGAGATCGTAAGAACAAAGTGCTAGCACTGTCTCAGGCATCGTACATTGACAAGATGTTGCTCAAGTACTCAATGCAGGACTCCAAGAGGGGCTTACTGCTATTCAGGCATGGAGTCACTTTGTCTAAGGACATGTGTCCTAAGATGCCGCAAGAGGTTGAGGAGATGAAATGGGTCCCACATGTATCTGCCATTGGCAGTTTGATGTACGCGATGCTCTGTACTCATCCAGACATCTGCTACGCTGTGGGCATAGTCAGTAGGTATCAGTTTAACCCAGGCCAGGGTCACTAGACTGTAGTGAAGAACATTCTCAAGTATCTTTGGAGAACGAGGGACTACATGCTCGTGTATGGTTCTAAGGATTTGATCCTTACTGGATACACAGATTCTGACTTTCAGACTAATAAGAACTCTCGCAAGTCCACATCAGGGTCAATCTTTACTCTTAACGGAGGAGTTGTAGTGTGACGAAGCACTAAGCAGGGGTGCATCACCGACTCTATTATAGAGGCAGAGTACGTAGCGACTTGCGAAGCTGTTAAGGAGGTCGTCTGGCTCAGGAAGTTCTTGACAGAACTAGAAGTTTTTCCAGATATGTCTAGGCCCATTACCCTATATTGTGATAATAGTGGGGCAGTGGCGAACTCCAAGGAGCCGAGGAGTCATAGGCGCGACAAACATATAGAGCGGAAGTATCATCTGATCCGTGAGATAGTGCATCGAGGGGACGTGATCATCACGAAGATCGCTTCGAAGCACAATGTTACTGATCCATTTACGAAGGCTCTCACGCCTATAGTGTTTGAGGGTCACTTGTGGAGCATGGGTCTATAGGATCGCCTGCGGCTGGACTATGGCAAGTGGGAGATTTTCTTGTACTGGGCTTTTATGCTCTAGTTTATTGTTTTGTACTAGTTTTATGTACACCCTACTTCGCTTTAGGACAAGTGGGAGATTTTTGGGATTGATGCCCTAAAGTATCATGTCCTATAGTCTGTAAACAGTTTGTACGAACGCTTGTGTTGTATAATATATGATATTTACTTCACATCTTGTTTTTTGCTCAGTTGTATGTTTTATTTACTTTACCACAAACCAATAAACATAAAATCTCTGGTTATCAGTATGCAACTTAAGCACGTATGTGGTGATGATAACTGGTAGAAATGCCAGTTACTATTATAGCCTCTTATTTAGAATTATGTGGGCTAATAAGTAGAACATGCGGTGATAATACTTAGAATTTGCAAAAAATTGAGTTTTTCGTCGATTAGCACCTAAATCCTCACTGACCCCAATATTATGCATTACTCGGTGCCAAAGTGTCTATTTTTGTAGCTATCGCAGGGATCAAACGCATGCGTTGGAAATAAGCAATCGCAGACAAACGCATGTGCTGAGCCAGGCGACCGCAAAGACAAATACATGCGCTGAAAATCAAGCTATTGCATAGACAAATGTATGCGTGATCGCATGTGCCCATCGCATGGAAGTTGCGGTGATCGAATGCATCTATCGCATGGAAGTTGCATGATCAAGCGAATGCGTGATCAATTGGAAATTGCAGCCACGGGAGTGACAACCATATATAGAAGGACGATCGCAAGATGGGAAAAATATGTTTGATACTTCAGTTGACTCAAGCTAGGATGCATACCTTGGGAAGTATCACAAAGATAAGATGATGTGACATTGCCCATACCGCGAAAAAGGCAGCAGTGAGACATAACACAATCATGATAGTTTTCGGCGTTTAAATACTATAAATAGGCCCTCGACCTTCATTTCAAAGCATCTGAACTTCTGCCTCAAGCAGAGGTTTGCGATCACAGATGAGAGCTTGAGCAAGTTTTTTAGTGAGAATTCTTCACCTCCACAAACCCAACCGAGTGACGAACCGGAGCTTTCACCGGAGATAGAGCTCGAGAGAGACATCTCCACCATTCATTCATGGCACCACCGGCAGCCTTGACGCAGAGTCCTTTATTTCTCTTCTAACCTCTATATTGTATTACATTTTAGCTTAAGATATTAAGACATTTTGTAATCAATGCATTTTTGATTACTTCAATGTCATCTTCTTCATCATCTTTATCTTTATCATCATTTACCTTCATCGTTTATTTATCAAAGGCGATCGCATACTTAATCAATATGCTAGAGATAGGACGCATGTAGCAACCACCAGAGGTGTGCACTGTGCGAGTATAGTGATGAGTTAATCCTCTTTGCTTGCTGAAAGGCTGTAGCAACGTTGTCTATGGGTTGTTGCTTGCTTGTCTACAAGTTAAATAGTCGCGTCTAAACTACCTGAGAAGGTAAGAGATGGAACGCAACTAAAGCAAATTATGCATTGTTCCTAGAGATAGGCACAATCTTATGCTCAATGCAACCATGCACTATAGAGATATAGTCATGCGGCTGACCACCGAGAGGTGTCCGATGCGTTAGTGTGACGAGCTTGGATTTACTCGGGCGATTTAAGATAATAAACATTACTACGCGTTAATGGTTATTGTGCATCTACCAATTCTCATTTCCAAGTCTTCAATTGCTCAATCCGTTTAAGATAGGATAGGAGTTAGTGTGTAAATCCATTAAACTTCTTCTTTTTATTTTTATTCATCGCCTCAAACGCATTGCTTCACAAGAATTATTGAGTGACAAGTCCCTGTGTTCGACCTCAGATTACCCGAGAAACTTGCGTTTGTGTTATACTTGGCGCGAGCGTAAGAAAAACTTATGATAGGAATGCGTGGTCATTGCATACTAGATACAACACATTTTCATTCCAACGCATGACCCCTGATGGATGGGCGTGAACACATAGCTTAAGCCATGTGTAACGCATGATTGTGTGTGCAACCTCATCCCTAATTTTCCTCCAACAGGTGACATACAAGTGATCATATCTTGAGTGATAAACAAAATGTTCAGTATTATATGGATATAGGAGGAACATTCCTGGTAACGCAATGGATGCGGCTCGCTTTGTGGAATGTCACAAGTGTTAATAGATTGCTCCCTTAAGGGCTGATCCCGAGACTTGAACGATGTGGCGCCACACACCTTCTTATAGCCCGAAAGGTGTCCACACATAGTGGACTATGTTGTATTGTTCATTAGAGGAATCAGTGGTACTTTAGGAAGTTAGATGGAACTATAGGGGCAAAACGATAAATTGGCCCAGTTGTACTTACGAACATCTGTGAAGGGTTATCGTATTATTGTTTGGTTATATTTGATGGATATATAAATATATCTGTGGTAAAGAAGTTCAACTATCGATCTTTAGTGGAATGTCTAGTAGTTAATGGATGGTGGATCTCGTGGCTAAAGAGTTTAGTCAGTCATTCACGTACTGTTGAAGCTTCGACATAGGTTCATAAGGTCCCTGGTAGCTCAATGGATTCAAGTTGAGAATCAGTTTTGGGTCAGTTTGAAATGTTCAAATTGACTAGATGTAGTTCGATTATATATGATATGATTGAACTGGTTAATTATATATGATATGATTGAATTTATGTATGAGATACATTAATTGGAGGAGAAATGGATATAAATATGATTTATATCTAGTGGAAGAGAAAACACTATGGTTTATATGTGATATCAAACTATAGGTTAATGAATATAATACGATTATATTTTATTATTTTAATTTGACAATTATGGGATAATTATTGCACGTCATTTTCTCCGTAACCGTGTTTAGTGGAGTTTGATTCATTTTCGTAATTAAAGATTAAAATGAAAATCGTTTCATTTTGAAAAGATCACAGAATTCGCTCAAGTAAAGTGTATGAACCTATTGCATAGTAAATTGAGAGACTATGCGATAGCATGAATTTACTAACACGATCGCTTACACACGCGCACATATTTCTAAACGATCGCCTACGTTTTTCTAAACGATTGTCTAGCGCCGATTGTTTCTAAGGATCGCAACATGTTTCCTAAATGATCGTATACCTTCTTCCTAAATGATCAAACACATCACGTATATCAGAAAGCTCCATTGGCAATGCTAATTGATAAGCTGATGGTTCAATACGTTCCAGAATTCATATGTTCCTATGTACCTTAGGCTCAGTTTCCCTTTCTGCAAAATGTAAACTCCTTTCCAAGGTGGCAACTTGAGAAAGACCTTATCTTCTACTTCGAACTCCAAATCTCTCATTGCTATCAGTTATACTTTTCTACTAGTCTTTTGCATCTTCAACTTTTCCCTTGATAATCTTCACATATTTTAGTAGTAGTTCGCACCAATTTTGGGCCCTAACAACTTCTGTTCTCCATTTTCATCCCAACATATTAGGGTCTGTAGTATTTACCATATAATGACTCAAACGGTTCCATCCTAATGCTGAAATGGTAACTATTATTAATGCAAATTCCATTAATGGTATATGAGAGTCCTAACTGTCCTTAAACTGCAAACACAAGCTTGAAGCATGTCTTCCAAAGTTTGTTACAGTTCTCTCTGACTAACTGTCTGTTTCGAGGTGAAATGTTGTGCTAAGTTGTAATTTCGTCCCCAATGCTTGCTGCAAACTTGACAATGAATCTCGAGTCCCGATTCAGACTATCGACACTGGAGCTCTATACTGACTAACTACTCTATCTACATAGAGTTTAGTACTGGTTAAAGAAGAAGTGGCTTTAATTTGTAAAAATTGCGTAGTCCTTGTAAGCTTATCCACAATCACCCAAATACCTTCGTAGGCGCTCTGGATTCAGGGAAGTCCAATAAAATTTCCCACTAACATGCTTTTACCTCCACTCTAGTACTGGAAATGGATTAAGAAGTTCTGTGGCTTCAGACGTTCAAGTTTAGTACTTGAAAGTGGGACATTTTTCCTTAATCTTCAACTAGTCGTCTTCATATCGTAAATCAATCTTAGAAAAACTAAGTACCCTTAAGTTGATACAAAAGTCATGATTCGCAACAAAAGATACTATTACGTATGGTTACCTTGTTCAAATGTTGGCAATCAATACATAGTCTTATTGTCCATCTTTCTTTTTTACGAACAAGACTAAAGCACCCCATGGAGATGCACTCAATCAACTATACCTCTTTCTATCAATTCCTATAATTGATCTTTAACTCCTTAAATTCTTTTTGGTGCCATTCTATATGAGCCTAAGAGATTGATTTGTTTTGGGTATCAACTCAATTGAAAATCCAATCTCTCTATCAGGCGATAAACTAGATAATTCTTCTGGAAACACGTCAAAAAATTCTTGTACCATCGGTATTTCTAGCTTCAACTTGTTGGACTGCATATCCATGACATGAGCCAAATACCCCATGCAATCCTTCCTCAATTAGTGTACTAGCATTTAGTGCAGATATTCTCTCTTCTTT